>NC_139590.1:17350778-17950778 GCF_946808225.1 Silurus aristotelis | reverse complement strand
CAAACATGTGGAAATTATTTGTTTTTGATGAATTATGACTTTGCACACCCGATAGGTTCACTTTTTACAGTTTTTATCAAATTAAAATTATGAAAAAGAAAATATATATTTTCATAAAAACTAATATTTTGTATAAAAAAAGTTATATTTTTTGACAAAATATGATATATTAAGTACTATGTCATCATCAACAGGCAAGAACATTATGGTCAAGAGCATGCGCGATATGTGCAAAAATGACATGGTTCGAAAATGCGTTTTCCTTTCGTCCTGCAAGGCTGAGACTTGCGGAATCGCTTTTTCAGCTCTTAGGAAGCTCTTTCTTTACAGCACATACACGGCTTGGCCAAACGTGGAACTTTTAGTTTTTTGATGAATTATTGCTTTCTACACCCTATATGTTCACTTTTTACAGTTTTTCATAAAATTAAAATTATGAATATTAACACTTTTTTAATAACTCATATTTTGTCTAACAAAAAGTGCTATTTTTGACAAAACAGAATTTATTATGTCCTATATTGTCATAAACATGTAAAAACATTGTTGTCAAGTGCATGCGATATGTGCAAAAATGACATGATTCGAAAAACCGTTTTCCTTTCGTCCTGCGAGGCTGAGACTTGCGGAATCGCTTTTTCAGCTCTTAGGAAGCTCTTTCTTTACAGCAAATACACGGCTTGGCCAAACATGTGAAACTTTTAGTTTTTTGATGAATTATGACTTTCTACACCCTATATGTTCACTTTTTACAGTTTTTCATAAAATTAAAATTATGAATATGAAAATATATATTTTCATAAAAACTAATATTTTGTATAAAAAAAGTTATAATTTTGACAAAATATGATTTATTAAGTCCTATGTCATCATCAACAGGCAAGAACATTGTGGTCAAGAGCATGCGATATTTGCAAAAATGGCATGGTTCGAAAATGCGTATTCCTATCGTCCTGCAAGGCTGAGACTTACGGAATCGCTTTTTCAGCTCTTAGGAAGCTCGTTCTTTACAGCACATACACGGGTTGGCCAAACATGTGAAACTTTTAGTTTTTTGATGAATTATGACTTTCTACACCCTATATGTTCACTTTTTACAGGTTTTCATAAAATTATGAATATGAAAATTAATTTTTTATAATAACTCATATTTTGTCTAACAAAAAGTGCTATTTTTGACAAAACATAATTTATTATGTCCTATATTATCATAAACATGTAAAAACATTGTTGTCAAGTGCATGCGATAAGTGCAAACATGACATGATTCGAAAAACCGTTTTCCTTTCGTCCTGCGAGGCTGAGACTTGCGGAATCGCTTTTTCAGTTCTTAGGAAGCTCTTTCATTACAGCACATACACGGCTTGGCCAAACATGTGGAACTTTTAGTTTTTTGATGAATTATGACATTCCACACTTAATATGTTCACTTTTTACAGTTTTTCATGAAAATTAAATTATGAATATGAACATTTATATCTTCATAAAACTCATATTTTGTAGAATAAAAGTTATATTTTTGAGAAAACATGATTTATTAAGTCCTATTTCATTATCAACAGACAAGAACATTGTGGTCAAGAGCATGCGATATGTGCAAAAATGGCATGGTTCGAAAATGCGTTTTCCTTTCGTCCTGCAAGGCTGAGACTTGCGGAATCGCTTTTTCAGCTCTTCGGAAGCTCTTTCTTTACAGCACATACACGGCTTAACCAAACATGTCGAACTTTTTGTTTTTTGATGAATTATGACTTTGCACACCCGATAGGTTAACTTTTTACAGTTTTTTTTATCAAATTAAAATTATGAAAATGAAAATATATATTTTCATAAAAACTAATATTTTGTATAAAAAAAGTTATATTTTTAACAAAATATGACATTAAATCCTATGTCATCATCAACAGGCAAGAACATTATGGTCAAGAGCATGCGATATGTGCAAAAATGACATGGTTCGAAAATGCGTTTTCCTTTCGTCCTGCAAGGCTGAGACTTGCGGAATCGCTTTTTCAGTTCTTAGGAAGCTCTTTCATTACAGCACATACACGGCTTGGCCAAACATGTGGAACTTTTAGTTTTTTGATGAATTCTGACTTGCTACACCCTATACGTTCACTTTTTACAGGTTTTCATAAAATTAAAATTATGAATATGAAAATTAATAGTTTTATAATAACTCATATTTTGTCTAACAAAAAGTGCAATTTTTGACAAAACAATTTATTATGTCCTATATTATCATAAACATGCAAAAATATTGTTGTCAAGTGCATGCGATAAGTGCAAACATGACATGATTCGAAAAACCGTTTTCCTTTCGTCCTGCGAGGCTGAGACTTGCGGAATCGCTTTTTCAGCTCTTAGGAAGCTCTTTCATTACAGCACATACACGGCTTGGCCAAACATGTCGAACTTTTAGTTTTTTGATGAATTATGACTTTGCACACCCGATATGTTCACTTTTTACAGTTTTTTTTTATCAAATTGAAATTATGAAAATGAAAATATATATTTTCATAAAAACTAATATTTTGTATAAAAAAAGTTATATTTTTGACAAAATATGATTTATTAAGTCCTATGTCATCATCAACAGGCAAAAACATTGTGGTCAAGAGCATGCGCTATGTGCAAAAATGGTATGGTTCGAAAATGCGTTTTCCTTTCGTCCTGCAAGGCTGAGACTTGCGGAATCGCTTTTTCAGCTCTTAGGAAGCTCTTTCTTTACAGCACATACACGGCTTGGACAAACATGTGGAACTTTTAGTTTTTTGATGAATTATGACTTTCTACACCCTATATGTTCACTTTTTACAGGTTTTCATAAAATTATGAATATGAACATTTATATCTTCATAAAACTCATATTTTGTAGAATAAAAGTTATATTTTTGAGAAAACATGATTTATTAAGTCCTTATTTCATTATCAACAGACAAGAACATTGTGGTCAAGAGCATGCGATATGTGCAAAAATGGCATGGTTCGAAAATGCGTTTTCCTTTCGTCCTGCTAGGCTGAGACTTGCGGAATCGCTTTTTCAGCTCTTCGGAAGCTCTTTCTTTACAGCACATACACGGCTTGGCCAAACATGTGGAACGTTTAGTTTTTTGATGAATTCTGACTTTCTACACCCTATACGTTCACTTTTTACAGGTTTTCATAAAATTAAAATTATGAATATGAAAATTAATATTTTTATAATAACTCATATTTTGTCTAACAAAAAGTGCTATTTTTGACAAAACATAATATATTATGTCCTATATTATCATAAACATGTAAAAACATTGTTGTCAAGTGCATGCGATATGTGCAAAAATGACATGATTCGAAAATGCGTTTTCCTTTCGTCCTGCAAGGCTGAGACTTGCGGAATCGCTTTTTCAGCTCTTAGTAAGCTCTTTCTTTACAGCACATACACGGATTGGACAAACATGTGGAACTTTTAGTTTTTTGATGAATTATGACATTCCACACCAATATGTTCCCTTTTTACAGTTTTTCATGAAAATAAAATTATGAATATGAACATTTATATTTTCATAAAACTCATATTTTGTAGAATAAAAGTTATATTTTTGAGAAAACATGATTTATTAAGTCCTATTTCATCATCAACAGGCAAGAACATTGTGGTCAAGAGCATGCGATATGTGCAAAAATGACGATTCGAAAAACCGTTTTTCTTTCGTCCTGCAAGGCTGAGACTTACGGAATCGCTTTTTCAGCTCTTAAGAAGCTCTTTCATTACAGCACATACACGGCTTGGACAAACATGTCGAACTTTTTGTTTTTTGATGAATTATGACTTTCCACACCCGATATGTTCACTTTGAACAGTTTTTTATCAAATTAAAATTATGAATATGAAAATATATATTTTCATAAAAACTAATATTTTGTATAAAAAAAGTTTTATTTTTGACAAAATATGATTTATTAAGTCCTATGTCATCATCAACAGGCAAGAACATTATGGTCAAGAGCATGCTAAATGTGCAAAAATGACATGGTTCGAAAATGCGTTTTCCTTTCGTCCTGCGAGGCTGAGACTTGCGGAATCGCTTTTTTAGCTCTTAAGAAGCTCTTTCTTTACAGCACATACACGGCTTGGCCAAACATGTGAAACTTTTAGTTTTTTGATGAATTATGACTTTCTACACCCTATATGTTCACTTTTTAAAGTTTTTCATAAAATTTAAATTATGAATATGAAAATTTATATTTTTATAATAACTCATATATTGTCTAACAAAAAGTGCTATTTTTGACAAAACATAATTTATTATGTCCTATATTATCATAAACATGTAAAAACATTGTTGTCAAGTGCATGCGATATGTGCAAAAATGACATGATTCGAAAAACCGTTTTCCTTTCGTCCTGCGAGGCTGAGACTTGCGGAATCGCTTTTTCAGCTTTTAGGAAGCTCTTTCATTACAGCACATACACGGCTTGGACAAACATGTGGAACTTTTTGTTTTTTGATGAATTATGACTTTCCACACCCTATATGTTCACTTTTTACAGTTTTTTATCAAATTAAAATTATGAATATGAAAATATATATTTTCATAAAAACTAATATTTTGTATAAAAAAAGTTATATTTTTGACAAAATATGATTTATTAAGTCCTATGTCATCATCAACAGGCAAGAACATTGTGGTCAAGAGCATGCGCTATGTGCAAAAATGGTATGGTTCGAAACATGTGAAACTTTTAGTTTTTTGATGAATTATGACTTTGTTCACTTTTTACAGTTTTTTATCAAATTAAAATTATGAATATGAGAATTAAAATTTTTATAATAACTCATATTTTGTCTAACAAAAAGTGCTATTTTAGACAAAACATTATTTATCATGTCCTATATTATCAAAAAAATGTAAAAACATTGTTGTCAAGTGCATGCGATATGTGCAAAAATGACATGATTCGAAAAACCGTTTTCCTTTCGTCCTGCGAGGCTGAGACTTGCGGAATCGCTTTTTCAGCTCTTAAGAAGCTCTTTCATTACAGCACATACACGGCTTGGCCAAACATGTGGAACTTTTTGTTTTTTGATGAATTATGACTTTCCACACCCGATATGTTCACTTTGAACAGTTTTTTATCAAATTAAAATTATGAATATGAAAATATATATTTTCATAAAAACTAATATTTTGTAGAAAAAAAGTTATATTTTTGACAAAACGTGATTTATTAAGTCCTATTTCATCATCAACAGACAAGAACATTGTGGTCAAGAGCATGCGATATGTGCAAAAATGACATGATTCGAAAAACCGTTTTCCTTTCGTCCTGCGAGGCTGAGACTTGCGGAATCGCTTTTTCAGCTCTTAAGAAGCTCTTTCATTACAGCACATACACGGCTTGGCCAAACATGTGGAACTTTTTGTTTTTTGATGAATTATGACTTTCCACACCCGATATGTTCACTTTGAACAGTTTTTTATCAAATTAAAATTATGAATATGAAAATATATATTTTCATAAAAACTAATATTTTGTAGAAAAAAAGTTATATTTTTGACAAAACGTGATTTATTAAGTCCTATTTCATCATCAACAGACAAGAACATTGTGGTCAAGAGCATGCGATATGTGCAAAAATGACATGATTCGAAAAACCGTTTTCCTTTCGTCCTGCGAGGCTGAGACTTGCGGAATCGCTTTTTCAGCTCTTAAGAAACTCTTTCTTTACAGCACATACACGGCTTGGCCAAACATGTGGAAATTATTTGTTTTTGATGAATTATGACTTTGCACACCCGATAGGTTCACTTTTTACAGTTTTTATCAAATTAAAATTATGAAAAAGAAAATATATATTTTCATAAAAACTAATATTTTGTATAAAAAAAGTTATATTTTTTGACAAAATATGATATATTAAGTACTATGTCATCATCAACAGGCAAGAACATTATGGTCAAGAGCATGCGCGATATGTGCAAAAATGACATGGTTCGAAAATGCGTTTTCCTTTCGTCCTGCAAGGCTGAGACTTGCGGAATCGCTTTTTCAGCTCTTAGGAAGCTCTTTCTTTACAGCACATACACGGCTTGGCCAAACGTGGAACTTTTAGTTTTTTGATGAATTATTGCTTTCTACACCCTATATGTTCACTTTTTACAGTTTTTCATAAAATTAAAATTATGAATATTAACACTTTTATAATAACTCATATTTTGTCTAACAAAAAGTGCTATTTTTGACAAAACAGAATTTATTATGTCCTATATTATCATAAACATGTAAAAACATTGTTGTCAAGTGCATGCGATATGTGCAAAAATGACATGATTCGAAAAACCGTTTTCCTTTCGTCCTGCGAGGCTGAGACTTGCGGAATCGCTTTTTCAGCTCTTAGGAAGCTCTTTCTTTACAGCACATACACGGCTTGGCCAAACATGTGAAACTTTTAGTTTTTTGATGAATTATGACTTTCTACACCCTATATGTTCACTTTTTACAGTTTTTCATAAAATTAAAATTATGAATATGAAAATATATATTTTCATAAAAACTAATATTTTGTATAAAAAAAGTTATAATTTTGACAAAATATGATTTATTAAGTCCTATGTCATCATCAACAGGCAAGAACATTGTGGTCAAGAGCATGCGATATTTGCAAAAATGGCATGGTTCGAAAATGCGTATTCCTATCGTCCTGCAAGGCTGAGACTTACGGAATCGCTTTTTCAGCTCTTAGGAAGCTCGTTCTTTACAGCACATACACGGGTTGGCCAAACATGTGAAACTTTTAGTTTTTTGATGAATTATGACTTTCTACACCCTATATGTTCACTTTTTACAGGTTTTCATAAAATTATGAATATGAAAATTAATTTTTTATAATAACTCATATTTTGTCTAACAAAAAGTGCTATTTTTGACAAAACATAATTTATTATGTCCTATATTATCATAAACATGTAAAAACATTGTTGTCAAGTGCATGCGATAAGTGCAAACATGACATGATTCGAAAAACCGTTTTCCTTTCGTCCTGCGAGGCTGAGACTTGCGGAATCGCTTTTTCAGTTCTTAGGAAGCTCTTTCATTACAGCACATACACGGCTTGGCCAAACATGTGGAACTTTTAGTTTTTTGATGAATTATGACATTCCACACTTAATATGTTCACTTTTTACAGTTTTTCATGAAAATAAAATTATGAATATGAACATTTATATCTTCATAAAACTCATATTTTGTAGAATAAAAGTTATATTTTTGAGAAAACATGATTTATTAAGTCCTATTTCATTATCAACAGACAAGAACATTGTGGTCAAGAGCATGCGATATGTGCAAAAATGGCATGGTTCGAAAATGCGTTTTCCTTTCGTCCTGCAAGGCTGAGACTTGCGGAATCGCTTTTTCAGCTCTTCGGAAGCTCTTTCTTTACAGCACATACACGGCTTAACCAAACATGTCGAACTTTTTGTTTTTTGATGAATTATGACTTTGCACACCCGATAGGTTAACTTTTTACAGTTTTTTTTATCAAATTAAAATTATGAAAATGAAAATATATATTTTCATAAAAACTAATATTTTGTATAAAAAAAGTTATATTTTTAACAAAATATGACATTAAATCCTATGTCATCATCAACAGGCAAGAACATTATGGTCAAGAGCATGCGATATGTGCAAAAATGACATGGTTCGAAAATGCGTTTTCCTTTCGTCCTGCAAGGCTGAGACTTGCGGAATCGCTTTTTCAGTTCTTAGGAAGCTCTTTCATTACAGCACATACACGGCTTGGCCAAACATGTGGAACTTTTAGTTTTTTGATGAATTCTGACTTGCTACACCCTATACGTTCACTTTTTACAGGTTTTCATAAAATTAAAATTATGAATATGAAAATTAATAGTTTTATAATAACTCATATTTTGTCTAACAAAAAGTGCTATTTTTGACAAAACAATTTATTATGTCCTATTTTATCATAAACATGCAAAAATATTGTTGTCAAGTGCATGCGATAAGTGCAAACATGACATGATTCGAAAAACCGTTTTCCTTTCGTCCTGCGAGGCTGAGACTTGCGGAATCGCTTTTTCAGCTCTTAGGAAGCTCTTTCATTACAGCACATACACGGCTTGGCCAAACATGTCGAACTTTTAGTTTTTTGATGAATTATGACTTTGCACACCCGATATGTTCACTTTTTACAGTTTTTTTTTATCAAATTGAAATTATGAAAATGAAAATATATATTTTCATAAAAACTAATATTTTGTATAAAAAAAGTTATATTTTTGACAAAATATGATTTATTAAGTCCTATGTCATCATCAACAGGCAAGAACATTGTGGTCAAGAGCATGCGCTATGTGCAAAAATGGTATGGTTCGAAAATGCGTTTTCCTTTCGTCCTGCAAGGCTGAGACTTGCGGAATCGCTTTTTCAGCTCTTAGGAAGCTCTTTCTTTACAGCACATACACGGCTTGGACAAACATGTGGAA
Source organism: Silurus aristotelis (assembly GCF_946808225.1). Taxonomy (NCBI): domain Eukaryota; kingdom Metazoa; phylum Chordata; class Actinopteri; order Siluriformes; family Siluridae; genus Silurus; species Silurus aristotelis. The sequence continues at coordinate 17,942,279 of NC_139590.1, read as the reverse complement.
CTTTTAGTTTTTTGATGAATTATGACTTTCTACACCCTATATGTTCACTTTTTACAGGTTTTCATAAAATTATGAATATGAACATTTATATCTTCATAAAACTCATATTTTGTAGAATAAAAGTTATATTTTTGAGAAAACATGATTTATTAAGTCCTTATTTCATTATCAACAGACAAGAACATTGTGGTCAAGAGCATGCGATATGTGCAAAAATGACATGGTTCGAAAATGCGTTTTCCTTTCGTCCTGCTAGGCTGAGACTTGCGGAATCGCTTTTTCAGCTCTTCGGAAGCTCTTTCTTTACAGCACATACACGGCTTGGCCAAACATGTGGAACGTTTAGTTTTTTGATGAATTCTGACTTTCTACACCCTATACGTTCACTTTTTACAGGTTTTCATAAAATTAAAATTATGAATATGAAAATTAATATTTTTATAATAACTCATATTTTGTCTAACAAAAAGTGCTATTTTTGACAAAACATAATATATTATGTCCTATATTATCATAAACATGTAAAAACATTGTTGTCAAGTGCATGCGATATGTGCAAAAATGACATGATTCGAAAATGCGTTTTCCTTTCGTCCTGCAAGGCTGAGACTTGCGGAATCGCTTTTTCAGCTCTTAGTAAGCTCTTTCTTTACAGCACATACACGGATTGGACAAACATGTGGAACTTTTAGTTTTTTGATGAATTATGACATTCCACACCCAATATGTTCCCTTTTTACAGTTTTTCATGAAAATAAAATTATGAATATGAACATTTATATTTTCATAAAACTCATATTTTGTAGAATAAAAGTTATATTTTTGAGAAAACATGATTTATTAAGTCCTATTTCATCATCAACAGGCAAGAACATTGTGGTCAAGAGCATGCGATATGTGCAAAAATGACATGATTCGAAAAACCGTTTTTCTTTCGTCCTGCAAGGCTGAGACTTACGGAATCGCTTTTTCAGCTCTTAAGAAGCTCTTTCATTACAGCACATACACGGCTTGGACAAACATGTCGAACTTTTTGTTTTTTGATGAATTATGACTTTCCACACCCGATATGTTCACTTTGAACAGTTTTTTATCAAATTAAAATTATGAATATGAAAATATATATTTTCATAAAAACTAATATTTTGTATAAAAAAAGTTTTATTTTTGACAAAATATGATTTATTAAGTCCTATGTCATCATCAACAGGCAAGAACATTATGGTCAAGAGCATGCTAAATGTGCAAAAATGACATGGTTCGAAAATGCGTTTTCCTTTCGTCCTGCGAGGCTGAGACTTGCGGAATCGCTTTTTTAGCTCTTAAGAAGCTCTTTCTTTACAGCACATACACGGCTTGGCCAAACATGTGAAACTTTTAGTTTTTTGATGAATTATGACTTTCTACACCCTATATGTTCACTTTTTAAAGTTTTTCATAAAATTTAAATTATGAATATGAAAATTTATATTTTTATAATAACTCATATATTGTCTAACAAAAAGTGCTATTTTTGACAAAACATAATTTATTATGTCCTATATTATCATAAACATGTAAAAACATTGTTGTCAAGTGCATGCGATATGTGCAAAAATGACATGATTCGAAAAACCGTTTTCCTTTCGTCCTGCGAGGCTGAGACTTGCGGAATCGCTTTTTCAGCTTTTAGGAAGCTCTTTCATTACAGCACATACACGGCTTGGACAAACATGTGGAACTTTTTGTTTTTTGATGAATTATGACTTTCCACACCCTATATGTTCACTTTTTACAGTTTTTTTATCAAATTAAAATTATGAATATGAAAATATATATTTTCATAAAAACTAATATTTTGTATAAAAAAAGTTATATTTTTGACAAAATATGATTTATTAAGTCCTATGTCATCATCAACAGGCAAGAACATTGTGGTCAAGAGCATGCGCTATGTGCAAAAATGGTATGGTTCGAAACATGTGAAACTTTTAGTTTTTTGATGAATTATGACTTTGTTCACTTTTTACAGTTTTTTATCAAATTAAAATTATGAATATGAGAATTAAAATTTTTATAATAACTCATATTTTGTCTAACAAAAAGTGCTATTTTAGACAAAACATTATTTATCATGTCCTATATTATCAAAAAAATGTAAAAACATTGTTGTCAAGTGCATGCGATATGTGCAAAAATGACATGATTCGAAAAACCGTTTTCCTTTCGTCCTGCGAGGCTGAGACTTGCGGAATCGCTTTTTCAGCTCTTAAGAAGCTCTTTCATTACAGCACATACACGGCTTGGCCAAACATGTGGAACTTTTTGTTTTTTGATGAATTATGACTTTCCACACCCGATATGTTCACTTTGAACAGTTTTTTATCAAATTAAAATTATGAATATGAAAATATATATTTTCATAAAAACTAATATTTTGTAGAAAAAAAGTTATATTTTTGACAAAACGTGATTTATTAAGTCCTATTTCATCATCAACAGACAAGAACATTGTGGTCAAGAGCATGCGATATGTGCAAAAATGACATGATTCGAAAAACCGTTTTCCTTTCGTCCTGCGAGGCTGAGACTTGCGGAATCGCTTTTTCAGCTCTTAAGAAACTCTTTCTTTACAGCACATACACGGCTTGGCCAAACATGTGGAAATTATTTGTTTTTGATGAATTATGACTTTGCACACCCGATAGGTTCACTTTTTACAGTTTTTATCAAATTAAAATTATGAAAAAGAAAATATATATTTTCATAAAAACTAATATTTTGTATAAAAAAAGTTATATTTTTTGACAAAATATGATATATTAAGTACTATGTCATCATCAACAGGCAAGAACATTATGGTCAAGAGCATGCGCGATATGTGCAAAAATGACATGGTTCGAAAATGCGTTTTCCTTTCGTCCTGCAAGGCTGAGACTTGCGGAATCGCTTTTTCAGCTCTTAGGAAGCTCTTTCTTTACAGCACATACACGGCTTGGCCAAACGTGGAACTTTTAGTTTTTTGATGAATTATTGCTTTCTACACCCTATATGTTCACTTTTTACAGTTTTTCATAAAATTAAAATTATGAATATTAACACTTTTTTAATAACTCATATTTTGTCTAACAAAAAGTGCTATTTTTGACAAAACAGAATTTATTATGTCCTATATTGTCATAAACATGTAAAAACATTGTTGTCAAGTGCATGCGATATGTGCAAAAATGACATGATTCGAAAAACCGTTTTCCTTTCGTCCTGCGAGGCTGAGACTTGCGGAATCGCTTTTTCAGCTCTTAGGAAGCTCTTTCTTTACAGCAAATACACGGCTTGGCCAAACATGTGAAACTTTTAGTTTTTTGATGAATTATGACTTTCTACACCCTATATGTTCACTTTTTACAGTTTTTCATAAAATTAAAATTATGAATATGAAAATATATATTTTCATAAAAACTAATATTTTGTATAAAAAAAGTTATAATTTTGACAAAATATGATTTATTAAGTCCTATGTCATCATCAACAGGCAAGAACATTGTGGTCAAGAGCATGCGATATTTGCAAAAATGGCATGGTTCGAAAATGCGTATTCCTATCGTCCTGCAAGGCTGAGACTTACGGAATCGCTTTTTCAGCTCTTAGGAAGCTCGTTCTTTACAGCACATACACGGGTTGGCCAAACATGTGAAACTTTTAGTTTTTTGATGAATTATGACTTTCTACACCCTATATGTTCACTTTTTACAGGTTTTCATAAAATTATGAATATGAAAATTAATTTTTTATAATAACTCATATTTTGTCTAACAAAAAGTGCTATTTTTGACAAAACATAATTTATTATGTCCTATATTATCATAAACATGTAAAAACATTGTTGTCAAGTGCATGCGATAAGTGCAAACATGACATGATTCGAAAAACCGTTTTCCTTTCGTCCTGCGAGGCTGAGACTTGCGGAATCGCTTTTTCAGTTCTTAGGAAGCTCTTTCATTACAGCACATACACGGCTTGGCCAAACATGTGGAACTTTTAGTTTTTTGATGAATTATGACATTCCACACTTAATATGTTCACTTTTTACAGTTTTTCATGAAAATTAAATTATGAATATGAACATTTATATCTTCATAAAACTCATATTTTGTAGAATAAAAGTTATATTTTTGAGAAAACATGATTTATTAAGTCCTATTTCATTATCAACAGACAAGAACATTGTGGTCAAGAGCATGCGATATGTGCAAAAATGGCATGGTTCGAAAATGCGTTTTCCTTTCGTCCTGCAAGGCTGAGACTTGCGGAATCGCTTTTTCAGCTCTTCGGAAGCTCTTTCTTTACAGCACATACACGGCTTAACCAAACATGTCGAACTTTTTGTTTTTTGATGAATTATGACTTTGCACACCCGATAGGTTAACTTTTTACAGTTTTTTTTATCAAATTAAAATTATGAAAATGAAAATATATATTTTCATAAAAACTAATATTTTGTATAAAAAAAGTTATATTTTTAACAAAATATGACATTAAATCCTATGTCATCATCAACAGGCAAGAACATTATGGTCAAGAGCATGCGATATGTGCAAAAATGACATGGTTCGAAAATGCGTTTTCCTTTCGTCCTGCAAGGCTGAGACTTGCGGAATCGCTTTTTCAGTTCTTAGGAAGCTCTTTCATTACAGCACATACACGGCTTGGCCAAACATGTGGAACTTTTAGTTTTTTGATGAATTCTGACTTGCTACACCCTATACGTTCACTTTTTACAGGTTTTCATAAAATTAAAATTATGAATATGAAAATTAATAGTTTTATAATAACTCATATTTTGTCTAACAAAAAGTGCTATTTTTGACAAAACAATTTATTATGTCCTATATTATCATAAACATGCAAAAATATTGTTGTCAAGTGCATGCGATAAGTGCAAACATGACATGATTCGAAAAACCGTTTTCCTTTCGTCCTGCGAGGCTGAGACTTGCGGAATCGCTTTTTCAGCTCTTAGGAAGCTCTTTCATTACAGCACATACACGGCTTGGCCAAACATGTCGAACTTTTAGTTTTTTGATGAATTATGACTTTGCACACCCGATATGTTCACTTTTTACAGTTTTTTTTTATCAAATTGAAATTATGAAAATGAAAATATATATTTTCATAAAAACTAATATTTTGTATAAAAAAAGTTATATTTTTGACAAAATATGATTTATTAAGTCCTATGTCATCATCAACAGGCAAAAACATTGTGGTCAAGAGCATGCGCTATGTGCAAAAATGGTATGGTTCGAAAATGCGTTTTCCTTTCGTCCTGCAAGGCTGAGACTTGCGGAATCGCTTTTTCAGCTCTTAGGAAGCTCTTTCTTTACAGCACATACACGGCTTGGACAAACATGTGGAACTTTTAGTTTTTTGATGAATTATGACTTTCTACACCCTATATGTTCACTTTTTACAGGTTTTCATAAAATTATGAATATGAACATTTATATCTTCATAAAACTCATATTTTGTAGAATAAAAGTTATATTTTTGAGAAAACATGATTTATTAAGTCCTTATTTCATTATCAACAGACAAGAACATTGTGGTCAAGAGCATGCGATATGTGCAAAAATGGCATGGTTCGAAAATGCGTTTTCCTTTCGTCCTGCTAGGCTGAGACTTGCGGAATCGCTTTTTCAGCTCTTCGGAAGCTCTTTCTTTACAGCACATACACGGCTTGGCCAAACATGTGGAACGTTTAGTTTTTTGATGAATTCTGACTTTCTACACCCTATACGTTCACTTTTTACAGGTTTTCATAAAATTAAAATTATGAATATGAAAATTAATATTTTTATAATAACTCATATTTTGTCTAACAAAAAGTGCTATTTTTGACAAAACATAATATATTATGTCCTATATTATCATAAACATGTAAAAACATTGTTGTCAAGTGCATGCGATATGTGCAAAAATGACATGATTCGAAAATGCGTTTTCCTTTCGTCCTGCAAGGCTGAGACTTGCGGAATCGCTTTTTCAGCTCTTAGTAAGCTCTTTCTTTACAGCACATACACGGATTGGACAAACATGTGGAACTTTTAGTTTTTTGATGAATTATGACATTCCACACCAATATGTTCCCTTTTTACAGTTTTTCATGAAAATAAAATTATGAATATGAACATTTATATTTTCATAAAACTCATATTTTGTAGAATAAAAGTTATATTTTTGAGAAAACATGATTTATTAAGTCCTATTTCATCATCAACAGGCAAGAACATTGTGGTCAAGAGCATGCGATATGTGCAAAAATGACGATTCGAAAAACCGTTTTTCTTTCGTCCTGCAAGGCTGAGACTTACGGAATCGCTTTTTCAGCTCTTAAGAAGCTCTTTCATTACAGCACATACACGGCTTGGACAAACATGTCGAACTTTTTGTTTTTTGATGAATTATGACTTTCCACACCCGATATGTTCACTTTGAACAGTTTTTTATCAAATTAAAATTATGAATATGAAAATATATATTTTCATAAAAACTAATATTTTGTATAAAAAAAGTTTTATTTTTGACAAAATATGATTTATTAAGTCCTATGTCATCATCAACAGGCAAGAACATTATGGTCAAGAGCATGCTAAATGTGCAAAAATGACATGGTTCGAAAATGCGTTTTCCTTTCGTCCTGCGAGGCTGAGACTTGCGGAATCGCTTTTTTAGCTCTTAAGAAGCTCTTTCTTTACAGCACATACACGGCTTGGCCAAACATGTGAAACTTTTAGTTTTTTGATGAATTATGACTTTCTACACCCTATATGTTCACTTTTTAAAGTTTTTCATAAAATTTAAATTATGAATATGAAAATTTATATTTTTATAATAACTCATATATTGTCTAACAAAAAGTGCTATTTTTGACAAAACATAATTTATTATGTCCTATATTATCATAAACATGTAAAAACATTGTTGTCAAGTGCATGCGATATGTGCAAAAATGACATGATTCGAAAAACCGTTTTCCTTTCGTCCTGCGAGGCTGAGACTTGCGGAATCGCTTTTTCAGCTTTTAGGAAGCTCTTTCATTACAGCACATACACGGCTTGGACAAACATGTGGAACTTTTTGTTTTTTGATGAATTATGACTTTCCACACCCTATATGTTCACTTTTTACAGTTTTTTATCAAATTAAAATTATGAATATGAAAATATATATTTTCAAAAAACGATTATTTTGTAGAAAAAAAGTTATATTTTTGACAAAATATGATTTATTAAGTCCTATGTCATCATCAACAGGCAAGAACATTGTGGTCAAGAGCATGCGATATGTGCAAAAATGACATGGTTCGAAAATGCGTTTTCCTTTCGTCCTGCGAGGCTGAGACTTGCGGAATCGCTTTTTCAGCTCTTAAGAAGCTCTTTCTTTACAGCACATACATGGCTTGGCCAAACATGTCGAACTTTTTGTTTTTTGATGAATTATGACTTTCCACACCCGATATGTTCACTTTGAACAGTTTTTTATCAAATTAAAATTATGAATATGAAAATATATATTTTCATAAAAACTAATATTTTGTATAAAAAAAGTTATATTTTTGACAAAATATGATTTATTAAGTCCTATGTCATCATCAACAGGCAAGAACATTATGGTCAAGAGCATGCTATATGTGCAAAAATGACATGGTTCGAAAATGCGTTTTTCTTTCGTCCTGCGAGGCTGAGACTTGCGGAATCGCTTTTTTAGCTCTTAAGAAGCTCTTTCTTTACAGCACATACACGGCTTGGCCAAACATGTGAAACTTTTAGTTTTTTGATGAATTATGACTTTCTATGTTCACTTTTTAAAGTTTTTCATAAAATTAAAATTATGAATATGAAAATTTATATTTTTATAATAACTCATATATTGTCTAACAAAAAGTGCTATTTTTGACAAAACATAATTTATTATGTCCTATATTATCATAAACATGTAAAAACATTGTTGTCAAGTGCATGCGATATGTGCAAAAATGACATGATTCGAAAAAACGTTTTCCTTCGTCCTGCGAGGCTGAGACTTGCGGAATCGCTTTTTCAGCTCTTAGGAAGCTCTTTCATTACAGCACATACACGGCTTGGCCAAACATGTCGAACTTTTAGTTTTTTGATGAATTATGACTTTGCACACCCGATATGTTCACTTTTTACAGGTTTTTATCAAATTTAAATTATGAATATATATGAATATAAAAACTAATATTTTGTATAAAAAGAGTTTTATTTTTGACAAAATATGATTTATTAAGTCCTATGTCATCATCTTTACAGCACAATGCGGAATCGCTTTTTTAGCTCTTAGGAAGCTCTTTCATTACATCACATATACGGCTATTTCTACATCCGATTTGTTCACTTTTTAATGTTACAACTGTAAACATTTTAGTTTTTCGATTTTTTTTTTATTTCATCTTTATCCACTTTAAAATTATGATTACCAATATGAAAATTAATTTTTTTCAACTAGATGATTGGAAAAACAGATGTAAATATTATGAAAGAAAAGTCAAATTTCTGTCAAAATATGATTTCGCATTTAAATTTGTTTAGGCTTTTTGTTCACTTACTCCCTTTTGTAACGTTTATTAATGAAATTAGGCTAATTAATTTTTTTTTTTAAACTTGATTTTTAATGACGTTTTTCCCCTTATTCAATTTTTTTTTTGAAATTATGCTAATGAATATGGTGTTTGTGGACGGGAGTGGTCAGCAGCCAGAGAGACCTCCCAAAGATCTGCAAGCAACGTAGACGAGGAGGGACTGGAGCTTGGGTGTGTCGGCATGGAGTGCTACTCTGTGCGTTAAATATGTGCAGGGGGGAAATTTTTGCTTATCCCCTGTACCTGCAAAAATGGCTGGCTAGTAGGCAAATCACTTTTTTTGTATGGATGTGACCTGCAAATATTGGCCTTATCTCCAAAGAATTGCAAAAAGCTGCCCAGAGCTCCAGCACCTTCTTAACATGAAGCCCTTTCTTTCAGTATTCCATGCCAAAGCCCATGATTTTAAGTGCAAAGTAGGTGAACTTTGCAATGAGATTAATAAAATCTGCAAATGAATATTAAAACTTTCTCAGCAATATATTAATATTTTTCATTCCTAATCAGGTAAAAATGGAGTGGAGCATATCAGGATGGGGCTGGTTTGACACTAGGAGAGGAGGTGGAACAGTGCAATGCTTTCCTCTCCAGGATTGCAGTGACCACAAAACATATGTCTAAAGCAGGTAAAATGACCTTCTACTGCACTTGTTACATCATTACAGGGGGAATATGATATTTTCTGTGTTTGCAGGGCGCACAGACATGCTGACTCTGATTGGCCATGCGCTGGAATCAACAAAAGTTCAACAATTTGGCCCATTGCACTGAGCCGCCGATATCAGAAGGTAAGATAGAATTAGTAGAATTAGTTCTAGATGCTCAGTAATGAATATCATTCATTTTTGAAGCTGTACAGGGTTATTCAAAACGAATGAACCGATATCATGACTCATTGCTTCAATTCCCAAGCATCGTCATGGCATGAGTCAGTGACCGTGAATTATATAAGTTGATTGTGAATTTAATACTTGTGACTTGGCTGGAGTTTTCTTTTCTTTAATAAAATATTGCGTAATGAAATCGGTTAATTCTTTTTTAATTAACCCTGTATATTGAAGATTTGTTTGTTTTTATACTATCTGTGATTTCTTGTCATTTCAGACCACGAAAGCTCTCTGCAAAGCCAGTTGCAAAACCTAGAGTCCATGAAAGTCGAACTGACAGTGACGGAGAGCCAATTGGAAGATTGGGTCAATGATGTTAAGGAGTGGGCAGATGGTGAGGAAATGACTAGTGTGTGTGTGTTTGTGTGTGTATACTGTATATATATATATATATATATATATATATATATATATATATATATATATATATATATATATATATATATATATATATATATATACATATTTTTATTTTTTTTATATATGTTACTAGTAATACATTTAGTTGTAAATAATTGTAATTGTTACTCTTGTTGTAATTTCTTCTCAGCAACAACAACCACCACAAATGATGTTGATGCTTTGGCCAGCAGAATTGAAGTGCTGGTGGTGAGTATCAAAAGGCGTTCCCAGCGTCTCTATAAAGATTCAGATGGCAACAAAGGTCGTGCCAGGATCCGCCGCAAGATCAGGGAAGAGAAGGGGATCCTGACATCAGTTGTGGAGAAATACAACATAATGGTTCCAAAAACAAAAACCATTTTGTCTGGTGAGACAGCTTGGCCATGGCAGCTACCACACAGTGGTATGTACACTAGTCTTCTGACAATTCTTTCATATAATGACACATCAGCCACAATGCCACAAATGTCAATCTGCAACCCCATATGATGTAAGTTTTTCTCATGCATTCCAGACACTGTTTATTTAAGGACAAAAAGAAAGGCATTCGACATCATCATGTCACTAAGGCGACTTCAGGAGGAGCAGAAAATTGTTGTTGCAGAGATGAATCAACATTGGAAATATCTTTCAACTCGTGCTGAGACCCTCCGAGAACTGTCCTGCTTGTTTGCCAGCGAGAGTCTGAAAAGTAAGAATTTGTAATATATGGCACAAACATAAGCATTAGGGCTGCCGCATTTTTTTTCTGGAAAATGAACTCAACACAGTTCCATAGCTGAAAAAGAATGTTATAAGTTAAGTTATTTCAGCCATCACAACTGTCTGATTATCTTTATTTTACTATTAGTAAGAGTCTGCTTTTTTTGACTAGTGCATATTCAGTGAAAGTGACTTTGAAAATTCTGATGATGAACTGTAATGTAAAAACCTTTTTTTTTTTGACAGTGAACCAGTGACCTTAACCATTAATCTAAAGTGTGTAATAAAATCTGCTTTGTGTCATTTTATAAATATAATCAAAGTGTAGTCTCTTTTTTCACATAAATAGAAATACAACCAGTCAGTGATGGAAATGAAGTGTGTTATTGTAAGGCTAAGTACTGTACTGTACTAAAGTATAGATTTCAGGTACTTGTACTCTAGATGATTTGTTACTTAGGCTCTTTGTAGTTGTAAAGTATTAGGCTGCAAAATACTTTTTACTGAGCTTATAAAATACGACATTTTGGTATGAATAAAACTACTCAGTAGTTTACACATATAGAATAAATACAGCCAGCCAAAAGAATATGCAAAGAAAAAAATATTTGCCAACAAAGATTTATAACTCGTTAGATTTGTACATTTTTGTAAAAAAAAGAATAATTAGATACAGTTATTAGTTATTCTACAATAATTAGATACAAAATAGTTGAAAATGACCTCCACCAACTACAACACTAAATAATCATGAGTTTAATGAGTAATAAAAATCAAAGGAAATTTGATTCATATTGGAAATATGAAGAGTTCAGGTGCAAAGGTCTCTAATCCATTTGGTTTTTGTTTTTGTTTTTTATAAAATGAGCATTTTTCTTAGGTGCCAATGTTTATGTTCAGTTTATTCACTTGAATGGCAATAAAAATAACCTATTTAATGTCATTAATGTGGAATTAATGGACAGAACAAAGGAGCCTGAGAAAATGTCCATTTCAGAAGGAAATTTTAAACACCACTTACAGGCATTTGCATCTAAACACTTCAAATGAAATTTTAGGTCTTCATCCCTGGGCTGAGGAAAAACAACTGGCCACATGCCTGTTTTCTAGATTAGGGTACTGTATAACAGTTGAAACCTGTTTATAGACATGGAATAAGCAGATTATAATAAGGACATAGACAAGCAAGACAAAGAAATCTATTATGATAAAGAGGAATCCTTATTTCCCAACACTAAATGCAAGTTCATTTATTGCTGTTTTGCTATTCAGGTGTTCCAATTATGCAGACTGCTTTTACGAACATTTGTGAAAGAATGGGTTGCTCTCAGGAGCTCAGTGAATTCCAGCATGGTACCGTGACAGGATGCCACCGGTGCAATAAGTTCAGTCATGAAATTTCTTCACTACTAAATGTTCCACAGTAAACTGTTAATGGTGTTATAACAAAGTGGAAGCAATTGGGAATGACAGCAACTCTGCCACGAAGTGATAGAACATGTAAAACCACAGAGCGAGTCAGAGGATGCTAAAACACATAGTGCACAGAAGTCATCAACTTTCTGCAGCGTCAGTAGCTACAGTCCTCCAAACTTCATGTGCCCTTCAGATTAGTTTAAGAACAGTGCACAGAAAGGTTCATGGTCGAGCAGCTGCATCCAAGCCTTACATCAGCAAGTGCAATGCAAAGCATGGGATGCAGTGGTGTAACGCATGCCACCACTGGACTCTAGAGCAGTGAAGACTTGTTCTCTGGAGTGACTATTTACGCTTCACTGTCTGACAATCCTAAAGACAAGCCTGGTTTGGGGGTTACCAAGGGAACGGTACTTGTCTGACTGCATTGTGCCAAGTGTAAAGGTTGGTGGAGGGGGATTATTATGTGGGTTTGTTTTTAAGTAGTTGGGCTCGGCCCCTTAGCTCAAGTGAAAGGAACACTTAATGCTTCAGGACATTTTGGACAGTTCAGTACCTACTTTGTCGGAACAGATTGGGGACGGCCTGTTCCTGTTCCAACATGACTGAGCACAAGTGCAGAAAGCAAGATCCATAAAGACATGGATGAGTGAGTTTAGTGTGGAAGATCTCGACTGTCCTGCACAAGAGTCCTGACTTCAACCCGATAGAACACATTTGGGATGAATTAGATCAGAGACTGTAATCCAGGCCTTTTTGTCCAACATCAGTGTCTGACCTCACAAATGCGCTTCTGGAGAAATGGTCAAAAATTCTTACGAACACACTCTTAAACCTTGTGAAAAGGCAGACGAGTGAATGTTCTTAAATATAGCGTATATATACAGTTTGCAAAAAAAATAAAAGGTGTTCTAAGTAAAATGCCACATTTTAACCTGGCTCTCAAATATATCAAAGGTTTGCACAATGAACATATTTAGATATTCATTTGTTCATTGAACTTAGTGTTTACTTCATTTAATTACTAGATTTTACAACTACATTACCCATAAGCCATGTGTCACTCTATCAATGGGACGGGAAAACATGGTGCTGTAATTTGTAGTTCATTGAAGTGTATACTTGTGCTGTAGTGTTTCGGTTAGGAACATGATCTCTGTAAATCGTGAATTTCTTGTACCATAGCAATACCTCATTGTTTAGTGACAGTATTAGTGAAGTCATATTGACAGTTAAACAGTTTGCAACATGAAGCACCTTCAATTTTTGCCTAAAAGTTAATCCAGCCACACCCCGTCAAAATAAACGTCCCACTTATTTGTCCAAATATAGTAATTACAGGCTCTACCGGCTTCAGGTGGGTTATAACAGGTCAGTTATATATTTATTTCTTCTATATATATATATACAGTGGGTACAGAAAGTATTCAGACCCCCTTAAATTTTTCACTCTTTGTTATATTGCAGCCATTTGCTAAAATCATTTAGGTTCATTCTTCTTCCTCATGAATGTACACATAGCACCCCATAACCTTGTGGGGTGGACAGAAATCGCTGTCCACCAACGTTTACCATCCAACCTGACAGAACTGGAGAGGATCTGCAAGGAGGAATGGCAGAGGATCCCCAAATCCAGGTGTGAAAGACTTGTTGCATCTTTCCCAAAAAGACTCCTGGCTGTATTAGATCAAAAGGGGGCTTCTACTAAATACTGAGCAAAGGGTCTGAATACTTAGGACCTTGTGATATTTCAGTTTTTCTTTTTTAATAAATCTGCAACAATGTCAACAATTCTGTGTTTTTCTGTCAATATGGGGAGCTGTGTGTACATTCATGACGAAGAAGAATGAACTTAAATGATTTTAGCAGATGGCTGCAATATAACAAAGAGTAAAAAATTTAAGGGGGTCTGAATACTTTCCGTACCCACTGTATATATATACAGCTGTATACGGTGTGTGTGTGTGTGTGTGTGTGTGTGTATAGATCTGTTGTGTAGGACTTGATGTTGATATCCCTTTATACATACTTGAGGCACCGATGAGACTCTGTGGGATGGTCTATTCAGTGGTGGCACCCTCTGCCACAGTACTCCTCAGTCCTTCCTTCTCCTGAGGTGGCTCCTTCTCAACTCAGTATACTGAGGCACCACTAAGACTCTGTGGAAAGGTCCACTGAGTGATGGCACCCTTTGGGTTGTCAAGTGGGCACCCTCCTTCCTGGGTGTTTCGCTGATAGGCCCATGACACCTCCAGAGGGTTCAGCAGTGAATACCAGCGTCCCAGGTTCACTCCCTAGATGCCATCAACTCGCTTAAAGACCCAGGCGAAGTCTTTTCTCTTTACCCACAGCCACTGGCTTCCCTTTTCCGCAGCTGCAGAGAGGTCTTTGACGCTGGTCGACCTTTCCTTGTAGCCTGGATGTTGTGGTGGCTACGAACCCTCTGCAACCTACTTCCACTGGGCGTACCTTTACATTCCAGCCTTGTTGTTATGCATCGGCTGCAAGTTCAGCGTACCTCAGCCATTTCCGTTCATAGGCCTTCTCCACTGCACCCTCCCAGTGAACGGTGAGCTTGATGATGTAGACAAGTTTGAGCGAGGCTGACCACAGAACAAGGTCTGGTCGCAGGTTGGTGGCTGCAATTTCAGCTGGGAAGCATAGTTTTTTATTCAAGACTTCCAGCAGCTTCCAGTCCCGTGCTCTACCCAGCTGACCATAGTCTGATCTTATGGTGGTGAGGTTGGCTTGACCCTCACCCTCCCGAACAAATGGTGTTGGCTGCCACTGGGATGATGGGGGAGGAAGGGCATTCACATTTGTCCGTCGATTTTCCAACACTGCGGCAAGACACTTCAGCACCTGGTTGTGCCGCCAGGTGTAACGCCCTTGGGTGAGTCTAGTCTTGCATCCAACTAAGATGTGCTTCAGTGTTCTAGCCTTGGGCATAGAGGGCACGTGGGGTCCTCAGCATACCATTGGCTTAGGTTTGCAGGAGAAGGCAGGACATCATAGGCAGCCCGGATGGTAAAGCTTGCCCTGAATGTCTCCATTTCCCACAGCTCTATCCAGGATATCTTCCTCTTCTCCACTCCTTCCCATGCCATCTACTGCCCTTGCTTTGCCTGTGCCACTGCCTGGGCGCACCTTCTTGCTTCCTCCTCCCGCGTCTCTGAGATGGAGAGGCCTTGCTCCACACTGGTGTACTGGCCCAAGTCCAAGACCACTCCCCCCCTCCTGCACTCGGCCCACGATGTCTTTGTGTCTGAGTGCTGTATTTGCCTGCTCAGTTGCAGCCATCGGGGTCCACTTCCTTCCTGGCCAAGATGGGGGCCGCTTGGGATACAAATGGATCACTCGAATCCAGTAGCATCATCTCCAGTCTGACTTTGGCACACTTGTACTCCTCTACCAGACTGGAAATGGGCAGGTGTAGTATCCCTTTGCCATAAAGTCCAATACTGCTGAGGCACCTGGAAATGCCAAGCCACTTCCTTACGTATGAGCCGACCAGTCTCTCCAGCTTTTCCACCTTTGAGAGTGGGACTTCGTAGAGGGTTAGTGGCCATAGGAGACGTGGAAGTAGTCCATACTGCATGCACCAGAGCTTAAGCTAGCCAGGAAGCAGGGTTCTGTCGATGTTCTTCAGGCCACTGGCTACCATCATACCACCAACCTAGACTCTTCACTGGCTTCTCTGAGACAGTTGGGATGGGTTCCTTGCCGATGTGGAACCGGTGGTCTGACAGCTTTCCCTTGATGATGGAAATGCTTCTGGACTTGCTCGGCTTGATCTTCATGCGAGCCCGCTCGATGTTGCCCTGGAGCTTACTTAGTAGCCGTACAGTGCTACTTGGTTGTGGTGAGAGTTGTGAGGTCATCCATGTAAGCTCTGACTGGCGGCAGCTTCAGCCCAGGTCTTATTTGCTGTCCGCCAACTGTCCATCTAGAGGCCCGAATGATGACCTCCATTGCCAGGGTGAAGGCCAGTGGGGAGATAGGCCTTGACAAGGGTTGTAAGAGCTGCTGGAACTCTAAAGTAGTCAAAGGCTGTCCAGAGGAGGCTGTGAGGGAAGCAATTATTGGTCCAAACCCAAATAATAAGATGCAAGTTTATTAATTTGAGTCTTGATGTATGTTTTATTACATCATCTAGTACAGTTTAGAACACAGGTCTCGTTTGACTACAATCGGTCCTTTCTAAATCATGTAGAACTGCATTCTCCATCCTACAAATATTGCTAAATTATGACAAGTTTAGTGTTTCAAATGCTGAAAAATAATTTTATACATGCATGACTCACTACTACTACTACTTTAATGCATTATTGGGTAAATGTTGAAGGTCAATGTCCTGCTCAATAAATATGCTTCAGCTAATTGTGTATAATCCATTATGTCCACTTCAATCACAAAATTTTGGGCTCTTGCTAATAACTACATATATTAATCCACACCAGGAGGTAGATCATGCTCCCATTTGTATCCAAAATAATTGAATAATATTTTAAGAATTTTCAGTCTCAGTCTTCGAGTTTTAGTACAGACTACTGACCATCGCCCATGTCCTAGCAAAAACTTGCATCAGTTTTCTGTCTACCTCAGAGGATCATTAGAAGTCAAGTCAAGTCAAGAAGCTTTTATTGAAGCTTTTATTTCTGCCATGATCAACTACACGACCAGGGAGCTTTCTCTTGCCACAGACATAAATAAAAGAAACTTCCATGCTGCTTGTAAGACACCATTTTAACTTTGCCAACATGATATTGGTCATGAAATAGACTACTTAGCATTGCAATGGAGTTACATTTTTAATGAAACACGACTTACCACACAGTGCAAGGTAACCAGTGGACTTTCAATTCTGCTTTTCCCTACACACACACACACACACACACACACACACAGTTCAAGTAATAATTATTGAAGCTGTTTAACAGTCACTGGATAGGGCACTGGACATATTGGACATATAACATATTGTTTAAAAGCCAGAATCAGTCACTAAGACAAACAAGCAGCCTAATAAAAGACATTTTATTGAAAACTCATTTGTTCTTTTCCTGGTTATTTTATCAAATAGGAAGTTCTACTGCCTACTACATTTTCGGCAACCTTAATGAGCAAAACACAAGGAACGTTTATTAAGCAATACATGTCAAGTTTGCAGTTGAATTCAAGTTAATAGTTATCATTTCACTTTTGAGGTGATCTGTGGTCCTGTCCATTTGTGTCCAAATGACTATGCTCCTGCTTTTTGTCAATCGAGCAAAATGTACTGTGCTGGGTTTTCCAAAGCCCTCTTAGCTTAAATCAGTGATTGACAATAACCACACCCCTTTCACATTGGACACGTAAATACAGCTGAATAACTAAAAAGAACAAAATACTGTTTATTGGCTACCAATAACCTGATGACCTGAATAAATCTAATTTGCATGAAGTCAGCTTTGTCTGAGAGCAAATTTATTAATAGTGTGGATTAAAGTGCACCACTGCCAAAAAACTTACCTTTTCTTCCCTTCTTCACATATGGCCCCTCCTGACTCAAGGACTGGGAGGTGGAAGATGGAGCAGTTGGAGAACAAGACTGTGGAACGGAGAGATCTGTGGTGATAAAAGATGGAGGAGAGACAGTTGTGGCAGAAGGTGGCAGTGAACCGATTAAGGTTTTTGTCCTTTTTCTCCTCTGTTGCAAAGACCTAGAACATGGCAGTGAAGGTGGAGGAAAAGAACAGTGTGAAGTTAGAACAGCTGAGGAAGTAGTAGAGGAGCTAGGAGAGAGTGAATTTGGAGAACTTGGGGAAGAGAGAGAAACAAGGTCGAGTGTATATAGAGTCTCAGACTTCTTTGTAAGGCTTTCCGGCTGCTCCACGGTGAGGCTCTCCGGCGGCTCCACGGTAAGCTCTCCAACTGCTCCACGGTGAGGCTCTTCGACTGCTCCGCGTTGAGGCTCACCGGCTGCTCCACCGTGAGGCTCTCCGACTGCTCCACCGTGAGGCTCTCCGACTGCTCCACCGTGAGGCTCTCCGACTGCTCCAACGTGAGGCTCTCCGACTCCAAAATGGAACTGTTGCACTGCTCCTGACTGGGGCTTTTGTGCTGCTTTGTTATGGGAATGTCATTGTCCAGCTGCTGTGCTGTGGAGCTTGCTTTAATACAAGTTTACATTAATTTCATATCTGTACATATTAACAAACAAAAAAAACATGCATTTTAAATACTAATTATTATTTCTGAACAAAAATCTTGCTCCTACCCTTAGTCATGATAAATTCATACGCTGTCCTCATCTTATTTAAAAAATTAAAGGGCAGTAGATGGCATGGGAAGGAGTGGAAAAGAGGAAGATATCCTGGATAGAGCTGTGGGAAATGGAGACATTCAGGGCAAGCTTTACCATCCGGGCTGCCTATGATTTCCTGCCTTCTCCTGCAAACCTAAGCCAATGGTATGCTAAGGACCCCACGTGCCCTCTATGCCCAAGGCTAGAACACTGAAGCACATCTTAGTTGGATGCAAGACTAGACTCACCCAAGGGCGTTACACCTGGCGGCACAACCAGGTGCTGAAGTGTCTTGCTGCAGTGTTGGAAAATCGACGGACAAATGTGAATGCCCTTCCTCCCCCATCATCCCAGTGGCAGCCAACACCATTTGTTTGGGAGGGTGAGGGTCAAGCCAACCTCACCACCATAAGATCAGACTATGGTCAGCTGGGTAGAGCACGGGACTGGAAGCTGCTGGCAGTCTTGAATAAGAAACTATGCTTCCCAGCTGAAATTGCAGCCACCAACCTGCGACCAGACCTTGTTCTGTGGTCAGCCTCGCTCAAACTTGTCTACATCATCAAGCTCACAGTTCACTGGGCGGGTGCAGTGGAGGAGGCCTATGAACGGAAATGGCTGAGGTACGCTGAACTTGCAGCCGATACATAACAACAAGGCTGGAATGTAAAGGTACGCCCAGTGGAAGTAGGTTGCAGAGGGTTCGTAGCCACCACAACATCCAGGCTACAAGGAAAGGTCGACCAGCGGGCGGTCAAAGACCTCTCTGCAGCTGCGGAAAAGGGAAGCCAGTGGCTGTGGGTAAAGAGAAAAGACTTTGCCTGGGTCTTTAAGCGAGTTGATGGCATCTAGGGAGTGAATGATGGACATCAGAGCAACCGGTGTCATCAGAGCAACCGGTGTCCCTGTGTACAACCGAAAAACCCTGAATGAACTCAGCAACAACCCAAACAACACCATTAATGATGACCTGCGGCAGAAGCTACGCGACCTCGGCGTGCTCCGAGAACCAGGCCTCCAGTCCTCGGCATCGCCTGCGGCGGACGGGCGGAGGAGGGGGAATCGGAAGCGCTGCGCAAAAAAAACAGAAGCGCGGAAAGCGAGCGGGTGCTAATGCTAGGCTAAAAGCTAACCCTAGCCGGCCCGCTCTACCATCACTACTGCTGGCAAATGTCTGCTCCCTGGACAATAAACTAGGCTACATCAGACTCCAACAAGCTACTCGGCGTGAGTTCAGACACTGCTGCGTTTTTGTGTTTACGGAGACGTAGCTGAGCGACAGAGTTCTGGGCGCCGCCATCCAGCTGGACGGGCTAGCCGCGTTTCGTTCCGACAGAAATGCAGCTCTGTGCGGTAAGACTCGCGGCGGCGGTCTGTGTGTTTACATCAACACGGAATGGTGTAAGAACTCTGTGCTTGTTTCTACCTACTGCTCATCTCTGCTGGAGTTTATTGTTGTGAGATGTAGACCTTT
The DNA here is from genome assembly GCF_946808225.1 of Silurus aristotelis. Lineage (NCBI taxonomy): Eukaryota > Metazoa > Chordata > Actinopteri > Siluriformes > Siluridae > Silurus > Silurus aristotelis. Next base: position 17,922,471 of record NC_139590.1, on the reverse strand, counting down.
TTATTTACCCCGGGAATTCACCACCGCTATTGTGCTCGGAGTGTACATACCACCTTGCGCTAATGCTAAAGAAGCGCTCAGTGTGCTTTACGGGACCATTAGCGGACTTCAAAACTCACACCCTGACAGATTGTTTATAGTCGCCGGAGATTTTAATCACGCAAATCTCAGGACTGTGCTCCCTAAATTTTATCAGAATGTGGACTTTGCAACCAGAGGAGAAAACACGCTGGATGTTGTTTACACAAACATCCGGGGCGCATACCGGGCGAAGCCCCGCCCCCACCTCGGGTACTCAGACCACATCTCTGTTATGTTGATCCCAACATACAGACCACTCAGCAGGCGTTCAAGACCAGTTCAGAAGCAAGTGAGAACCTGGCCAGCAGGATCCATGTCTGCCCTCCAGGACTGTTTTGAATGCACTGACTGGGACATGTTCAGGGAAGCTGCAACCAACGGCGATTTCATCAACTTGGAGGAATACACGTCAACAGTGACCAGCTACATCGGCAAGTGCATTGATGGCGTGACTATCTCCAAGACAGTCACTACACGCTCCAACCAGAAGCCGTGGATGACCGCCAAGGTGCGTGCGCTGCTAAAAACAAGAGACTCTGCCTTCAGAGCAGGGGACAGGGCGGCCTTGAAAACAGCAAGGGCCAAACTGTCCCGTGCCATCAGAGAGGCGAAGCGCGCACACGCCAAGAGAATCCACGGCCACTTCCAGGACAGTGGAGACACCCGGCGCATGTGGCAGGGCATCCAAGCGATCACGAATTACAAGACCACATCACCTGCTTGTGACCGTGACGCCTCCCTCCCAGATGCGCTGAACGACTTCTACGCCCGGTTCGAGGTGCAGAACAACATGGTGGCAAAGAAGACCATCCCTCCTCCCAGTGACCAGGTGCTCTGTCTAACCACAGCTGAAGTGAGGAAAACTCTATGCAGAGTTAACCCACGGAAGTCTGCTGGACCAGACAACATTCCTGGCAGAGTGCTCAGGGAATGTGCACAACAGCTAGCAGATGTCCTCACTGACATCTTTAACATCTCCCTGAGCAGCGCTACTGTTCCTATGTGCCTCAAGACGACGACCATCATTCCTGTGCCGAAAAAGTCTTCTGTCTCCTGCCTCAATGACTATCGTCCCGTTGCACTCACACCCATCATGATGAAGTGCTTCGAGAGGCTCGTCATGAGGCACATAAAGACCCAGCTTCCACCCGCACTGGACCCCATGCAGTTCGCATAGCGTCCAAACCGCTCCACGGACGATGCTATTTCCACAACCCTTCATCTGGCCCTCACCCATCTGGATAACAAGGACTCTTATGTAAGGATGCTGTTCATAGACTTCAGTTCAGCATTCAACACAATCATTCCTCAGCACCTGATCGAGAAGCTGAGCCTACTGGGCCTGAACACCTCCCTCTGCAACTGGATCCTGGACATCCTGACTGGAAGACCTCAGTCAGTCCGGATCGGAAACAGCATCTCCAGCACCACCACACTGAGCACTGGGGCCCCCCAGGGCTGTGTGCTCAGTCCACTGCTGTTCACTCTGCTGACTCACGACTGTGCACCAATGCACAGCTCGAATCACATCATCAAGTTTGCCGATGACACGACCGTGGTGGGTCTAATCAGCAAGAACGACGAGTCAGCATACAGAGAGGAGGTGCAACGGTTAACAGCCTGGTGTGGAGCCAACAACCTGTCTCTAAACGTTGACAAAACTAAAGAGATGGTTGTTGACTTCAGGAGAACACAGAGTGACCATTCTCCACTGATCATCGCTGGATCCTCAGTGGAGATCGTCAAGAGCACCAAATTCCTTGGTGTTCATCTGGCGGACAAGCTCACCTGGTCACTTAACACCAGCTCCATCACCAAGAAAGCCCAGCAGCGTCTCTACTTCCTGAGAAGGCTGAGGAAAGCTCATCTCCCTCCCCCCATCCTGTCCATGTTCTACAGAGGGACCATTGAGAGCATCCTGAGCAGCTGCATCACTGCCTGGTTTGGGAACTGCACCGTCTCGGAACACAAGACCCTAAAGAGGATAGTGAGGACAGCTGAGAAGATCATCGGAATCTCTCTCCCCTCTATCATGGACATCTACACTACACGCTGCATCCGCAAAGCACACAGCATTGTGGATGATCACACACACCCGTCACACACACTTTTCACACTCCTACCATCAGGGAAACGGTTCCGAAGCATTCGGGCCACCACATCCAGACTGTGCAACAGTTTTTTGCCGCAAGCCATCAGGCTCCTCAACAAAGAACTGAACTGAACTCTCTCTCACACACACACACACACACACACACACACACACACACACACACACACTTACACACAACTGTGTGACTGATCCGCACAAACCGGACTCAACTCCCATCATACACTTCGTTTACCCAGGTTTTCAATACCAATCACATTTTTCACGAACGCAAAATGTTTACATGCCGTCTGTTGCTGATTCTGGGACTTGTTATTTTGCACAATATTCTGTTCAATCCTTTGGTTACTGTTAACTCTATTTTTGATTGCTGCTACTGCTGAATTGCACAAATTCTGTTTACATTTTTCTGTTTACACTGCACCTTATTCTGTTACGACAGGTTTTACTGGCGGAGCTATTTCTATTTTTAATTTTATATTTTGTGTATTGTGTATTGTCCTGCACTGTCCTGTGTTGTCTTGCACTGTCTTGTGTTGTCTTTTGCACTGTTTGCACCAGCTGCACACATGCACTTTATGTGGCGAGGATCTTCTCGGCCCTGTGTTCGTCTGTTCTGTACTGTTTGTTTTATGTTGTTCTATGTAGCACCTGGGTTCAGGAGGAACGTTGTTTCATTTCACTGTGTACTGCATCAGCTATATATGGTTGAAATGACAATAAAAGCTTCTTGACTTGACTTGACTTGACTTGACTTGACCCTGGGACGCTGGGATTCACTGCTGAACCCTCTGGAGGTGTCATGGGCCTATCAGCAAAACACCCAGGAAGGAGGGCGCCCACTTGACAACCCAACAGGTGCCATCACTCAGTGGACCTTTCCACAGAGTCTTAGTGGTGCCTCAGTATACTGAGTTTAGAAGGAGCCACCTCAGGAGAAGGAAGGACTGAGGAGTACTGTGGCAGAGGGTGCCACCACTGAATAGACCATCCCACAGAGTCTCATCGGTGCCTCAAGTATGTATAAAGGGATATCAACATCAAGTCCTACACAACAGATCTATACACACACACACACACACACACACACACACACACACACACACACACACACACACACCGTATACAGCTGTATATATATATACAGTGGGTACGGAAAGTATTCAGACCCCCTTAAATTTTTCACTCTTTGTTATATTGCAGGCATTCGCTAAAATCATTTAAGTTCATTCTTCTTCCTTATGAATGTACACACAGCTCCCCATATTGACAGAAAAACACAGAATTGTTGACATTGTTGCAGATTTATTAAAAAAGAAAAACTGAAATATCACATGGTCCTAAGTATTCAGACCCTTTGCTCAGTATTTAGTAGAAGCCCCCTTTTGATCTAATACAGCCAGGAGTCTTTTTGGGAAAGATGCAACAAGTCTTTCACACCTGGATTTGGGGATCCTCCGCCATTCCTCCTTGCAGATCCTCTCCAGTTCTGTCAGGTTGGATGGTAAACGTTGGTGGACAGCCATTTCTTCCATTCCATGGCCAAGCTGTCTCACCAGACAAAATGGTTTTTGTTTTTGGAACCATTATGTTGTATTTCTCCACAACTGATGTCAGGATCCCCTTCTCTTCCCTGATCTTGCGGCGGATCCTCACCATCTGCCCACTCCTTAACATCATTGACCCAATCTTCCAATTGGCTCTCCGTCACTGTCAGTTCGACTTTCATGGACTCTAGGTTTTGCAACTGGCTTTGCAGAGAGCTTTCGTGGTCTGAAATGACAAGAAATCACAGATAGTATAAAAACAAACAAATCTTCAATATACAGGGTTAATTAAAAAAGAATTAACCGATTTCATTACGCAATATTTTATTAAAGAAAAGAAAACTCCAGCCAAGTCACAAGTATTAAATTCACAATCAACTTATATAATTCACGGTCACTGACTCATGCCATGACGATGCTTGGGAATTGATATCGGTTCATTCGTTTTGAATAACCCTGTACAGCTTCAAAAATGAATGATATTCATTACTGAGCATCTAGAACTAATTCTACTGATTCTATCTTACCTTCTGATATCGGCGGCTCAGTGCGGTGGCCAAATTGTTGAACTTTTGTTGATTCCAGCGCATGGCCAATCAGAGTCAGCATGTCTGTGCGCCCTGCAAACACAGAAAATATCATATTCCCATATTCCCCCTGTAATGATGTAACAAGTGCAGTAGAAGGTCATTTTACCTGCTTTAGACATATGTTTTGTGGTCACTGCAATCCTGGAGAGGAAAGCATTGCACTGTTCCACCTCCTCTCCTAGTGTCAAACCAGCCCCATCTTGATATGCTCCACTCCATTTTTACCTGATTAGGAATGGAAAATATTAATATATTGCTTAGAAAGTTTTGATATTCATTTGCAGATTTTATTAATCTCATTGCAAAGTTCACCTACTTTGCACTTAAAATCATGGGCTTTGGCATGGAATACTGAAAGAAAGGGCTTCATGTTAAGAAGGTGCTGGAGCTCTGGGCAGCTTTTTGCAATTCTTTGGAGATAAGGCCAATATTTGCAGGTCACATCCATACAAAAAAAGTGATTTGCCTACTAGCCAGCCATTTTTGCAGGTACAGGTGATAAGCAAAAATTTCCCCCCTGCGCATATTTAACGCACAGAGTAGCACCCCATGCCGACACACCGCAAGCTCCAGTCCCTCCTCGTCTACCTTGCTTGCAGATCTTTGGGAGGTCTCTCTGGCTGCTGACCACTCCCGTCCACAAACACCTCTTCCACTGACCGATAATATAGAAAATAGTTGATGAAAATAATGACTCTCGTAAACAAAATCTGTAGATGGAGGCAATTGTACTGTATAAAGTCTAATCATCTGCGATTTTACAGTACATGTTTGGATGCCTTGTGAATGTAGTCCACAAATCTTGTCACATCTTCATCCTTAGCTATAAAGACGTCTTCAAAGATGGCCTGTTCTTCAGATCTATAAAAAAGAAAAACAAACAAACAAACAAACAAACAAAAAAAACAACATACAGAACAGGTACACAAAATTGAATGATACATTCTAATCTAATTTAACTTTACTAGGCACATTAAATGGATATTTCTTCCTATTAATATTGTTTCAACAGTGTGACATTATGCACAATTCTGGTATACCTAGCTGCATTCTTGAAATGGTAAATCTTGTGGTTTCCATCTACTGAAACTGCCAGAATATCTAGGGTGCATGCAGGACAGATGAAAGGCTCTTCCTTGCAGATTTTGTCCACCTCAATACGGACAGCCTCCCACTCAAAAAAGCTTTTCTGAAAACTGTCTCTGGAGATCTTGCCAGTCTATTAAAAGTAAGGAAACCAACAGCTAATAATGTAAAATAAATGCATTAGCATCAAACACCTTTCTTCCCAGAATACAGAAAGATTACCAATACTGTAGGATAAATAAATGTAATACTCACACGACCAAATCGGACAGTTCGCTGATCCAGCATTCTTGAAAAAGCTTGGCAGGACAGTCCTGGTGCTGCCATCTTCATTTCTTCAAATAAAAAAAAAAGACATCTGTGGCATAAATTGTGGCAAAGTTAAGGGTCGCAGGCCAGTAGTCACTTCGATTTAGCTCGACCACTCCAGCAGCCCAAGTGGCTTGGCATGCCTCACAACTCAACTCAGGCATGCTTAGATCAAATCATCCTGAAAAAATCTAAAACATTTCCACTTTAATGTAAACCTTAAGTGATTAATCAGGTTTTGGATTATTTCAACCTTTTTTTTTTTACATGACTTTTGTATACTCAAAAGTCATGTGTAGATCTTACATACAAACCTGTGCCAAACTTATGGAGGTAGAGCATGTATAGATTTTTATCTTCACACACTTACCATTCATTGTGATCACAGCAACAGTCTTTCCTGGGCTGACCCTCAATGACTCTGGTGAACAACCGCAAATTTTCAGGAACCTCCACAGGCACATGGCGCACTGAACAAGATCCAACATGAATTAAGATCATTTGGATTGACGGAGTAATATAACATTGGAACAATTCTATGGTATTGAAGTACATTGCTGTAAAAATATACAGAGATGCTCAAAAAGCTAACTGACACGAAGTATCCACATAAATTTAATATCAAACAACAAGAGACAAAAAGGCATATTGAAATAGAAAAACTTATGAGGACTAACAATTCCTAGAATTATATTTATGTTGTCCAGACACAAACAAGAACTTACCACAATGGAAAGAGATGTATCTACAACAAAAGTTGTTGGAGGCAATGGCTGGTAGAATCCAGGAGTCATGGCATCTCGGTTATAGAGAGCATGTCTGGTGTGCATGATGACATCACATTTAGCACAAAAGAAGGGGCGTGGTCGACAGTCACAACACCGGACAGCAGCTGGATTGCTTCCACACAGTTGGCAGATGTGTGTTACCACATTTCCTCGTGCCACAGCCGTGTTCAACTTCTCTGAAATGAGACTTTGTCTTGTGCTCCAGTTTGAGGAAACTAGGAGAGGATCTCTTGAGGTTCCAAGAGCTGATGCATCATCATCTATAGAATCGCTCAGTGAGTGCTGGAGATCTTGCATGAAACTCTCTGTTAAAATAGTATGGAATATTAAACACACACATACACACATTATATATATATATTATGTAATTTACAGAATGAAGTACACACCAACAGTCTCTGGAGAAATGGTCACCTCACAGTTAGTGTCAGGAGCATTGATGTGAGGATCAGTTTTCCAGTGATCAACTGTACCACATAAAAACAATAAAGAACAACATTCAGAACATTTACAACTTGTCCCACATTTTGATCTCCTTTATAACCAGTGTAAAATGGTCCAAGCTCACTGTTTAACATTTAGTTGAGAGGACTAGCAGACTTTTTATTTCCCAAACCCAAATGTAGACAGTTCAATTGCTTGCAGTTAGCTGTCTATAAGGTGTCAAATAGATGAGGAAAGCAAATAAACTTGCTTGCTGTAGAAGCGGAGTATAAAAACAAGCTGGTTGGCCACTTACAACACACTCAGAACAAACTGCTTCAAACAAATCTTACCAAGACCAATCATTTAGTGAAGCTTTTACTTCTTTACAATAAATACTGTATTTTATTCAATTTATTTTCATGTTAAAAATCAGTGCTTCTGGTTTGATTGTTTACATCATATTCCTTGTTTCATACATTCATAAGTGCCTAAACAATCCAGATATTCAATATATCTTGAATGAAAAATTATACTGACCCTCATTTGACTGATTTCTATTTCATCTTGGTCTTGCTTAGACAATGTTTCCATCACTGTCTCTTTTTCTCCCATGTACCCTTGGTTCAGGTGTTTTTACTGGTGCTGCTTCCTCCTCTCCCTGCAGCTCTTGAATTAAGTCATCAAGACTTTGGAGCTCATCATTGATTTCTTGATGCTCAACCAGGTTATCCAGCAGCATAAACTGTTATTGTAGTTCTGAATCACTCATGGTGAGGGGCAGGAACAGAAACAAACAGAAAGACGGACAGATACAACACAACAACAACAACAACAAAAACAGATGTAAACAGTGAAAGAGAGAGAGAGGGAGAGTGAGAGAGAGAGAGAAAGAGAGAAGAGAGAGAGAGAGAGAGAGAGAGAGAGAGAGAGAGAGAGAGAGAGAGAGAGAGAGAGAGAGAGAGAGAGGGTTGAGGAGATTAAAATAAAAGAGGAATGTTGGAGAATCTGAAGGACCTGATGAGAGAAAAAAGAAAGATTTAGAATTCAGAATTGAACACCTTACATTTTTACCAATTTTTTCTTTATCAGTTTGGGCAGTTTGTGATGGTTTTAAATTGTACTATGTGGGATGAAATGGGATTAGACAGGTGGGATTTTGATATTTCTGATGTGCCAAATGACAGACATAGAAAATAGTTTACAACGTAGTTACAACCTAACCTTCTTTAGACAAGAACGCTTAATTTGCTTTATTATATTGTAAATATGTGATGCTCCACAGTATTGTTGTTTTTTTTTTTTATTTAAATAATTGTCAAAATCAATTTGTATTGTTATTGCTGAGATTTGTGTATTTACTAGAGTTTTTTGTGTAGATTTTGAACAATTACTTGAAAACACACCAATCTGGCAACACTGTTCCTCATCTGAACATTTATAAACGGCTAAAGTATTAAAGTACTACTGTCATTTTGGTAACTTAAAACACACAATTTCCAAATATCATACAATCTCCTCTATTTCCTTGCATGATTAAATGTGAAAAAACAAATAAACAAACTTGAATGTAATTATCTATCTTAGCCAGCCTACTACACATTTGGTGCAGCAAGTTATATTTTTATAATGTCTGCTGTGATTTACTGCATCACAAAACTGCTTCATTTCACTTCTATAGCTTCTAAACACAACTTCTTGACCTGATTGAACAGTTTTTGTTCCGTAAATTGTAGGGATTGTTCCCAATTATATTAATGAACTGTTCTACTTACCGAGTGGAAAATTGCAATGGAGCAGGGGTTCTCCATACGACGGCCAATGACGTCAGCGCCACTGATGAATTTATTAATAAATAAATAAATAAATAAATAAATAAATAAATAAATAAATAAATAAATAAAGTCCTTATAAATACATAAATAAATAAATGAATAAATAAATAAATAAATAAATAAATAAATAAATAAATAAATAAATAAATAAATAAATAAATAAATAAACGTGGTGAGGGAAGACGCAGGTAGTTGGTGAGAAAGAGGCAGTTTTAAAGATAGAAAATGTGGAGAAAAAAAAACATGACCTGGACTGAGTAGCCCTGCCATAATACATTTATAGCAAGCTATTCTCAAAATGTGACTCCAGGGGATCCTGACCAAGCGTCCATATTTGACGAGTTGGGAGTGAGAATTTGGTCATTTTGTGGTTTGGTTTTTGTTCACAAAGCCTTTTTAATGGTTATTCATAAAATTATGCTAATTCATATATATATATATATATATATATTAAAATTTTCATAACATTTTTACAAGAGAAAAATCAGTCAAAACGTTATTTTTAAAAAGTCATGTTTTTGACAATACTTATTTCCCCCTTATTCCACTTTTTAATGGTTTCTAATTGAATTATGCTTATGAATATGAAAATTCATATTTTCCAAACATAAACAATGATGAAAAAAAGGATGAAAAACCTCATATTTCTGTCAAAACATAAGATAGCATGTAACATTTTCAGTTTTTTTGTTTACGCATTGTACTTTGTAGCAGATTTTCATGAATTTTTCTTATGAAAATGCAAATTCATATATTTATAATATTTTTGAAAAAACTCTTCTACTAACTCTAAACTATTTTAGACACGACTACCTATATTTAAACACATGACTACCTTGTCATGTGTTTCACTGACTTCTAAATATTCTATTTTCATAACAATCATTTTTGTCAAAAGGGTATATATGTCAGTATTTTTGTTCATTTACTGCACCCATTTACGTTTTTTTTTTCATGACATTATGCTTTTGAATATGAAAACATATTTTCACCATAAATATCATACCTTTAAAAAAATTTTTTTTTTAAACAAATTTCTAATGTCACCATCAATGTTAACTTTCTGCCATTATTTTTTTTATTATTATTATTAAATTAAGCTGAAAAATTCATATTAACTATAATATTTGTAAAAAAATAGTAAAATTCATGAAAAATGTTATTTTTGTCAAAACGTGATATTTCATGTCAGTATTTTCGTTCACTGACTGCACCCTTTTATGTTTTGTCATGAAAATATGATTCTGAATATGAAAACGTTTTCACTATAACAATCATACCTTTTATGTAAAACTTAATTTTTTTCAAAACAAATGTGTCATGTCATGCTCATCGTTCACTTTCTGCCATTTTTACCTTTTTTTCTTTTTTTTTTTTTTTTTTCGAAATTTTGCTTAAAAATTCATATTAACTATTATATTTTTTATCAAAAGAGTAAACTTCTTGTCAAAACTTGATTTGTCTTTACCATTTTCATTCTCTTATTCCTTTTTCAATGGTTTTTATAAAAGTTTTGCTCATGAGTATGAAAATCGAAAAAGCGTTTTTCTTTCGTCCTGCGAGGAACATGGAACTTTTTGAATATAAAAATTCATATGTTCATAATAACTCTTATTTGTATATTTGTTCAATTTTTACAGTTAGAACTGTAAACATTTTAGTTTTTCAATTTTTTTTATTTCATGTTTTTTCCCCGTTTTTCCACTTTGAAGAAGTTTTTAAATGAAATTATGTTCACAAATATGAAAATTATTTTTTTTTCCAATAGATGGTTGGGAAAACAAATGTCAAAATATGATTTCTAATTAAATTTTTTTTAGTTTTTTGTTCACTTATTCCTTTTTGTAACGTCTATTAATGAAATTATGCTGTTTAATATAAATATTAATATTTTCATAATTACTTTCATTTTTGTATGAAAAAAGTCGTTTTTAACAAAACTTGATTTTTAATGTAATTGTTTCCCCTTATTCCATTTTTTTTTTACAGTTTTCAATGAAATTATGCTTACGAATATGAAAATTAGTATTTTCCCAATAGATGAAAACATTATGAAAAAAGTAATATTTCTGTCAAAACATGATTTACATGTAACATTTTTTTAGTTTTTTGTGTCATTGGCTTCTTGCATTTTAAATATATTTTCCTGAAATGTACCTTCGAAAATAAGAAAATTCGTATTTTCACAAGAATAATTTTTGTCAAAAGGTTATCATGTCTGTATTTTCGTTAACTTATTGCACCATTTTACTTTTTTTCATGAAATTATGCTTATGACTGTAAAAATTCATATATATTCACAACCACTCTATCTTGTTTAAATACAACGTAATTTATCTCAAAACAAATGTCACCATCATCATTCACATTTTGCAATTTTAACTGCTTTTTAATGAAATTATGTTTAAAAATCCACATTTCATATGAACTATAGTCTTATGAACATTTTCAAATTTTTCCAAAATTTGATTTGTCATGTCACTGTTTTTGTTCACTTGTTCCATTTTAATGGTTTGTAATAAATTTTTGCTTATGAGCATGAAAATTCATACTATCCTACTTTTTCTGGAAAAAAGTTTTTTTGTCAATTTGTAGGTTTTTTTGTTCACTTATTGACTATTGTAATGGTCATTTCTGAAATCATGCTAATTGATATAAAAATTCATATTTTCACAATAACTATAATTTTTGTATGAAAATTACATAATGCCAAGACAGGATTTATGAAACGTTATTAATGTTTAATGTAATTTTTTCCCCTTATTCCACCTTTTAACGGTTTCTTTTGAAATTATGCTTATGAATATTATTTTTTTTCCAATAGATGAAAAAGATGAAAATGTATGAAAAAGGTCATATTTTGGTCAAAACATGATTTAGCATGTAACATTTTTAGTTTTTCCGTTTAAGCCTCGTACTTTGTAATTTTTTCATAAAACTTTGCTTATGAAAATGAAAATTCATATACTTAAAATATATTTTTATGAACAAACGTTGTCAAAACTTTATTTGCCATGTCACGTGTTTCATTGAAGTTTTGCACGTTTTAATGTTTATTCCTAAAATGTACCTTCGGAATACAAAAATTCATATTTTCATAACAATAATCTATTTTGTCAAAAAATGAAATGTGATTCTTATGAGTTTGAAAATTTATATTTTTATATTAACTGTCCTACTTTTTCTGAGAATAAAAACATCTATTTTTTATAATGATTTCTTATGTACATTTTTCGTTCAGTTGTTGACTTTTTCCACATTTTCTTCATATCTTTTTTCATACATGAAAAAGATATGAAAAAGATATGAAAAAGTCTTATTTCTGTCAAAACACGATTTATGTAACATATTTGGGTTTTTTTTGTGTACTTTGTAACGTTTTTTCATGAAATTTGCTAATGTAAATAAAAATTTAAATATTTAAAATATTTTTATGAAAAAAACACTTTTTGCACTTTTAAAAAAAATTCTGAAATGTTGCTTTTGAATGTGAAAATGTAAACATTTTATTATATCAAGATTTTCATGAAAACAGTTATTTTTGTCATAACGTGATTTTTCATTCACTTTTTGCATCCTTTTACGCTTTTCATGAAATTATGATTCCGAAAACCATATTTTCACTATATCATACCTTTTATGAAAATTTTTATTTTTTAAAACAAATATCATGTCACCGTCATCGTTCACTTGGCTTTTTTTTTATGCCTTATATTTTTATGAAGAGTACAATTTTTGTCAGTATTTTTGTTGACATTCACTTTGTAATGGTTATTATTAATATAAAAACTATTATTTTCATAATTATAATTTTTTTTATGAAACAGTCATGTTTTTGACAAAACTATTTTTTCCTGTTATTTCACTTTTAAACTATTTTTTAATGCTTATAAAAATGTTAATTCATATTTTTGAAATAGATAATTGGGAAAAACATGAAAAAAGTATATTATATTTCTGTCAAAACATGTCTCGTCAATTTTTTTGTTATTTCGTTTATTCAGCTGTTTTGTAACAGCTACTAATGAAATTAGGCTAATTAATACGAAAATTCATATTTTCATAATTACGTTAATTTTTTTATGAAACAGTATCTATACAATATGTATCTTGAGTATAAAAATGTATATAGTCAAAAACGTATATATTTGTCAAAATTTTGTCATCATGACCTTTTGCATTTTTTAACATTTTTTTCTAAAATGTTGCTAATAAAAAGATTAATTATCGTCACCGTCATCGTTCACTATTTGCCATTTTTCTTCAATAACTTGGTTGTCACCTTTTTAATTCTTTACTTCACTTTTTAACGGTTTTTAATTAAATTATGCTAATTAATATAACCATTTATTATTTAATATTAATTTACTGATTTAGTCATGTCTTGTTCACTGTTTACAGTTTTTCATTAAATTATGATTATGAATATAATCATTCATATTTTAATAACTCATATTTTTACGAAAAAAAGTGCTATTTTGTTTATGTCGTAAATTATCATTAACATGTAAAAACATAGTGGTCAAGAGCATGCGATATGTGAAAAATGACATGATTCGAAAAACCGTTTTTCTTTCGTCCTGCAAGGCTGAGACTTGCGGAATCGCTTTTCAGCTCTTTCTTTACAGCACATACACGGCTTGGCCAAACGTGGAACTTTTAGTTTTTTGATGAATTATGACTTTCTACACCCTATATGTTCACTTTTTACAGTTTTTCATAAAATTAAAATTATGAATATTAAAATTTTTATAATAACTGATATTTTGTCTAACAAAAAGTGCTATTTTTGACAAAACAATTTATTATGTCCTATATTATCATAAAAATATAAAAACATTGTTATCAAGTGCATGCGATATGTGCAAAAATGACATGATTCGAAAAACCGTTTTACTTTCGTCCTGCGAGGCTGAGACTTGCGGAATCGCTTTTTCAGCTCTTAGGAAGCTCTTTATTTACAGCACATACACGGCTTGGCCAAACATGTGGAACTTTTTGTTTTTTGATGAATTATGACTTTGTACACCCTATACGTTCACTTTTTACAGTTTTTTATCAAATTAAAATTATGAAAATGAAAATATATATTTTTATAAAAACTAATATTTTGTATAAAAAAAGTTATATTTTTTGACAAAATATGATTTATAAAGTCCTATGTCATCATCAACAGGCAAGAACTTTATGGTCAAGAGCATGCGATATATGCAAAAATGACATGGTTCGAAAATGCGTTTTCCTTTCGTCCTGCAAGGCTGAGACTTGCGGAATCGCTTTTTCAGCTCTTAGGAAGCTCTTTCATTACAGCACATACACGGCTTGGCCAAACATGTGGAACTTTTAGTTTTTTGATGAATTATGACATTCCACACTTAATATGTTCACTTTTTACAGTTTTTCATGAAAATAAAATTATGAATATGAACATTTATATCTTCAAAAAACTCATATTTTGTAGAATAAAAGTTATATTTTTGAGAAAACATGATTTATTAAGTCCTATTTCATCATCAACAGACAAGAACATTGTGGTCTAGAGCATGCGATATGTGCAAAAATGACATGATTCGAAAAACCGTTTTTCTTTCGTCCTGCGAGGCTGAGACTTGCGGAATCGCTTTTTCAGCTCTTAAGAAGCTCTTTCATTACAGCACATACACGGCTTGGCCAAACATGTCGAACTTTTTGTTTTTTGATGAATTATGACTTTCCACACCCGATATGTTCACTTTGAACAGTTTTTTATCAAATTAAAATTATGAATATGAAAATATATATTTTCATAAAAACTAATATTTTGTATAAAAAAAGTTATATTTTTGACAAAATATGATTTATTAAGTCCTATGTCATCATCAACAGGCAAGAACATTATGGTCAAGAGCATGCTATATGTGCAAAAATGACATGGTTCGAAAATGCGTTTTCCTTTCGTCCTGCGAGGCTGAGACTTGCGGAATCGCTTTTTTAGCTCTTAAGAAGCTCTTTCTTTACAGCACATACACGGCTTGGCCAAACATGTGAAACTTTTAGTTTTTTGATGAATTATGACTTTCTACACCCTATATGTTCACTTTTTACAGTTTTTCATAAAATTAAAATTATGAATATGAAAATTTATATTTTTATAATAACTCATATATTGTCTAACAAAAAGTGCTATTTTTGACAAAACATAATTTATTATGTCCTATATTATCATAAACATGTAAAAACATTGTTGTCAAGTGCATGCGATATGTGCAAAAATGACATGATTCGAAAAACCGTTTTCCTTTCGTCCTGCGAGGCTGAGACTTGCGGAATCGCTTTTTCAGCTTTTAGGAAGCTCTTTCATTACAGCACATACACGGCTTGGACAAACATGTGGAACTTTTTGTTTTTTGATGAATTATGACTTTCCACACCCTATATGTTCACTTTTTACAGTTTTTTATCAAATTAAAATTATGAATATGAAAATATATATTTTCAAAAAACGATTATTTTGTATAAAAAAAGTTATATTTTTGACAAAATATGATTTATTAAGTCCTATGTCATCATCAACAGGCAAGAATATTGTGGTCAAGAGCATGCGATATGTGCAAAAATGACATGGTTCGAAAATGCGTTTTCCTTTCGTCCTGCGAGGCTGAGACTTGCGGAATCGCTTTTTCAGCTCTTAAGAAGCTCTTTCTTTACAGCACATACATGGCTTGGCCAAACATGTCGAACTTTTTGTTTTTTGATGAATTATGACTTTCCACACCCGATATGTTCACTTTGAACAGTTTTTTATCAAATTAAAATTATGAATATGAAAATATATATTTTCATAAAAACTAATATTTTGTATAAAAAAAGTTATATTTTTGACAAAATATGATTTATTAAGTCCTATGTCATCATAAACATGTAAAAACATTGTTGTCAAGTGCATGCGATATGTGCAAAAATGGCATGGTTCGAAAATGCGTTTTCCTTTCGTCCTGCGAGGCTGAGACTTGCGGAATCGCTTTTTCAGCTCTTAAGAAGCTCTTTCTTTACAGCACATACACGGCTTGGCCAAACATGTGGAACTTTTAGTTTTTTGATGAATTATGACTTTGCACACCCGATATGTTCACTTTTTACAGGTTTTTATCAAATTAAAATTATGAATATATATGAATATAAAAACTAATATTTTGTATAAAAAAAGTTATATTTTTGACAAAATATGATTTATTAAGTCCTATGTCATCATCTTTACAGCACATGCGGAATCGCTTTTTCAGCTCTTAGGAAGCTCTTTCATTACATCACATATACGGCTATTTCTACATCCGATTTGTTCACTTTTTAATGTTACAACTGTAAACATTTTAGTTTTTCGATTTTTTTTTATTTCATCTTTATCCACTTTAAAATTATGATTACCAATATGAAAATTAATTTTTTTCAACTAGATGATTGGAAAAACAGATGTAAATATTATGAAAAAAAAGTCAAATTTCTGTCAAAATATGATTTCGCATTTAAATTTGTTTAGGCTTTTTGTTCACTTACTCCCTTTTGTAACGTTTATTAATGAAATTAGGCTAATTAATTTTTTTTTTAAAACTTGATTTTTAATGACGTTTTTCCCCTTATTCAATTTTTTTTTTGAAATTATGCTAATGAATATGGTGTTTGTGGACGGGAGTGGTCAGCAGCCAGAGAGACCTCACAAAGATCTGCAAGCAACGTAGACGAGGAGGACTGGAGCTTGGGTGTGTCGGCATGGAGTGCTACTCTGTGCGTTAAATATGTCCAGGGGGGAAATTTTTGCTTATCCCCTGTACCTGCAAAAATGGCTGGCTAGTAGGCAAATCACTTTTTTTGTATGGATGTGACCTGCAAATATTGGCCTTATCTCCAAAGAATTGCAAAAAGCTGCCCAGAGCTCCAGCACCTTCTTAACATGAAGCCCTTTCTTTCAGTATTCCATGCCAAAGCCCATGATTTTAAGTGCAAAGTAGGTGAACTTTGCAATGAGATTAATAAAATCTGCAAATGAATATTAAAACTTTCTCAGCAAATTATTAATATTTTTCATTCCTAATCAGGTAAAAATGGAGTGGAGCATATCAGGATGGGGCTGGTTTGACACTAGGAGAGGAGGTGGAACAGTGCAATGCTTTCCTCTCCAGGATTGCAGTGACCACAAAACATATGTCTAAAGCAGGTAAAATGACCTTCTACTGCACTTGTTACATCATTACAGGGGGAATATGGGAATATGATATTTTCTGTGTTTGCAGGGCGCACAGACATGCTGACTCTGATTGGCCATGCGCTGGAATCAACAAAAGTTCAACAATTTGGCCACCGCACTGAGCCGCCGATATCAGAAGGTAAGATAGAATCAGTAGAATTAGTTCTAGATGCTCAGTGACTAGTGTGTGTGTGTGTTTGTGTGTGTATACTGTATATATATATATATATATATATATATATATATATATATATATATATATATATATATATATATATATATATATATATATATATACATATTTTTATTTTTTTTTATATATGTTACTAGTAATACATTTAGTTGTAAATAATTGTAATTGTTACTCTTGTTGTAATTTCTTCTCAGCAACAACAACAACCACCACAAATGATGTTGATGCTTTGGCCAGCAGAATTGAAGTGCTGGTGGTGAGTATCAAAAGGCGTTCCCAGCGTCTCTATAAAGATACAGATGGCAACAAAGGTCGTGCCAGGATCCGCCGCAAGATCAGGGAAGAGAAGGGGATCCTGACATCAGTTGTGGAGAAATACAACATAATGGTTCCAAAAACAAAAACCATTTTGTCTGGTGAGACAGCTTGGCCATGGCAGCTACCACACAGTGGTATGTACACTAGTCTTCTGACAATTCTTTCATATAATGACACATCAGCCACAATGCCACAAATGTCAATCTGCAACCCCATATGATGTAAGTTTTTCTCATGCATTCCAGACACTGTTTATTTAAGGACAAAAAGAAAGGCATTCGACATCATCATGTCACTAAGGCGACTTCAGGAGGAGCAGAAAATTGTTGTTGCAGAGATGAATCAACATTGGAAATATCTTTCAACTCGTGCTGAGACCCTCCGAGAACTGTCCTGCTTGTTTGCCAGCGAGAGTCTGAAAAGTAAGAATTTGTAATATATGGCACAAAAGCATTAGGGCTGCCGCATTTTTTTTCTGGAAAATGAACTCAACACAGTTCCAGTTCCATAGCTGAAAAAGAATATTATAAGTTAAGTTATTTCAGCCATCACAACTGTCTGATTATCTTTATTTTACTATTAGTAAGAGTCTGCTTTTTTTGACTAGTGCATATTCAGTGAAAGTGACTTTGAAAATTCTGATGATGAACTGTAATGTAAAAACCTTTTTTTTTTGACAGTGAACCAGTGACCTTAACCCTTAATCTAAAGTGTGTAATAAAATCTGCTTTGTGTCATTTTATAAATATAATCAAAGTGTAGTCTCTTTTTTCACATAAATAGAAATACAACCAGTCAGTGATGGAAATGAAGTGTGTTATTGTAAGGCTAAGTACTGTACTGTACTAAAGTATAGATTTCAGGTACTTGTACTCTAGATGATTTGTTACTTCTCATGGCTCTTTGTAGTTGTAAAGTATTAGGCTGCAAAATACTTTTTACTGAGCTTATAAAATACGACATTTTGGTATGAATAAAACTACTCAGTAGTTTACACATATAGAATAAATACAGCCAGCCAAAAGAATATGCAAAGAAAAAAATATTTGCCAACAAAGATTTATAACTCGTTAGATTTGTACATTTTTGTAAAAAAAAGAATAAGTAGATACAGTTATTAGTTATTCTACAATAATTAGATACAAAATAGTTGAAAATGACCTCCACCAACTACAACACTAAATAATCACGAGTTTAATGAGTAATAAAAATCAAAGGAAATTTGATTCATATTGGAAATATGAAGAGTTCAGGTGCAAAGGTCTCTAATCCATTTGGTTTTTGTTTTTGTTTTTTATAAAATTAGCATTTTTCTTAGGTGCCAATGTTTATGTTCAGTTTATTCACTTGAATGGCAATAAAAATAACCTATTTAATGCCATTAATGTGGAATTAATGGACAGAACAAAGGAGCCTGAGAAAATGTCCATTTCAGAAGGAAATTTTAAACACCACTTACAGGCATTTGCATCTAAACACTTCAAATGAAATTTTAGGTCTTCATCCCTGGGCTGAGGAAAAACAACTGGCCACATGCCTGTTTTCTAGATTAGGGTACTGTATAACAGTTGAAACCTGTTTATAGACATGGAATAAGCAGATTATAATAAGGACATAGACAAGCAAGACAAAGAAATCTATTATTATAAAGAGGAATCCTTATTTCCCAACACTAAATGCAAGTTCATTTATTGCTGTTTTGCTATTCAGGTGTTCCAATTATGCAGACTGCTTTTACGAACATTTGTGAAAGAATGGGTTGCTCTCAGGAGCTCAGTGAATTCCAGCATGGTACCGTGACAGGATGCCACCGGTGCAATAAGTTCAGTCATGAAATTTCTTCACTACTAAATATTCCACAGTAAACTGTTAATGGTGTTATAACAAAGTGGAAGCAATTGGGAACGACAGCAACTCTGCCACGAAGTGATAGAACATGTAAAACCACAGAGCGAGTCAGAGGATGCTAAAACACATAGTGCACAGAAGTCATCAACTTTCTGCAGCGTCAGTAGCTACAGTCCTCCAAACTTCATGTGCCCTTCAGATTAGTTTAAGAACAGTGCACAGAAAGGTTCATGGTCGAGCAGCTGCATCCAAGCCTTACATCAGCAAGTGCAATGCAAAGCCTGGGATGCAGTGGTGTAACGCATGCCACCACTGGACTCTAGAGCAGTGAAGACTTGTTCTCTGGAGTGACTATTTACGCTTCACTGTCTGACAATCCTAAAGACAAGCCTGGTTTGGGGGTTACCAAGGGAACGGTACTTGTCTGACTGCATTGTGCCAAGTGTAAAGGTTGGTGGAGGGGGATTATTATGTGGGTTTGTTTTTAAGTAGTTGGGCTCGGCCCCTTAGCTCAAGTGAAAGGAACACTTAATGCTTCAGGACATTTTGGACAGTTCAGTACCTACTTTGTCGGAACAGATTGGGGATGGCCTGTTCCTGTTCCAACATGACTGAGCACAAGTGCAGAAAGCAAGATCCATAAAGACATGGATGAGTGAGTTTAGTGTGGAAGATCTCGACTGTCCTGCACAAGAGTCCTGACTTCAACCCGATAGAACACATTTGGGATGAATTAGATCAGAGACTGTAATCCAGGCCTTTTTGTCCAACATCAGTGTCTGACCTCACAAATGCGCTTCTGGAGAAATGGTCAAAAATTCTTACATACACACTCTTAAACCTTGTGAAAAGGCAGACGAGTGAATGTTCTTAAATATAGCGTATATATACAGTTTGCAAAAAAAATAAAAGGTGTTCTAAGTAAAATGCCACATTTTAACCTGGCTCTCAAATATATCAAAGGTTTGCACAATGAACATATTTAGATATTCATTTGTTCATTGAACTTAGTGTTTACTTCATTTAATTACTAGATTTTACAACTACATTACCCATAAGCCATGTGTCACTCTATCAATGGGACGGGAAAACATGGTGCTGTAATTTGTAGTTCATTGAAGTGTATACTTGTGCTGTAGTGTTTCGGTTAGGAACATGATCTCTGTAAATCGTGAATTTCTTGTACCATAGCAATACCTCATTGTTTAGTGACAGTATTAGTGAAGTCATATTGACAGTTAAACAGTTTGCAACATGAAGCACCTTCAATTTTTGCCTAAAAGTTAATCCAGCCACACCCCGTCAAAATAAACGTCCCACTTATTTGTCCAAATATAGTAATTACAGGCTCTACCGGCTTGAGGTGGGTTATAACAGGTCAGTTATATATTTATTTCTTCTATATATATATATATACAGTGGGTACAGAAAGTATTCAGACCCCCTTAAATTTTTCACTCTTTGTTATATTGCAGCCATTTGCTAAAATCATTTAGGTTCATTCTTCTTCCTCATGAATGTACACATAGCACCCCATAACCTTGTGGGGTGGACAGAAATCGCTGTCCACCAACGTTTACCATCCAACCTGACAGAACTGGAGAGGATCTGCAAGGAGGAATGGCAGAGGATCCCCAAATCCAGGTGTGAAAGACTTGTTGCATCTTTCCCAAAAAGACTCCTGGCTGTATTAGATCAAAAGGGGGCTTCTACTAAATACTGAGCAAAGGGTCTGAATACTTAGGACCTTGTGATATTTCAGTTTTTCTTTTTTAATAAATCTGCAACAATGTCAACAATTCTGTGTTTTTCTGTCAATATGGGGAGCTGTGTGTACATTCATGACGAAGAAGAATGAACTTAAATGATTTTAGCAGATGGCTGCAATATAACAAAGAGTGAAAAATTTAAGGGGGTCTGAATACTTTCCGTACCCACTGTATATATATACAGCTGTATACGGTGTGTGTGTGTGTGTGTGTGTGTATAGATCTGTTGTGTAGGACTTGATGTTGATATCCCTTTATACATACTTGAGGCACCGATGAGACTCTGTGGGATGGTCTATTCAGTGGTGGCACCCTCTGCCACAGTACTCCTCAGTCCTTCCTTCTCCTGAGGTGGCTCCTTCTAAACTCAGTATACTGAGGCACCACTAAGACTCTGTGGAAAGGTCCACTGAGTGATGGCACCCTTTGGGTTGTCAAGTGGGCGCCCTCCTTCCTGGGTGTTTCGCTGATAGGCCCATGACACCTCCAGAGGGTTCAGCAGTGAATACCAGCGTCCCAGGTTCACTCCCTAGATGCCATCAACTCGCTTAAAGACCCAGGCGAAGTCTTTTCTCTTTACCCACAGCCACTGGCTTCCCTTTTCCGCAGCTGCAGAGAGGTCTTTGACCGCCCGCTGGTCGACCTTTCCTTGTAGCCTGGATGTTGTGGTGGCTACGAACCCTCTGCAACCTACTTCCACTGGGCGTACCTTTACATTCCAGCCTTGTTGTTATGCATCGGCTGCAAGTTCAGCGTACCTCAGCCATTTCCGTTCATAGGCCTTCTCCACTGCATCCTCCCAGTGAACGGTGAGCTTGATGATGAGCGAGGCTGACCACAGAACAAGGTCTGGTCGCAGGTTGGTGGCTGCAATTTCAGCTGGGAAGCATAGTTTTTTATTCAAGACTTCCAGCAGCTTCCAGTCCCGTGCTCTACCCAGCTGACCATAGTCTGATCTTATGGTGGTGAGGTTGGCTTGACCCTCACCCTCCCGAACAAATGGTGTTGGCTGCCACTGGGATGATGGGGGAGGAAGGGCATTCACATTTGTCCGTCGATTTTCCAACACTGCGGCAAGACACTTCAGCACCTGGTTGTGCCGCCAGGTGTAACGCCCTTGGGTGAGTCTAGTCTTGCATCCAACTAAGATGTGCTTCAGTGTTCTAGCCTTGGGCATAGAGGGCACGTGGGGTCCTCAGCATACCATTGGCTTAGGTTTGCAGGAGAAGGCAGGACATCATAGGCAGCCCGGATGGTAAAGCTTGCCCTGAATGTCTCCATTTCCCACAGCTCTATCCAGGATATCTTCCTCTTCTCCACTCCTTCCCATGCCATCTACTGCCCTTGCTTTGCCTGTGCCACTGCCTGGGCGCACCTTCTTGCTTCCTCCTCCCGCCGTACCTCCTGGACTTGCGTCTTGCGTCTCTGAGATGGAGAGGCCTTGCTCCACACTGGTGTACTGGCCCAAGTCCAAGACCACTCCCCCCCTCCTGCACTCGGCCCACGATGTCTTTGTGTCTGAGTGCTGTATTTGCCTGCTCAGTTGCAGCCATCGGGGTCCACTTCCTTCCGGTGGCCAAGATGGGGGCCGCTTGGGATACAAATGGATCACTCGAATCCAGTAGCATCATCTCCAGTCTGACTTTGGCACACTTGTACTCCTCTACCAGACTGGAAATGGGCAGGTGTAGTATCCCTTTGCCATAAAGTCCAATACTGCTGAGGCACCTGGAAATGCCAAGCCACTTCCTTACGTATGAGCCGACCAGTCTCTCCAGCTTTTCCACCTTTGAGAGTGGGACTTCGTAGAGGGTTAGTGGCCATAGGAGACGTGGAAGTAGTCCATACTGCATGCACCAGAGCTTAAGCTAGCCAGGAAGCAGGGTTCTGTCGATGTTCTTCAGGCCACTGGCTACCATCATACCACCGACCTAGACTCTTCACTGGCTTCTCTGAGACAGTTGGGATGGGTTCCTTGCCGATGTGGAACCGGTGGTCTGACTGCTTTCCCTTGATGATGGAAATGCTTCTGGACTTGCTCGGCTTGATCTTCATGCGAGCCCGCTCGATGTTGCCCTGGAGCTTACTTAGTAGCCGTACAGTGCTACTTGGTTGTGGTGAGAGTTGTGAGGTCATCCATGTAAGCTCTGACTGGCGGCAGCTTCAGCCCAGGTCTTATTTGCTGTCCGCCAACTGTCCATCTAGAGGCCCGAATGATGACCTCCATTGCCAGGGTGAAGGCCAGTGGGGAGATAGGCCTTGACAAGGGTTGTAAGAGCTGCTGGAACTCTAAAGTAGTCAAAGGCTGTCCAGAGGAGGCTGTGAGGGAAGCAATTATTGGTCCAAACCCAAATAATAAGATGCAAGTTTATTAATTTGAGTCTTGATGTATGTTTTATTACATCATCTAGTACAGTTTAGAACACAGGTCTCGTTTGACTACAATCGGTCCTTTCTAAATCATGTAGAACTGCATTCTCCATCCTACAAATATTGCTAAATTATGACAAGTTTAGTGTTTCAAATGCTGAAAAATAATTTTATACATGCATGACTCACTACTACTACTACTTTAATGCATTATTGGGTAAATGTTGAAGGTCAATGTCCTGCTCAATAAATATGCTTCAGCTAATTGTGTATAATCCATTATGTCCACTTCAATCACAAAATTTTGGGCTCTTGCTAATAACTACATATATTAATCCACACCAGGAGGTAGATCATGCTCCCATTTGTATCCAAAATAATTGAATAATATTTTAAGAATTTTCAGTCTCAGTCTTCGAGTTTTAGTACAGACTACTGACCATCGCCCATGTCCTAGCAAAAACTTGCATCAGTTTTCTGTCTACCTCAGAGGATCATTAGAAGTCAAGTCAAGTCAAGAAGCTTTTATTGAAGCTTTTATTTCTGCCATGATCAACTACACGACCAGGGAGCTTTCTCTTGCCACAGACATAAATAAAAGAAACTTCCATGCTGCTTGTAAGACACCATTTTAACTTTGCCAACATGATATTGGTCATGAAATAGACTACTTAGCATTGCAATGGAGTTACATTTTTAATGAAACACGACTTACCACACAGTGCAAGGTAACCAGTGGACTTTCAATTCTGCTTTTCCCTACACACACACACACACACACACACACACACACACACACACACACACACACAGTTCAAGTAATAATTATTGAAGCTGTTTAACAGTCACTGGATAGGGCACTGGACATATTTGACATATAACATATTGTTTAAAAGCCAGAATCAGTCACTAAGACAAACAAGCAGCCTAATAAAAGACATTTTATTGATAACTCATTTGTTCTTTTCCTGGTTATTTTATCAAATAGGAAGTTCTTCTGCCTACTACATTTTCGGCAACCTTAATGAGCAAAACACAAGGAACGTTTATTAAGCAATACATGTCAAGTTTGCAGTTGAATTCAAGTTAATAGTTATCATTTCACTTTTGAGGTGATCTGTGGTCCTGTCCATTTGTGTCCAAATGACTATGCTCCTGCTTTTTGTCAATCGAGCAAAATGTACTGTGCTGGGTTTTCCAAAGCCCTCTTAGCTTAAATCAGTGATTGACAATAACCACACCCCTTTCACATTGGACACGTAAATACAGCTGAATAACTAAAAAGAACAAAATACTGTTTATTGGCTACCAATAACCTGATGACCTGAAAGAATCTAATTTGCATGAAGTCAGCTTTGTCTGAGAGCAAATTTATTAATAGTGTGGATTAAAGTGCACCACTGCCAAAAAACTTACCTTTTCTTCCCTTCTTCACATATGGCCCCTCCTGACTCAAGGACTGGGAGGTGGAAGATGGAGCAGTTGGAGAACAAGACTGTGGAACGGAGAGATCTGTGGTGATAAAAGATGGAGGAGAGACAGTTGTGGCAGAAGGTGGCAGTGAACCGATTAAGGTTTTTGTCCTTTTTCTCCTCTGTTGCAAAGACCTAGAACATGGCAGTGAAGGTGGAGGAAAAGAACAGTGTGAAGTTAGAACAGCTGAGGAAGTAGTAGAGGAGCTAGGAGAGAGTGAATTTGGAGAACTTGGGGAAGAGAGAGAAACAAGGTCGAGTGTATATAGAGTCTCAGACTTCTTTGTAAGGCTTTCCGGCTGCTCCACGGTGAGGCTCTCCGGCGGCTCCACGGTGAGGCTCTCCAACTGCTCCACGGTGAGGCTCTCCGACTGCTCCGCGTTGAGGCTCACCGGCTGCTCCACCGTGAGGCTCTCCGACTGCTCCACCATGAGGCTCTCCGACTGCTCCACCGTGAGGCTCTCCGACTGCTCCAACGTGAGGCTCTCCGACTCCAAAATGGAACTGTTGCACTGCTCCTGACTGGGGCTTTTGTGCTGCTTTGTTATGGGAATGTCATTGTCCAGCTGCTGTGCTGTGGAGCTTGCTTTAATACAAGTTTACATTAATTTCATATCTGTACATATTAACAAACAAAAAAAACATGCATTTTAAATACTAATTATTATTTCTGAACAAAAATCTTGCTCCTACCCTTAGTCATGATAAATTCATACGCTGTCCTCATCTTATTTAAAAAATTAAAGGGCAGTAGATGGCATGGGAAGGAGTGGAAAAGAGGAAGATATCCTGGATAGAGCTGTGGGAAATGGAGACATTCAGGGCAAGCTTTACCATCCGGGCTGCCTATGATTTCCTGCCTTCTCCTGCAAACCTAAGCCAATGGTATGCTAAGGACCCCACGTGCCCTCTATGCCCAAGGCTAGAACACTGAAGCACATCTTAGTTGGATGCAAGACTAGACTCACCCAAGGGCGTTACACCTGGCGGCACAACCAGGTGCTGAAGTGTCTTGCTGCAGTGTTGGAAAATCGACGGACAAATGTGAATGCCCTTCCTCCCCCATCATCCCAGTGGCAGCCAACACCATTTGTTTGGGAGGGTGAGGGTCAAGCCAACCTCACCACCATAAGATCAGACTATGGTCAGCTGGGTAGAGCACGGGACTGGAAGCTGCTGGCAGTCTTGAATAAGAAACTATGCTTCCCAGCTGAAATTGCAGCCACCAACCTGCGACCAGACCTTGTTCTGTGGTCAGCCTCGCTCAAACTTGTCTACATCATCAAGCTCACAGTTCACTGGGCGGGTGCAGTGGAGGAGGCCTATGAACGGAAATGGCTGAGGTACGCTGAACTTGCAGCCGATACATAACAACAAGGCTGGAATGTAAAGGTACGCCCAGTGGAAGTAGGTTGCAGAGGGTTCGTAGCCACCACAACATCCAGGCTACAAGGAAAGGTCGACCAGCGGGCGGTCAAAGACCTCTCTGCAGCTGCGGAAAAGGGAAGCCAGTGGCTGTGGGTAAAGAGAAAAGACTTTGCCTGGGTCTTTAAGCGAGTTGATGGCATCTAGGGAGTGAATGATGGACATCAGAGCAACCGGTGTCATCAGAGCAACCGGTGTCCCTGTGTACAACCGAAAAACCCTGAATGAACTCAGCAACAACCCAAACAACACCATTAATGATGACCTGCGGCAGAAGCTACGCGACCTCGGCGTGCTCCGAGAACCAGGCCTCCAGTCCTCGGCATCGCCTGCGGCGGACGGGCGGAGGAGGGGGAATCGGAAGCGCTGCGCAAAAAAAACAGAAGCGCGGAAAGCGAGCGGGTGCTAATGCTAGGCTAAAAGCTAACCCTAGCCGGCCCGCTCTACCATCACTACTGCTGGCAAATGTCTGCTCCCTGGACAATAAACTAGGCTACATCAGACTCCAACAAGCTACTCGGCGTGAGTTCAGACACTGCTGCGTTTTTGTGTTTACGGAGACGTAGCTGAGCGACAGAGTTCTGGGCGCCGCCATCCAGCTGGACGGGCTAGCCGCGTTTCGTTCCGACAGAAATGCAGCTCTGTGCGGTAAGACTCGCGGCGGCGGTCTGTGTGTTTACATCAACACGGAATGGTGTAAGAACTCTGTGCTTGTTTCTACCTACTGCTCATCTCTGCTGGAGTTTATTGTTGTGAGATGTAGACCTTTTTATTTACCCCGGGAATTCACCACCGCTATTGTGCTCGGAGTGTACATACCACCTTGCGCTAATGCTAAAGAAGCGCTCAGTGTGCTTTACGGGACCATTAGCGGACTTCAAAACTCACACCCTGACAGATTGTTTATAGTCGCCGGAGATTTTAATCACGCAAATCTCAGGACTGTGCTCCCTAAATTTTATCAGAATGTGGACTTTGCAACCAGAGGAGAAAACACGCTGGATGTTGTTTACACAAACATCCGGGGCGCATACCGGGCGAAGCCCCGCCCCCACCTCGGGTACTCAGACCACATCTCTGTTATGTTGATCCCAACATACAGACCACTCAGCAGGCGTTCAAGACCAGTTCAGAAGCAAGTGAGAACCTGGCCAGCAGGATCCATGTCTGCCCTCCAGGACTGTTTTGAATGCACTGACTGGGACATGTTCAGGGAAGCTGCAACCAACGGCGATTTCATCAACTTGGAGGAATACACGTCAACAGTGACCAGCTACATCGGCAAGTGCATTGATGACGTGACTATCTCCAAGACAGTCACTACACGCTCCAACCAGAAGCCGTGGATGACCGCCAAGGTGCGTGCGCTGCTAAAAACAAGAGACTCTGCCTTCAGAGCAGGGGACAGGGCGGCCTTGAAAACAGCAAGGGCCAAACTGTCCCGTGCCATCAGAGAGGCGAAGCGCGCACACGCCAAGAGAATCCACGGCCACTTCCAGGACAGTGGAGACACCCGGCGCATGTGGCAGGGCATCCAAGCGATCACGAATTACAAGACCACATCACCTGCTTGTGACCGTGACGCCTCCCTCCCAGATGCGCTGAACGACTTCTACGCCCGGTTCGAGGTGCAGAACAACATGGTGGCAAAGAAGACCATCCCTCCTCCCAGTGACCAGGTGCTCTGTCTAACCACAGCTGAAGTGAGGAAAACTCTATGCAGAGTTAACCCACGGAAGTCTGCTGGACCAGACAACATTCCTGGCAGAGTGCTCAGGGAATGTGCACAACAGCTAGCAGATGTCCTCACTGACATCTTTAACATCTCCCTGAGCAGCGCTACTGTTCCTATGTGCCTCAAGACGACGACCATCATTCCTGTGCCGAAAAAGTCTTCTGTCTCCTGCCTCAATGACTATCGTCCCGTTGCACTCACACCCATCATGATGAAGTGCTTCGAGAGGCTCGTCATGAGGCACATAAAGACCCAGCTTCCACCCGCACTGGACCCCATGCAGTTCGCATAGCGTCCAAACCGCTCCACGGACGATGCTATTTCCACAACCCTTCATCTGGCCCTCACCCATCTGGATAACAAGGACTCTTATGTAAGGATGCTGTTCATAGACTTCAGTTCAGCATTCAACACAATCATTCCTCAGCACCTGATCGAGAAGCTGAGCCTACTGGGCCTGAACACCTCCCTCTGCAACTGGATCCTGGACATCCTGACTGGAAGACCTCAGTCAGTCCGGATCGGAAACAGCATCTCCAGCACCACCACACTGAGCACTGGGGCCCCCCAGGGCTGTGTGCTCAGTCCACTGCTGTTCACTCTGCTGACTCACGACTGTGCACCAATGCACAGCTCGAATCACATCATCAAGTTTGCCGATGACACGACCGTGGTGGGTCTAATCAGCAAGAACGACGAGTCAGCATACAGAGAGGAGGTGCAACGGTTAACAGCCTGGTGTGGAGCCAACAACCTGTCTCTAAACGTTGACAAAACTAAAGAGATGGTTGTTGACTTCAGGAGAACACAGAGTGACCATTCTCCACTGATCATCGCTGGATCCTCAGTGGAGATCGTCAAGAGCACCAAATTCCTTGGTGTTCATCTGGCGGACAAGCTCACCTGGTCACTTAACACCAGCTCCATCACCAAGAAAGCCCAGCAGCGTCTCTACTTCCTGAGAAGGCTGAGGAAAGCTCATCTCCCTCCCCCCATCCTGTCCATGTTCTACAGAGGGACCATTGAGAGCATCCTGAGCAGCTGCATCACTGCCTGGTTTGGGAACTGCACCGTCTCGGAACACAAGACCCTAAAGAGGATAGTGAGGACAGCTGAGAAGATCATCGGAATCTCTCTCCCCTCTATCATGGACATCTACACTACACGCTGCATCCGCAAAGCACACAGCATTGTGGATGATCACACACACCCGTCACACACACTTTTCACACTCCTACCATCAGGGAAACGGTTCCGAAGCATTCGGGCCACCACATCCAGACTGTGCAACAGTTTTTTGCCGCAAGCCATCAGGCTCCTCAACAAAGAACTGAACTGAACTCTCTCTCACACACACACACACACACACACACATACACACACACACACACACACACACTTACACACAACTGTGTGACTGATCCGCACAAACCGGACTCAACTCCCATCATACACTTCGTTTACCCAGGTTTTCAATACCAATCACATTTTTCACGAACGCAAAATGTTTACATGCCGTCTGTTGCTGATTCTGGGACTTGTTATTTTGCACAATATTCTGTTCAATCCTTTGGTTACTGTTAACTCTATTTTTGATTGCTGCTACTGCTGAATTGCACAAATTCTGTTTACATTTTTCTGTTTACACTGCACCTTATTCTGTTACGACAGGTTTTACTGGCGGAGCTATTTCTATTTTTAATTTTATATTTTGTGTATTGTGTATTGTCCTGCACTGTCCTGTGTTGTCTTGCACTGTCTTGTGTTGTCTTTTGCACTGTTTGCACCAGCTGCAAACATGCACTTTATGTGGCGAGGATCTTCTCGGCCCTGTGTTCGTCTGTTCTGTACTGTTTGTTTTATGTTGTTCTATGTAGCACCTGGGTTCAGGAGGAACGTTGTTTCATTTCACTGTGTACTGCATCAGCTATATATGGTTGAAATGACAATAAAAGCTTCTTGACTTGACTTGACTTGACTTGACTTGACCCTGGGACGCTGGGATTCACTGCTGAACCCTCTGGAGGTGTCATGGGCCTATCAGCAAAACACCCAGGAAGGAGGGCGCCCACTTGACAACCCAACAGGTGCCATCACTCAGTGGACCTTTCCACAGAGTCTTAGTGGTGCCTCAGTATACTGAGTTTAGAAGGAGCCACCTCAGGAGAAGGAAGGACTGAGGAGTACTGTGGCAGAGGGTGCCACCACTGAATAGACCATCCCACAGAGTCTCATCGGTGCCTCAAGTATGTATAAAGGGATATCAACATCAAGTCCTACACAACAGATCTATACACACACACACACACACACACACACACACACACACACACACACACACACACCGTATACAGCTGTATATATATATACAGTGGGTACGGAAAGTATTCAGACCCCCTTAAATTTTTCACTCTTTGTTATATTGCAGGCATTCGCTAAAATCATTTAAGTTCATTCTTCTTCCTCATGAATGTACACACAGCTCCCCATATTGACAGAAAAACACAGAATTGTTGACATTGTTGCAGATTTATTAAAAAAGAAAAACTGAAATATCACATGGTCCTAAGTATTCAGACCCTTTGCTCAGTATTTAGTAGAAGCCCCCTTTTGATCTAATACAGCCAGGAGTCTTTTTGGGAAAGATGCAACAAGTCTTTCACACCTGGATTTGGGGATCCTCCGCCATTCCTCCTTGCAGATCCTCTCCAGTTCTGTCAGGTTGGATGGTAAACGTTGGTGGACAGCCATTTCTTCCATTCCATGGCCAAGCTGTCTCACCAGACAAAATGGTTTTTGTTTTTGGAACCATTATGTTGTATTTCTCCACAACTGATGTCAGGATCCCCTTCTCTTCCCTGATCTTGCGGCGGATCCTCACCATCTGCCCACTCCTTAACATCATTGACCCAATCTTCCAATTGGCTCTCCGTCACTGTCAGTTCGACTTTCATGAACTCTAGGTTTTGCAACTGGCTTTGCAGAGAGCTTTCGTGGTCTGAAATGACAAGAAATCACAGATAGTATAAAAACAAACAAATCTTCAATATACAGGGTTAATTAAAAAAGAATTAACCGATTTCATTACGCAATATTTTATTAAAGAAAAGAAAACTCCAGCCAAGTCACAAGTATTAAATTCACAATCAACTTATATAATTCACGGTCACTGACTCATGCCATGACGATGCTTGGGAATTGAAGCAATGAGTCATGATATCGGTTCATTCGTTTTGAATAACCCTGTACAGCTTCAAAAATGAATGATATTCATTACTGAGCATCTAGAACTAATTCTACTGATTCTATCTTACCTTCTGATATCGGCGGCTCAGTGCGGTGGCCAAATTGTTGAACTTTTGTTGATTCCAGCGCATGGCCAATCAGAGTCAGCATGTCTGTGCGCCCTGCAAACACAGAAAATATCATATTCCCATATTCCCCCTGTAATGATGTAACAAGTGCAGTAGAAGGTCATTTTACCTGCTTTAGACATATGTTTTGTGGTCACTGCAATCCTGGAGAGGAAAGCATTGCACTGTTCCACCTCCTCTCCTAGTGTCAAACCAGCCCCATCTTGATAAGCTCCACTCCATTTTTACCTGATTAGGAATGAAAAATATTAATATATTGCTGAGAAAGTTTTGATATTCATTTGCAGATTTTATTAATCTCATTGCAAAGTTCACCTACTTTGCACTTAAAATCATGGGCTTTGGCATGGAATACTGAAAGAAAGGGCTTCATGTTAAGAAGGTGCTGGAGCTCTGGGCAGCTTTTTGCAATTCTTTGGAGATAAGGCCAATATTTGCAGGTCACATCCATACAAAAAAAGTGATTTGCCTACTAGCCAGCCATTTTTGCAGGTACAGGTGATAAGCAAAAATTTCCCCCCTGCACATATTTAACGCACAGAGTAGCACCCCATGCCGACACACCGCAAGCTCCAGTCCCTCCTCGTCTACCTTGCTTGCAGATCTTTGGGAGGTCTCTCTGGCTGCTGACCACTCCCGTCCACAAACACCTCTTCCACTGACCGATAATATAGAAAATAGTTGATGAAAATAATGACTCTTGTAAACAAAATCTGTAG
The DNA here is from genome assembly GCF_946808225.1 of Silurus aristotelis. Classification (NCBI taxonomy): domain Eukaryota; kingdom Metazoa; phylum Chordata; class Actinopteri; order Siluriformes; family Siluridae; genus Silurus; species Silurus aristotelis. Next base: position 17,890,258 of record NC_139590.1, on the reverse strand, counting down.
ATGGAGGCAATTGTACTGTATAAAGTCTAATCATCTGCGATTTTACAGTACATGTTTGGATGCCTTGTGAATGTAGTCCACAAATCTTGTCACATCTTCATCCTTAGCTATAAAGACGTCTTCAAAGATGGCCTGTTCTTCAGATCTATAAAAAAGAAAAACAAACAAACAAACAAACAAACAAAAAAAACAACATACAGAACAGGTACACAAAATTGAATGATACATTCTAATCTAATTTAACTTTACTAGGCACATTAAATGGATATTTCTTCCTATTAATATTGTTTCAACAGTGTGACATTATGCACAATTCTGGTATACCTAGCTGCATTCTTGAAATGGTAAATCTTGTGGTTTCCATCTACTGAAACTGCCAGAATATCTAGGGTGCATGCAGGACAGATGAAAGGCTCTTCCTTGCAGATTTTGTCCACCTCAATACGGACAGCCTCCCACTCAAAAAAGCTTTTCTGAAAACTGTCTCTGGAGATCTTGCCAGTCTATTAAAAGTAAGGAAACCAACAGCTAATAATGTAAAATAAATGCATTAGCATCAAACACCTTTCTTCCCAGAATACAGAAAGATTACCAATACTGTAGGATAAATAAATGTAATACTCACACGACCAAATCGGACAGTTCGCTGATCCAGCATTCTTGAAAAAGCTTGGCAGGACAGTCCTGGTGCTGCCATCTTCATTTCTTCAAATAAAAAAAAAAGACATCTGTGGCATAAATTGTGGCAAAGTTAAGGGTCGCAGGCCAGTAGGCACTTCGATTTAGCTCGACCACTCCAGCAGCCCAAGTGGCTTGGCATGCCTCACAACTCAACTCAGGCATGCTTAGATCAAATCATCCTGAAAAAATCTAAAACATTTCCACTTTAATGTAAACCTTAAGTGATTAATCAGGTTTTGGATTATTTCAACCTTTTTTTTTTTACATGACTTTTGTATACTCAAAAGTCATGTGTAGATCTTACATACAAACCTGTGCCAAACTTATGGAGGTAGAGCATGTATAGATTTTTATCTTCACACACTTACCATTCATTGTGATCACAGCAACAGTCTTTCCTGGGCTGACCCTCAATGACTCTGGTGAACAACCGCAAATTTTCAGGAACCTCCACAGGCACATGGCGCACTGAACAAGATCCAACATGAATTAAGATCATTTGGATTGACGGAGTAATATAACATTGGAACAATTCTATGGTATTGAAGTACATTGCTGTAAAAATATACAGAGATGCTCAAAAAGCTAACTGACACGAAGTATCCACATAAATTTAATATCAAACAACAAGAGACAAAAAGGCATATTTAAATAGAAAAACTTATGAGGACTAACAATTCCTAGAATGATATTTATGTTGTCCAGACACAAACAAGAACTTACCACAATGGAAAGAGATGTATCTACAACAAAAGTTGTTGGAGGCAATGGCTGGTAGAATCCAGGAGTCATGGCATCTCGGTTATAGAGAGCATGTCTGGTGTGCATGATGACATCACATTTAGCACAAAAGAAGGGGCGTGGTCGACAGTCACAACACCGGACAGCAGCTGGATTGCTTCCACACAGTTGGCAGATGTGTGTTACCACATTTCCTCGTGCCACAGCCGTGTTCAACTTCTCTGAAATGAGACTTTGTCTTGTGCTCCAGTTTGAGGAAACTAGGAGAGGATCTCTTGAGGTTCCAAGAGCTGATGCATCATCATCTATAGAATCGCTCAGTGAGTGCTGGAGATCTTGCATGAAACTCTCTGTTAAAATAGTATGGAATATTAAACACACACATACACACATTATATATATATATTATGTAATTTACAGAATGAAGTACACACCAACAGTCTCTGGAGAAATGGTCACCTCACAGTTAGTGTCAGGAGCATTGATGTGAGGATCAGTTTTCCAGTGATCAACTGTACCACATAAAAACAATAAAGAACAACATTCAGAACATTTACAACTTGTCCCACATTTTGATCTCCTTTATAACCAGTGTAAAATGGTCCAAGCTCACTGTTTAACATTTAGTTGAGAGGACTAGCAGACTTTTTATTTCCCAAACCCAAATGTAGACAGTTCAATTGCTTGCAGTTAGCTGTCTATAAGGTGTCAAATAGATGAGGAAAGCAAATAAACTTGCTTGCTGTAGAAGCGGAGTATAAAAACAAGCTGGTTGGCCACTTACAACACACTCAGAACAAACTGCTTCAAACAAATCTTACCAAGACCAATCATTTAGTGAAGCTTTTACTTCTTTACAATAAATACTGTATTTTATTCAATTTATTTTCATGTTAAAAATCAGTGCTTCTGGTTTGATTGTTTACATCATATTCCTTGTTTCATACATTCATAAGTGCCTAAACAATCCAGATATTCAATATATCTTGAATGAAAAATTATACTGACCCTCATTTGACTGATTTCTATTTCATCTTGGTCTTGCTTAGACAATGTTTCCATCACTGTCTCTTTTTCTCCCATGTACCCTTGGTTCAGGTGTTTTTACTGGTGCTGCTTCCTCCTCTCCCTGCAGCTCTTGAATTAAGTCATCAAGACTTTGGAGCTCATCATTGATTTCTTGATGCTCAACCAGGTTATCCAGCAGCATAAACTGTTATTGTAGTTCTGAATCACTCATGGTGAGGGGCAGGAACAGAAACAAACAGAAAGACGGACAGATACAACACAACAACAACAACAACAAAAACAGATGTAAACAGTGAAAGAGAGAGAGAGGGAGAGTGAGAGAGAGAGAGAAAGAGAGAAAGAGAGAGAGAGAGAGAGAGAGAGAGAGAGAGAGAGAGAGAGAGAGAGAGAGAGAGAGAGAGAGAGAGAGAGGGTTGAGGAGATTAAAATAAAAGAGGAATGTTGGAGAATCTGAAGGACCTGATGAGAGAAAAAAGAAAGATTTAGAATTCAGAATTGAACACCTTACATTTTTACCAATTTTTTCTTTATCAGTTTGGGCAGTTTGTGATGGTTTTAAATTGTACTATGTGGGATGAAATGGGATTAGACAGGTGGGATTTTGATATTTCTGATGTGCCAAATGACAGACATAGAAAATAGTTTACAATGTAGTTACAACCTAACCTTCTTTAGACAAGAACGCTTAATTTGCTTTATTATATTGTAAATATGTGATGCTCCACAGTATTGTTGTTTTTTTTTTTTATTTAAATAATTGTCAAAATCAATTTGTATTGTTATTGCTGAGATTTGTGTATTTACTAGAGTTTTTTGTGTAGATTTTGAACAATTACTTGAAAACACACCAATCTGGCAACACTGTTCCTCATCTGAACATTTATAAACGGCTAAAGTATTAAAGTACTACTGTCATTTTGGTAACTTAAAACACACAATTTCCAAATATCATACAATCTCCTCTATTTCCTTGCATGATTCTTCTTCTTCTTCTTCTTTCGGCTGCTCCCATTAGGGGTCGCCACAGCGGATCATCCGTCTCCATACCACCCTGTCCTCTATATCTGCCTCTTTTACACCAACTACCTGCATGTCTTCCCTCACCACATCCATGAACCTCCTCCTTGGCCTTCCTCTTTTCCTCCTACCTGGTGGCTCCATCTTCAGCATTTTTCTACCAATATAATTCATGTCCCTTCTCTGCACATGTCCAAACCATCTCAATCTCGCCTCCCTCACCTTGTCACCAAAACATCCTACATGTGCTGTCCCTCTAATAAACTCATTTCTAATCTTGTCCATCCTCGTCACTCCCAACGAAAACCTCAACATCTTCAGCTCTGCTACCTCCAGCTCCACCTCCTGTCTTTTACTCAATGCCACTGTCTCTAATCCATACAACATCGCAGGTCTCACCACAGTCCTATAAACTTTCCCTTTCATTCTTGCAGATACTCTTCTATCACAAATCACTCCTGTCACTCTTCTCCACCCACTCCACCCTGCCTGCACTCTTTTCTTTACTTCCCTAACACACTCTCCATTACTTTGCACTGTTGACCCCAGGTACCTGAACTCCTCCACCTTCTCCACCTCTTCTCCCTGCAACCGCATCACTCCACTGCCCTCCCTCTTATTTACACACATGTACTCTGTTTTACTCCTACTGACTTTCATTCCCCTTCTCTCCAGCGCATATCTCCACCTCTCCAGGCTCTTCTCAACCTGCTCTCTACTCTCACCACAAATCACAATATCATCTGCAAACATCATAGTCCAGGGAGACTCCTGTCTGACCTCGTCCGTCAACCTGTCCATCACCACTGCAAACAGGAAAGGGCTCAGGGCCGATCCTTGATGCAGTCCAACCTTCACCCTGAACCAGTCTGTCGTACCTACTGCACACTTTACTGCCGTCACACTGTCCTCATACATGTCCTGCACCACCCTCACATACTTCTCTGACACACCAGACTTCCTCATACAATACCACAACTCCTCTCTCGGCACCCTGTCGTACGCTTTCTCTAAATCCACAAATACACAATGCAGCTCCTTCTGTCCTTCTCTATACTTCTCCATCAACATCCTTAAAGCAAATAAGGCATCTGTGGTGCTCTTCCTCGGCATGAAACCATACTGTTGCTCACAGATGGTCACCTCTTCTCTCAGCCTGGCTTCCACTACTCTTTCCCATAACTTCATGGTGTGACTGATCAACTTAATTCCCCTGTAGTTACTGCAGGTCTGCACATCTCCCTTATGCTTAAAGATCGGTACCAGCACACTCCTTCTCCATTCCTCAGGCATCCTCTCCCCTTCCAGAATCCTGTTAAACAATCTGGTTAAAAACTCCACTGCCATCTCTCCTAAACATCTCCACGCTTCTACCGGTATGTCATCTGGTCCAACCGACTTTCCATTCTTCATCCTCTTAATCGCTGCTCTCACTTCCTCCTTACTAATCCTATCTACATCCTGCTTCACTAACTCCACATCCTCCAACCTTCTCTCTCTCTGATTTTCCTCATTCATCAGCTGCTCAAAATACTCCCTCCATCTTCTCAACACACTCTCCTCACTAGTCAACACATTTCCCTCTCCATCCTTTATTGCTCTAACTTGCAGTACATCCTTCCCAGCTCGGTCCCTCTGCTTGGCCAATCGGTATAAATCCTTTTCTCCTTCCTTAGTGTCCAACCTCTTATACAGTTCCTCATATGCCTTTTCCTTGGCTTTCGCCACATCCCTTTTAACCTGCTGCCGCATCTCCTTGTACTCCTGCCTACTTTTCTCATCACTCTGTCGATCCCACTTCTGTTTTGCCAACCTCTTCCCCCTAATGCTCTCCTGCACTTCCTCATTCCACCACCACGTCTCCTTGTCTTGCTTTCTATTTCCAGATGTCACACCAAGTACTTTTCTAGCTGCCTCCCTCATCACTCCTGCAGTAGTTGCCCAATCATCCGGCACCTCTTCACCACCACCGAGCCCCTGTCTGACCTCTTCCCTGAACCTCACACTACACTCTTCCTCCTTCAGTTTCCACCATCTTATTCTTCTTTCAAACCTTACTTTCCTCCTCTTCTTCTTTGCCTCCAAAACCATCCTACAGACCACCATCCGATGCTGTCTAGCTACACTGTCCCCCGCCAACACCTTACAGTCTCCAATCTCCTTCAGGTTGCATCTCCTACACAGAAGATAATCCACCTGTGTGCACCTTCCTCCACTCTTATACGTCACCCTATGATCCTCCTTCTTCTTAAAATACGTGTTCACCACTGCCATTTCCATCCTTTTAGCAAAATCTACCACCATCTGCCCTTCCACATTCCTCTCCTTAAAACCATACCTACCCATCACCTCCTCATCACCTCTGTTCCCTTCACCTACATGCCCATTAAAGTCTGCCCCAATCACCAATCGTTCTTTCCTAGGTACACCATCTACCACTTCATCTAATTCACTCCAGAATCTTTCTTTCTCCTCCATCTCACAGCCAACTTGTGGAGCATAGGCACTGATGACATTTATCATCATCCCTTCAACTTCCACCTTCACGATCATCACCCTATCAGAAACTCTCTTCACCTCCACTACACTCTTACTGTACGCTTCCTTCAGAATCACCCCTACACCATTTCTCTTCCCATCCACACCATGATAAAACAGTTTAAACCCACCTCCAATGTTCCTGGCCTTACTCCCTTTCCACTTGGTCTCCTGAACACACAACACATCTACCTTTCTCCTCTCCATCATATCAGCTATCTCTCTCCCTTTACCCGTCATAGTACCAACATTTAAAGTACCAACCCGAACCTCTACTCTCCTACACTGCTCCTTTTCCTGCCGTCTCTGTAGACGCCTTCCTCCTCTCCTTCTCCTCCTTCGGCCAACAGTAGCCCAATTTCCACCGGTACCCTGTCGGCTAACGATACCTGTGGCGGTCGTTGTTAACCCGGGCCTCGACCGATCCGGTATGAAATTCTCATTTGTGATCCGCATATTTGATTTGGCACATGTTTTACGCTGGATGCCCTTCCTAACGCAACCCTCCCCATTTACCCGGGCTTGGGACCGGCACTAAGAGTACACTGGCTTGTGCCCCCCTAATGGCTGGGTTATTTCCTTGCATGATTAAATGTGAAAAAACAAATAAACAAACTTGAATGTAATTATCTATCTTAGCCAGCCTACTACACATTTGGTGCAGCAAGTTATATTTTTATAATGTCTGCTGTGATTTACTGCATCACAAAACTGCTTCATTTCACTTCTATAGCTTCTAAACACAACTTCTTGACCTGATTGAACAGTTTTTGTTCCGTAAATTGTAGGGATTGTTCCCAATTATATTAATGAACTGTTCTACTTACCGAGTGGAAAATTGCAATGGAGCAGGGGTTCTCCATACGACGGCCAATGACGTCAGCGCCACTGATGAATTTATTAATAAATAAATAAATAAATAAATAAATAAATAAATAAATAAATAAAGTCCTTATAAATACATAAATAAATAAATGAATAAATAAATGAATAAATAAATAAATAAATAAATAAATAAATAAATAAATAAATAAATAAATAAATAAATAAATAAATAAACGTGGTGAGGGAAGACGCAGGTAGTTGGTGAGAAAGAGGCAGTTTTAAAGATAGAAAATGTGGAGAAAAAAAAACATGACCTGGACTGAGTAGCCCTGCCATAATACATTTATAGCAAGCTATTCTCAAAATGTGACTCCTGACCAAGCGTCCATATTTGACGAGTTGGGAGTGAGAATTTGGTCATTTTGTGGTTTGGTTTTTGTTCACAAAGCCTTTTTAATGGTTATTCATAAAATTATGCTAATTCATATATATATATATATATATATATATATATATATATATATATATATATATATATATATATATATATATATATATATATATATATATATATTAAAATTTTCATAACATTTTTACAAGAGAAAAATCAGTCAAAACGTTATTTTTAAAAAGTCATGTTTTTGACAATACTTATTTCCCCCTTATTCCACTTTTTAATGGTTTCTAATTGAATTATGCTTATGAATATGAAAATTCATATTTTCCAAACATAAACAATGATGAAAAAAAGGATGAAAAACCTCATATTTCTGTCAAAACATAAGATAGCATGTAACATTTTCAGTTTTTTTGTTTACGCATTGTACTTTGTAGCAGATTTTCATGAATTTTTCTTATGAAAATGCAAATTCATATATTTATAATATTTTTGAAAAAACTCTTCTACTAACTCTAAACTATTTTAGACACGACTACCTATATTTAAACACATGACTACCTTGTCATGTGTTTCACTGACTTCTAAATATTCTATTTTCATAACAATCATTTTTGTCAAAAGGGTATATATGTCAGTATTTTTGTTCATTTACTGCACCCATTTACGTTTTTTTTTTCATGACATTATGCTTTTGAATATGAAAACATATTTTCACCATAAATATCATACCTTTAAAAAAATTTTTTTTTTAAACAAATTTCTAATGTCACCATCAATGTTAACTTTCTGCCATTATTTTTTTTATTATTATTATTATTAAATTAAGCTGAAAAATTCATATTAACTATAATATTTGTAAAAAAATAGTAAAATTCATGAAAAATGTTATTTTTGTCAAAACGTGATATTTCATGTCAGTATTTTCGTTCACTGACTGCACCCTTTTATGTTTTGTCATGAAAATATGATTCTGAATATGAAAACGTTTTCACTATAACAATCATACCTTTTATGTAAAACTTAATTTTTTTCAAAACAAATGTGTCATGTCATGCTCATCGTTCACTTTCTGCCATTTTTACCTTTTTTTCTTTTTTTTTTTTTTTTTTCGAAATTTTGCTTAAAAATTCATATTAACTATTATATTTTTTATCAAAAGAGTAAACTTCTTGTCAAAACTTGATTTGTCTTTACCATTTTCATTCTCTTATTCCTTTTTCAATGGTTTTTATAAAAGTTTTGCTCATGAGTATGAAAATCGAAAAAGCGTTTTTCTTTCGTCCTGCGAGGAACATGGAACTTTTTGAATATAAAAATTCATATGTTCATAATAACTCTTATTTGTATATTTGTTCAATTTTTACAGTTAGAACTGTAAACATTTTAGTTTTTCAATTTTTTTTATTTCATGTTTTTTCCCCGTTTTTCCACTTTGAAGAAGTTTTTAAATGAAATTATGTTCACAAATATGAAAATTATTTTTTTTTCCAATAGATGGTTGGGAAAACAAATGTCAAAATATGATTTCTAATTTAATTTTTTTTAGTTTTTTGTTCACTTATTCCTTTTTGTAACGTCTATTAATGAAATTATGCTGTTTAATATAAATATTAATATTTTCATAATTACTTTCATTTTTGTATGAAAAAAGTCGTTTTTAACAAAACTTGATTTTTAATGTAATTGTTTCCCCTTATTCCATTTTTTTTTTACAGTTTTCAATGAAATTATGCTTACGAATATGAAAATTAGTATTTTCCCAATAGATGAAAACATTATGAAAAAAGTAATATTTCTGTCAAAACATGATTTACATGTAACATTTTTTTAGTTTTTTGTGTCATTGGCTTCTTGCATTTTAAATATATTTTCCTGAAATGTACCTTCGAAAATAAGAAAATTCGTATTTTCACAAGAATAATTTTTGTCAAAAGGTTATCATGTCTGTATTTTCGTTAACTTATTGCACCATTTTACTTTTTTTCATGAAATTATGCTTATGACTGTAAAAATTCATATATATTCACAACCACTCTATCTTGTTTAAATACAACGTAATTTATCTCAAAACAAATGTCACCATCATCATTCACATTTTGCAATTTTAACTGCTTTTTAATGAAATTATGTTTAAAAATCCACATTTCATATGAACTATAGTCTTATGAACATTTTCAAATTTTTCCAAAATTTGATTTGTCATGTCACTGTTTTTGTTCACTTGTTCCATTTTAATGGTTTGTAATAAATTTTTGCTTATGAGCATGAAAATTCATACTATCCTACTTTTTCTGGAAAAAAGTTTTTTTGTCAATTTGTAGGTTTTTTTGTTCACTTATTGACTATTGTAATGGTCATTTCTGAAATCATGCTAATTGATATAAAAATTCATATTTTCACAATAACTATAATTTTTGTATGAAAATTACATAATGCCAAGACAGGATTTATGAAACGTTATTAATGTTTAATGTAATTTTTTCCCCTTATTCCACCTTTTAACGGTTTCTTTTGAAATTATGCTTATGAATATTATTTTTTTTCCAATAGATGAAAAAGATGAAAATGTATGAAAAAGGTCATATTTTGGTCAAAACATGATTTAGCATGTAACATTTTTAGTTTTTCCGTTTAAGCCTCGTACTTTGTAATTTTTTCATAAAACTTTGCTTATGAAAATGAAAATTCATATACTTAAAATATATTTTTATGAACAAACGTTGTCAAAACTTTATTTGCCATGTCACGTGTTTCATTGAAGTTTTGCACGTTTTAATGTTTATTCCTAAAATGTACCTTCGGAATACAAAAATTCATATTTTCATTACAATAATCTATTTTGTCAAAAAATGAAATGTGATTCTTATGAGTTTGAAAATTTATATTTTTATATTAACTGTCCTACTTTTTCTGAGAATAAAAACATCTATTTTTTATAATGATTTCTTATGTACATTTTTCGTTCAGTTGTTGACTTTTTCCACATTTTCTTCATATCTTTTTTCATACATGAAAAAGATATGAAAAAGATATGAAAAAGTCTTATTTCTGTCAAAACACGATTTATGTAACATATTTGGGGTTTTTTTGTGTACTTTGTAACGTTTTTTCATGAAATTTGCTAATGTAAATAAAAATTTAAATATTTAAAATATTTTTATGAAAAAAACACTTTTTGCACTTTTAAAAAAAATTCTGAAATGTTGCTTTTGAATGTGAAAATGTAAACATTTTATTATATCAAGATTTTCATGAAAACAGTTATTTTTGTCATAACGTGATTTTTCATTCACTTTTTGCATCCTTTTACGCTTTTCATGAAATTATGATTCCGAAAACCATATTTTCACTATATCATACCTTTTATGAAAATTTTTATTTTTCAAAACAAATATCATGTCACCGTCATCGTTCACTTGGCTTTTTTTTTATGCCTTATATTTTTATGAAGAGTACAATTTTTGTCAGTATTTTTGTTGACATTCACTTTGTAATGGTTATTATTAATATAAAAACTATTATTTTCATAATTATAATTTTTTTTATGAAACAGTCATGTTTTTGACAAAACTATTTTTTCCTGTTATTTCACTTTTAAACTATTTTTTAATGCTTATAAAAATGTTAATTCATATTTTTGAAATAGATAATTGGGAAAAACATGAAAAAAGTATATTATATTTCTGTCAAAACATGTCTCGTCAATTTTTTTGTTATTTCGTTTATTCAGCTGTTTTGTAACAGCTACTAATGAAATTAGGCTAATTAATACGAAAATTCATATTTTCATAATTACGTTAATTTTTTTATGAAACAGTATCTATACAATATGTATCTTGAGTATAAAAATGTATATAGTCAAAAACGTATATATTTGTCAAAATTTTGTCATCATGACCTTTTGCATTTTTTAACATTTTTTTCTAAAATGTTGCTAATAAAAAGATTAATTATCGTCACCGTCATCGTTCACTATTTGCCATTTTTCTTCAATAACTTGGTTGTCACCTTTTTAATTCTTTACTTCACTTTTTAACGGTTTTTAATTAAATTATGCTAATTAATATAACCATTTATTATTTAATATTAATTTACTGATTTAGTCATGTCTTGTTCACTGTTTACAGTTTTTCATTAAATTATGATTATGAATATAATCATTCATATTTTAATAACTCATATTTTTACGAAAAAAAGTGCTATTTTGTTTATGTCGTAAATTATCATTAACATGTAAAAACATAGTGGTCAAGAGCATGCGATATGTGAAAAATGACATGGTTCGAAAATGCGTTTTCCTTTCGTCCTGCGAGGCTGAGACTTGCGGAATCGCTTTTTCAGCTCTTAAGGAAGCTCTTTCTTTACAGCACATACACGGCTTGGCCAAACATGTGAAACTTTTAGTTTTTTGATGAATTATGACTTTCTACACCCTATATGTTCACTTTTTACAGGTTTTCATAAAATTATGAATATGAAAATTAATATTTTTATAATAACTCATATTTTGTCTAACAAAAAGTGCTATTTTTGACAAAACATAATTTATTATGTCCTATATCATAAACATGTAAAAACATTGTTGTCAAGTGCATGCGATATGTGCAAAAATGACATGATTCGAAAAAACGTTTTCCTTTCGTCCTGTGAGGCTGAGACTTGCGGAATCGCTTTTTTAGCTCTTAAGAAGCTCTTTCTTTACAGCACATACACGGCTTGGCCAAACATGTGGAACTTTTAGTTTTTTGATGAATTATGACTTTGTACACCCTATATGTTCACTTTTTAAAGTTTTTAATAAAATTAAAATTATGAATATGAAAATTTATATTTTTATAATAACTCATATATTGTCTAACAAAAAGTGCTATTTTTGACAAAACATAATTTAATATGTCCTATATTATCATAAACATGTAAAAACATTGTGGTCAAGAGCATGCGATATGTGCAAAAATGACATGATTCGAAAATGCGTTTTCCTTTCGTCCTGCAAGGCTGAGACTTGCGGAATCGCTTTTTCAGCGCTTAGGAAGCTCTTTCATTACAGCACATACACGGCTTGGCCAAACATGACGAACTTTTTGTCTTTTGATGAATTATGACTTTCCACACCCGATATGTTCACTTTGAACAGTTTTTTATCAAATTAAAATTATGAATATGAAAATATATATTTTCATAAAAACTATTTTGTATAAAAAAAAGTTATATTTTTGAGAAAATATTAATTATTAAGTCCTATGTCATCATCAACAGGCAAGAACATTGTGGTCAAGAGCATGCGATATGTGCAAAAATGACATGATTCGAAAAACCGTTTTACTTTCGTCCTGCGAGGCTGAGACTTGCGGAATCGCTTTTTCAGCTCTTAGGAAGCTCTTTATTTACAGCACATACACGGCTTGGCCAAACATGTGGAACTTTTTGTTTTTTGATGAATTATGACTTTGTACACCCTATACGTTCACTTTTTACAGTTTTTTATCAAATTAAAATTATGAAAATGAAAATATATATTTTTATAAAAACTAATATTTTGTATAAAAAAAGTTATATTTTTTGACAAAATATGATTTATAAAGTCCTATGTCATCATCAACAGGCAAGAACTTTATGGTCAAGAGCATGCGATATATGCAAAAATGACATGGTTCGAAAATGCGTTTTCCTTTCGTCCTGCAAGGCTGAGACTTGCGGAATCGCTTTTTCAGCTCTTAGGAAGCTCTTTCATTACAGCACATACACGGCTTGGCCAAACATGTGGAACTTTTAGTTTTTTGATGAATTATGACATTCCACACTTAATATGTTCACTTTTTACAGTTTTTCATGAAAATAAAATTATGAATATGAACATTTATATCTTCAAAAAACTCATATTTTGTAGAATAAAAGTTATATTTTTGAGAAAACATGATTTATTAAGTCCTATTTCATCATCAACAGACAAGAACATTGTGGTCTAGAGCATGCGATATGTGCAAAAATGACATGATTCGAAAAACCGTTTTTCTTTCGTCCTGCGAGGCTGAGACTTGCGGAATCGCTTTTTCAGCTCTTAAGAAGCTCTTTCATTACAGCACATACACGGCTTGGCCAAACATGTCGAACTTTTTGTTTTTTGATGAATTATGACTTTCCACACCCGATATGTTCACTTTGAACAGTTTTTTATCAAATTAAAATTATGAATATGAAAATATATATTTTCATAAAAACTAATATTTTGTATAAAAAAAGTTATATTTTTGACAAAATATGATTTATTAAGTCCTATGTCATCATCAACAGGCAAGAACATTATGGTCAAGAGCATGCTATATGTGCAAAAATGACATGGTTCGAAAATGCGTTTTCCTTTCGTCCTGCGAGGCTGAGACTTGCGGAATCGCTTTTTTAGCTCTTAAGAAGCTCTTTCTTTACAGCACATACACGGCTTGGCCAAACATGTGAAACTTTTAGTTTTTTGATGAATTATGACTTTCTACACCCTATATGTTCACTTTTTAAAGTTTTTCATAAAATTAAAATTATGAATATGAAAATTTATATTTTTATAATAACTCATATATTGTCTAACAAAAAGTGCTATTTTTGACAAAACATAATTTATTATGTCCTATATTATCATAAACATGTAAAAACATTGTTGTCAAGTGCATGCGATATGTGCAAAAATGACATGATTCGAAAAACCGTTTTCCTTTCGTCCTGCGAGGCTGAGACTTGCGGAATCGCTTTTTCAGCTTTTAGGAAGCTCTTTCATTACAGCACATACACGGCTTGGACAAACATGTGGAACTTTTTGTTTTTTGATGAATTATGACTTTCCACACCCTATATGTTCACTTTTTACAGTTTTTTATCAAATTAAAATTATGAATATGAAAATATATATTTTCAAAAAACGATTATTTTGTATAAAAAAAGTTATATTTTTGACAAAATATGATTTATTAAGTCCTATGTCATCATCAACAGGCAAGAATATTGTGGTCAAGAGCATGCGATATGTGCAAAAATGACATGGTTCGAAAATGCGTTTTCCTTTCGTCCTGCGAGGCTGAGACTTGCGGAATCGCTTTTTCAGCTCTTAAGAAGCTCTTTCTTTACAGCACATACATGGCTTGGCCAAACATGTCGAACTTTTTGTTTTTTGATGAATTATGACTTTCCACACCCGATATGTTCACTTTGAACAGTTTTTTATCAAATTAAAATTATGAATATGAAAATATATATTTTCATAAAAACTAATATTTTGTATAAAAAAAGTTATATTTTTGACAAAATATGATTTATTAAGTCCTATGTCATCATAAACATGTAAAAACATTGTTGTCAAGTGCATGCGATATGTGCAAAAATGGCATGGTTCGAAAATGCGTTTTCCTTTCGTCCTGCAAGGCTGAGACTTGCGGAATCGCTTTTTCAGCTCTTAAGAAGCTCTTTCTTTACAGCACATACACGGCTTGGCCAAACATGTGGAACTTTTAGTTTTTTGATGAATTATGACTTTGCACACCCGATATGTTCACTTTTTACAGGTTTTTATCAAATTAAAATTATGAATATATATGAATATAAAAACTAATATTTTGTATAAAAAAAGTTATATTTTTGACAAAATATGATTTATTAAGTCCTATGTCATCATCTTTACAGCACATGCGGAATCGCTTTTTCAGCTCTTAGGAAGCTCTTTCATTACATCACATATACGGCTATTTCTACATCCGATTTGTTCACTTTTTAATGTTACAACTGTAAACATTTTAGTTTTTCGATTTTTTTTTATTTCATCTTTATCCACTTTAAAATTATGATTACCAATATGAAAATTAATTTTTTTCAACTAGATGATTGGAAAAACAGATGTAAATATTATGAAAAAAAAGTCAAAATTCTGTCAAAATATGATTTCGCATTTAAATTTGTTTAGGCTTTTTGTTCACTTACTCCCTTTTGTAACGTTTATTAATGAAATTAGGCTAATTAATTTTTTTTTTAAAACTTGATTTTTAATGACGTTTTTCCCCTTATTCAATTTTTTTTTTGAAATTATGCTAATGAATATGGTGTTTGTGGACGGGAGTGGTCAGCAGCCAGAGAGACCTCACAAAGATCTGCAAGCAACGTAGACGAGGAGGACTGGAGCTTGGGTGTGTCGGCATGGAGTGCTACTCTGTGCGTTAAATATGTCCAGGGGGGAAATTTTTGCTTATCCCCTGTACCTGCAAAAATGGCTGGCTAGTAGGCAAATCACTTTTTTTGTATGGATGTGACCTGCAAATATTGGCCTTATCTCCAAAGAATTGCAAAAAGCTGCCCAGAGCTCCAGCACCTTCTTAACATGAAGCCCTTTCTTTCAGTATTCCATGCCAAAGCCCATGATTTTAAGTGCAAAGTAGGTGAACTTTGCAATGAGATTAATAAAATCTGCAAATGAATATTAAAACTTTCTCAGCAAATTATTAATATTTTTCATTCCTAATCAGGTAAAAATGGAGTGGAGCATATCAGGATGGGGCTGGTTTGACACTAGGAGAGGAGGTGGAACAGTGCAATGCTTTCCTCTCCAGGATTGCAGTGACCACAAAACATATGTCTAAAGCAGGTAAAATGACCTTCTACTGCACTTGTTACATCATTACAGGGGGAATATGGGAATATGATATTTTCTGTGTTTGCAGGGCGCACAGACATGCTGACTCTGATTGGCCATGCGCTGGAATCAACAAAAGTTCAACAATTTGGCCACCGCACTGAGCCGCCGATATCAGAAGGTAAGATAGAATCAGTAGAATTAGTTCTAGATGCTCAGTGACTAGTGTGTGTGTGTGTTTGTGTGTGTATACTGTATATATATATATATATATATATATATATATATATATATATATATATATATATATATATATATATATATATATATATATACATATTTTTATTTTTTTTTATATATGTTACTAGTAATACATTTAGTTGTAAATAATTGTAATTGTTACTCTTGTTGTAATTTCTTCTCAGCAACAACAACAACCACCACAAATGATGTTGATGCTTTGGCCAGCAGAATTGAAGTGCTGGTGGTGAGTATCAAAAGGCGTTCCCAGCGTCTCTATAAAGATACAGATGGCAACAAAGGTCGTGCCAGGATCCGCCGCAAGATCAGGGAAGAGAAGGGGATCCTGACATCAGTTGTGGAGAAATACAACATAATGGTTCCAAAAACAAAAACCATTTTGTCTGGTGAGACAGCTTGGCCATGGCAGCTACCACACAGTGGTATGTACACTAGTCTTCTGACAATTCTTTCATATAATGACACATCAGCCACAATGCCACAAATGTCAATCTGCAACCCCATATGATGTAAGTTTTTCTCATGCATTCCAGACACTGTTTATTTAAGGACAAAAAGAAAGGCATTCGACATCATCATGTCACTAAGGCGACTTCAGGAGGAGCAGAAAATTGTTGTTGCAGAGATGAATCAACATTGGAAATATCTTTCAACTCGTGCTGAGACCCTCCGAGAACTGTCCTGCTTGTTTGCCAGCGAGAGTCTGAAAAGTAAGAATTTGTAATATATGGCACAAAAGCATTAGGGCTGCCGCATTTTTTTTCTGGAAAATGAACTCAACACAGTTCCAGTTCCATAGCTGAAAAAGAATATTATAAGTTAAGTTATTTCAGCCATCACAACTGTCTGATTATCTTTATTTTACTATTAGTAAGAGTCTGCTTTTTTTGACTAGTGCATATTCAGTGAAAGTGACTTTGAAAATTCTGATGATGAACTGTAATGTAAAAACCTTTTTTTTTTGACAGTGAACCAGTGACCTTAACCCTTAATCTAAAGTGTGTAATAAAATCTGCTTTGTGTCATTTTATAAATATAATCAAAGTGTAGTCTCTTTTTTCACATAAATAGAAATACAACCAGTCAGTGATGGAAATGAAGTGTGTTATTGTAAGGCTAAGTACTGTACTGTACTAAAGTATAGATTTCAGGTACTTGTACTCTAGATGATTTGTTACTTCTCATGGCTCTTTGTAGTTGTAAAGTATTAGGCTGCAAAATACTTTTTACTGAGCTTATAAAATACGACATTTTGGTATGAATAAAACTACTCAGTAGTTTACACATATAGAATAAATACAGCCAGCCAAAAGAATATGCAAAGAAAAAAATATTTGCCAACAAAGATTTATAAAAAAGATTTGTACATTTTTGTAAAAAAAAGAATAAGTAGATACAGTTATTAGTTATTCTACAATAATTAGATACAAAATAGTTGAAAATGACCTCCACCAACTACAACACTAAATAATCACGAGTTTAATGAGTAATAAAAATCAAAGGAAATTTGATTCATATTGGAAATATGAAGAGTTCAGGTGCAAAGGTCTCTAATCCATTTGGTTTTTGTTTTTGTTTTTTATAAAATTAGCATTTTTCTTAGGTGCCAATGTTTATGTTCAGTTTATTCACTTGAATGGCAATAAAAATAACCTATTTAATGCCATTAATGTGGAATTAATGGACAGAACAAAGGAGCCTGAGAAAATGTCCATTTCAGAAGGAAATTTTAAACACCACTTACAGGCATTTGCATCTAAACACTTCAAATGAAATTTTAGGTCTTCATCCCTGGGCTGAGGAAAAACAACTGGCCACATGCCTGTTTTCTAGATTAGGGTACTGTATAACAGTTGAAACCTGTTTATAGACATGGAATAAGCAGATTATAATAAGGACATAGACAAGCAAGACAAAGAAATCTATTATGATAAAGAGGAATCCTTATTTCCCAACACTAAATGCAAGTTCATTTATTGCTGTTTTGCTATTCAGGTGTTCCAATTATGCAGACTGCTTTTACGAACATTTGTGAAAGAATGGGTTGCTCTCAGGAGCTCAGTGAATTCCAGCATGGTACCGTGACAGGATGCCACCGGTGCAATAAGTTCAGTCATGAAATTTCTTCACTACTAAATATTCCACAGTAAACTGTTAATGGTGTTATAACAAAGTGGAAGCAATTGGGAACGACAGCAACTCTGCCACGAAGTGATAGAACATGTAAAACCACAGAGCGAGTCAGAGGATGCTAAAACACATAGTGCACAGAAGTCATCAACTTTCTGCAGCGTCAGTAGCTACAGTCCTCCAAACTTCATGTGCCCTTCAGATTAGTTTAAGAACAGTGCACAGAAAGGTTCATGGTCGAGCAGCTGCATCCAAGCCTTACATCAGCAAGTGCAATGCAAAGCATGGGATGCAGTGGTGTAACGCATGCCACCACTGGACTCTAGAGCAGTGAAGACTTGTTCTCTGGAGTGACTATTTACGCTTCACTGTCTGACAATCCTAAAGACAAGCCTGGTTTGGGGGTTACCAAGGGAACGGTACTTGTCTGACTGCATTGTGCCAAGTGTAAAGGTTGGTGGAGGGGGATTATTATGTGGGTTTGTTTTTAAGTAGTTGGGCTCGGCCCCTTAGCTCAAGTGAAAGGAACACTTAATGCTTCAGGACATTTTGGACAGTTCAGTACCTACTTTGTCGGAACAGATTGGGGACGGCCTGTTCCTGTTCCAACATGACTGAGCACAAGTGCAGAAAGCAAGATCCATAAAGACATGGATGAGTGAGTTTAGTGTGGAAGATCTCGACTGTCCTGCACAAGAGTCCTGACTTCAACCCGATAGAACACATTTGGGATGAATTAGATCAGAGACTGTAATCCAGGCCTTTTTGTCCAACATCAGTGTCTGACCTCACAAATGCGCTTCTGGAGAAATGGTCAAAAATTCTTACGAACACACTCTTAAACCTTGTGAAAAGGCAGACGAGTGAATGTTCTTAAATATAGCGTATATATACAGTTTGCAAAAAAAATAAAAGGTGTTCTAAGTAAAATGCCACATTTTAACCTGGCTCTCAAATATATCAAAGGTTTGCACAATGAACATATTTAGATATTCATTTGTTCATTGAACTTAGTGTTTACTTCATTTAATTACTAGATTTTACAACTACATTACCCATAAGCCATGTGTCACTCTATCAATGGGACGGGAAAACATGGTGCTGTAATTTGTAGTTCATTGAAGTGTATACTTGTGCTGTAGTGTTTCGGTTAGGAACATGATCTCTGTAAATCGTGAATTTCTTGTACCATAGCAATACCTCATTGTTTAGTGACAGTATTAGTGAAGTCATATTGACAGTTAAACAGTTTGCAACATGAAGCACCTTCAATTTTTGCCTAAAAGTTAATCCAGCCACACCCGTCAAAATAAACGTCCCACTTATTTGTCCAAATATAGTAATTACAGGCTCTACCGGCTTGAGGTGGGTTATAACAGGTCAGTTATATATTTATTTCTTCTATATATATATATACAGTGGGTACAGAAAGTATTCAGACCCCCTTAAATTTTTCACTCTTTGTTATATTGCAGCCATTTGCTAAAATCATTTAGGTTCATTCTTCTTCCTCATGAATGTACACATAGCACCCCATAACCTTGTGGGGTGGACAGAAATCGCTGTCCACCAACGTTTACCATCCAACCTGACAGAACTGGAGAGGATCTGCAAGGAGGAATGGCAGAGGATCCCCAAATCCAGGTGTGAAAGACTTGTTGCATCTTTCCCAAAAAGACTCCTGGCTGTATTAGATCAAAAGGGGGCTTCTACTAAATACTGAGCAAAGGGTCTGAATACTTAGGACCTTGTGATATTTCAGTTTTTCTTTTTTAATAAATCTGCAACAATGTCAACAATTCTGTGTTTTTCTGTCAATATGGGGAGCTGTGTGTACATTCATGACGAAGAAGAATGAACTTAAATGATTTTAGCAGATGGCTGCAATATAACAAAGAGTGAAAAATTTAAGGGGGTCTGAATACTTTCCGTACCCACTGTATATATATATACAGCTGTATACGGTGTGTGTGTTTGTGTGTGTGTGTGTGTGTATAGATCTGTTGTGTAGGACTTGATGTTGATATCCC
This sequence comes from Silurus aristotelis, assembly GCF_946808225.1. Lineage (NCBI taxonomy): Eukaryota > Metazoa > Chordata > Actinopteri > Siluriformes > Siluridae > Silurus > Silurus aristotelis. The sequence goes on along the minus strand of NC_139590.1, from coordinate 17,869,998 downwards.
TTTATACATACTTGAGGCACCGATGAGACTCTGTGGGATGGTCTATTCAGTGGTGGCACCCTCTGCCACAGTACTCCTCAGTCCTTCCTTCTCCTGAGGTGGCTCCTTCTCAACTCAGTATACTGAGGCACCACTAAGACTCTGTGGAAAGGTCCACTGAGTGATGGCACCCTTTGGGTTGTCAAGTGGGCGCCCTCCTTCCTGGGTGTTTCGCTGATAGGCCCATGACACCTCCAGAGGGTTCAGCAGTGAATACCAGCATCCCAGGTTCACTCCCTAGATGCCATCAACTCGCTTAAAGACCCAGGCGAAGTCTTTTCTCTTTACCCACAGCCACTGGCTTCCCTTTTCCGCAGCTGCAGAGAGGTCTTTGACCGCCCGCTGGTCGACCTTTCCTTGTAGCCTGGATGTTGTGGTGGCTACGAACCCTCTGCAACCTACTTCCACTGGGCGTACCTTTACATTCCAGCCTTGTTGTTATGCATCGGCTGCAAGTTCAGCGTACCTCAGCCATTTCCGTTCATAGGCCTTCTCCACTGCACCCTCCCAGTGAACGGTGAGCTTGATGATGTAGACAAGTTTGAGCGAGGCTGACCACAGAACAAGGTCTGGTCGCAGGTTGGTGGCTGCAATTTCAGCTGGGAAGCATAGTTTTTTATTCAAGACTTCCAGCAGCTTCCAGTCCCGTGCTCTACCCAGCTGACCATAGTCTGATCTTATGGTGGTGAGGTTGGCTTGACCCTCACCCTCCCGAACAAATGGTGTTGGCTGCCACTGGGATGATGGGGGAGGAAGGGCATTCACATTTGTCCGTCGATTTTCCAACACTGCGGCAAGACACTTCAGCACCTGGTTGTGCCGCCAGGTGTAACGCCCTTGGGTGAGTCTAGTCTTGCATCCAACTAAGATGTGCTTCAGTGTTCTAGCCTTGGGCATAGAGGGCACGTGGGGTCCTCAGCATACCATTGGCTTAGGTTTGCAGGAGAAGGCAGGACATCATAGGCAGCCCGGATGGTAAAGCTTGCCCTGAATGTCTCCATTTCCCACAGCTCTATCCAGGATATCTTCCTCTTCTCCACTCCTTCCCATGCCATCTACTGCCCTTGCTTTGCCTGTGCCACTGCCTGGGCGCACCTTCTTGCTTCCTCCTCCCGCCGTACCTCCTGGACTTGCGTCTTGCGTCTCTGAGATGGAGAGGCCTTGCTCCACACTGGTGTACTGGCCCAAGTCCAAGACCACTCCCCCCCTCCTGCACTCGGCCCACGATGTCTTTGTGTCTGAGTGCTGTATTTGCCTGCTCAGTTGCAGCCATCGGGGTCCACTTCCTTCCGGTGGCCAAGATGGGGGCCGCTTGGGATACAAATGGATCACTCGAATCCAGTAGCATCATCTCCAGTCTGACTTTGGCACACTTGTACTCCTCTACCAGACTGGAAATGGGCAGGTGTAGTATCCCTTTGCCATAAAGTCCAATACTGCTGAGGCACCTGGAAATGCCAAGCCACTTCCTTACGTATGAGCCGACCAGTCTCTCCAGCTTTTCCACCTTTGAGAGTGGGACTTCGTAGAGGGTTAGTGGCCATAGGAGACGTGGAAGTAGTCCATACTGCATGCACCAGAGCTTAAGCTAGCCAGGAAGCAGGGTTCTGTCGATGTTCTTCAGGCCACTGGCTACCATCATACCACCGACCTAGACTCTTCACTGGCTTCTCTGAGACAGTTGGGATGGGTTCCTTGCCGATGTGGAACCGGTGGTCTGACTGCTTTCCCTTGATGATGGAAATGCTTCTGGACTTGCTCGGCTTGATCTTCATGCGAGCCCGCTCGATGTTGCCCTGGAGCTTACTTAGTAGCCGTACAGTGCTACTTGGTTGTGGTGAGAGTTGTGAGGTCATCCATGTAAGCTCTGACTGGCGGCAGCTTCAGCCCAGGTCTTATTTGCTGTCCGCCAACTGTCCATCTAGAGGCCCGAATGATGACCTCCATTGCCAGGGTGAAGGCCAGTGGGGAGATAGGCCTTGACAAGGGTTGTAAGAGCTGCTGGAACTCTAAAGTAGTCAAAGGCTGTCCAGAGGAGGCTGTGAGGGAAGCAATTATTGGTCCAAACCCAAATAATAAGATGCAAGTTTATTAATTTGAGTCTTGATGTATGTTTTATTACATCATCTAGTACAGTTTAGAACACAGGTCTCGTTTGACTACAATCGGTCCTTTCTAAATCATGTAGAACTGCATTCTCCATCCTACAAATATTGCTAAATTATGACAAGTTTAGTGTTTCAAATGCTGAAAAATAATTTTATACATGCATGACTCACTACTACTACTACTTTAATGCATTATTGGGTAAATGTTGAAGGTCAATGTCCTGCTCAATAAATATGCTTCAGCTAATTGTGTATAATCCATTATGTCCACTTCAATCACAAAATTTTGGGCTCTTGCTAATAACTACATATATTAATCCACACCAGGAGGTAGATCATGCTCCCATTTGTATCCAAAATAATTGAATAATATTTTAAGAATTTTCAGTCTCAGTCTTCGAGTTTTAGTACAGACTACTGACCATCGCCCATGTCCTAGCAAAAACTTGCATCAGTTTTCTGTCTACCTCAGAGGATCATTAGAAGTCAAGTCAAGTCAAGAAGCTTTTATTGAAGCTTTTATTTCTGCCATGATCAACTACACGACCAGGGAGCTTTCTCTTGCCACAGACATAAATAAAAGAAACTTCCATGCTGCTTGTAAGACACCATTTTAACTTTGCCAACATGATATTGGTCATGAAATAGACTACTTAGCATTGCAATGGAGTTACATTTTTAATGAAACACGACTTACCACACAGTGCAAGGTAACCAGTGGACTTTCAATTCTGCTTTTCCCTACACACACACACACACACACACACACACACAGTTCAAGTAATAATTATTGAAGCTGTTTAACAGTCACTGGATAGGGCACTGGACATATTGGACATATAACATATTGTTTAAAAGCCAGAATCAGTCACTAAGACAAACAAGCAGCCTAATAAAAGACATTTTATTGATAACTCATTTGTTCTTTTCCTGGTTATTTTATCAAATAGGAAGTTCTACTGCCTACTACATTTTCGGCAACCTTAATGAGCAAAACACAAGGAACGTTTATTAAGCAATACATGTCAAGTTTGCAGTTGAATTCAAGTTAATAGTTATCATTTCACTTTTGAGGTGATCTGTGGTCCTGTCCATTTGTGTCCAAATGACTATGCGCCTGCTTTTTGTCAATCGAGCAAAATGTACTGTGCTGGGTTTTCCAAAGCCCTCTTAGCTTAAATCAGTGATTGACAATAACCACACCCCTTTCACATTGGACACGTAAATACAGCTGAATAACTAAAAAGAACAAAATACTGTTTATTGGCTACCAATAACCTGATGACCTGAATAAATCTAATTTGCATGAAGTCAGCTTTGTCTGAGAGCAAATTTATTAATAGTGTGGATTAAAGTGCACCACTGCCAAAAAACTTACCTTTTCTTCCCTTCTTCACATATGGCCCCTCCTGACTCAAGGACTGGGAGGTGGAAGATGGAGCAGTTGGAGAACAAGACTGTGGAACGGAGAGATCTGTGGTGATAAAAGATGGAGGAGAGACAGTTGTGGCAGAAGGTGGCAGTGAACCGATTAAGGTTTTTGTCCTTTTTCTCCTCTGTTGCAAAGACCTAGAACATGGCAGTGAAGGTGGAGGAAAAGAACAGTGTGAAGTTAGAACAGCTGAGGAAGTAGTAGAGGAGCTAGGAGAGAGTGAATTTGGAGAACTTGGGGAAGAGAGAGAAACAAGGTCGAGTGTATATAGAGTCTCAGACTTCTTTGTAAGGCTTTCCGGCTGCTCCACGGTGAGGCTCTCCGGCGGCTCCACGGTGAGGCTCTCCAACTGCTCCACGGTGAGGCTCTCCGACTGCTCCGCGTTGAGGCTCACCGGCTGCTCCACCGTGAGGCTCTCCGACTGCTCCACCGTGAGGCTCTCCGACTGCTCCACCGTGAGGCTCTCCGACTGCTCCAACGTGAGGCTCTCCGACTCCAAAATGGAACTGTTGCACTGCTCCTGACTGGGGCTTTTGTGCTGCTTTGTTATGGGAATGTCATTGTCCAGCTGCTGTGCTGTGGAGCTTGCTTTAATACAAGTTTACATTAATTTCATATCTGTACATATTAACAAACAAAAAAAACATGCATTTTAAATACTAATTATTATTTCTGAACAAAAATCTTGCTCCTACCCTTAGTCATGATAAATTCATACGCTGTCCTCATCTTATTTAAAAAATTAAAGGGCAGTAGATGGCATGGGAAGGAGTGGAAAAGAGGAAGATATCCTGGATAGAGCTGTGGGAAATGGAGACATTCAGGGCAAGCTTTACCATCCGGGCTGCCTATGATTTCCTGCCTTCTCCTGCAAACCTAAGCCAATGGTATGCTAAGGACCCCACGTGCCCTCTATGCCCAAGGCTAGAACACTGAAGCACATCTTAGTTGGATGCAAGACTAGACTCACCCAAGGGCGTTACACCTGGCGGCACAACCAGGTGCTGAAGTGTCTTGCTGCAGTGTTGGAAAATCGACGGACAAATGTGAATGCCCTTCCTCCCCCATCATCCCAGTGGCAGCCAACACCATTTGTTTGGGAGGGTGAGGGTCAAGCCAACCTCACCACCATAAGATCAGACTATGGTCAGCTGGGTAGAGCACGGGACTGGAAGCTGCTGGCAGTCTTGAATAAGAAACTATGCTTCCCAGCTGAAATTGCAGCCACCAACCTGCGACCAGACCTTGTTCTGTGGTCAGCCTCGCTCAAACTTGTCTACATCATCAAGCTCACAGTTCACTGGGCGGGTGCAGTGGAGGAGGCCTATGAACGGAAATGGCTGAGGTACGCTGAACTTGCAGCCGATGCATAACAACAAGGCTGGAATGTAAAGGTACGCCCAGTGGAAGTAGGTTGCAGAGGGTTCGTAGCCACCACAACATCCAGGCTACAAGGAAAGGTCGACCAGCGGGCGGTCAAAGACCTCTCTGCAGCTGCGGAAAAGGGAAGCCAGTGGCTGTGGGTAAAGAGAAAAGACTTTGCCTGGGTCTTTAAGCGAGTTGATGGCATCTAGGGAGTGAATGATGGACATCAGAGCAACCGGTGTCATCAGAGCAACCGGTGTCCCTGTGTACAACCGAAAAACCCTGAATGAACTCAGCAACAACCCAAACAACACCATTAATGATGACCTGCGGCAGAAGCTACGCGACCTCGGCGTGCTCCGAGAACCAGGCCTCCAGTCCTCGGCATCGCCTGCGGCGGACGGGCGGAGGAGGGGGAATCGGAAGCGCTGCGCAAAAAAAACAGAAGCGCGGAAAGCGAGCGGGTGCTAATGCTAGGCTAAAAGCTAACCCTAGCCGGCCCGCTCTACCATCACTACTGCTGGCAAATGTCTGCTCCCTGGACAATAAACTAGGCTACATCAGACTCCAACAAGCTACTCGGCGTGAGTTCAGACACTGCTGCGTTTTTGTGTTTACGGAGACGTAGCTGAGCGACAGAGTTCTGGGCGCCGCCATCCAGCTGGACGGGCTAGCCGCGTTTCGTTCCGACAGAAATGCAGCTCTGTGCGGTAAGACTCGCGGCGGCGGTCTGTGTGTTTACATCAACACGGAATGGTGTAAGAACTCTGTGCTTGTTTCTACCTACTGCTCATCTCTGCTGGAGTTTATTGTTGTGAGATGTAGACCTTTTTATTTACCCCGGGAATTCACCACCGCTATTGTGCTCGGAGTGTACATACCACCTTGCGCTAATGCTAAAGAAGCGCTCAGTGTGCTTTACGGGACCATTAGCGGACTTCAAAACTCACACCCTGACAGATTGTTTATAGTCGCCGGAGATTTTAATCACGCAAATCTCAGGACTGTGCTCCCTAAATTTTATCAGAATGTGGACTTTGCAACCAGAGGAGAAAACACGCTGGATGTTGTTTACACAAACATCCGGGGCGCATACCGGGCGAAGCCCCGCCCCCACCTCGGGTACTCAGACCACATCTCTGTTATGTTGATCCCAACATACAGACCACTCAGCAGGCGTTCAAGACCAGTTCAGAAGCAAGTGAGAACCTGGCCAGCAGGATCCATGTCTGCCCTCCAGGACTGTTTTGAATGCACTGACTGGGACATGTTCAGGGAAGCTGCAACCAACGGCGATTTCATCAACTTGGAGGAATACACGTCAACAGTGACCAGCTACATCGGCAAGTGCATTGATGACGTGACTATCTCCAAGACAGTCACTACACGCTCCAACCAGAAGCCGTGGATGACCGCCAAGGTGCGTGCGCTGCTAAAAACAAGAGACTCTGCCTTCAGAGCAGGGGACAGGGCGGCCTTGAAAACAGCAAGGGCCAAACTGTCCCGTGCCATCAGAGAGGCGAAGCGCGCACACGCCAAGAGAATCCACGGCCACTTCCAGGACAGTGGAGACACCCGGCGCATGTGGCAGGGCATCCAAGCGATCACGAATTACAAGACCACATCACCTGCTTGTGACCGTGACGCCCCCCCTTCCAGATGCGCTGAACGACTTCTACGCCCGGTTCGAGGTGCAGAACAACATGGTGGCAAAGAAGACCATCCCTCCTCCCAGTGACCAGGTGCTCTGTCTAACCACAGCTGAAGTGAGGAAAACTCTATGCAGAGTTAACCCACGGAAGTCTGCTGGACCAGACAACATTCCTGGCAGAGTGCTCAGGGAATGTGCACAACAGCTAGCAGATGTCCTCACTGACATCTTTAACATCTCCCTGAGCAGCGCTACTGTTCCTATGTGCCTCAAGACGACGACCATCATTCCTGTGCCGAAAAAGTCTTCTGTCTCCTGCCTCAATGACTATCGTCCCGTTGCACTCACACCCATCATGATGAAGTGCTTCGAGAGGCTCGTCATGAGGCACATAAAGACCCAGCTTCCACCCGCACTGGACCCCATGCAGTTCGCATAGCGTCCAAACCGCTCCACGGACGATGCTATTTCCACAACCCTTCATCTGGCCCTCACCCATCTGGATAACAAGGACTCTTATGTAAGGATGCTGTTCATAGACTTCAGTTCAGCATTCAACACAATCATTCCTCAGCACCTGATCGAGAAGCTGAGCCTACTGGGCCTGAACACCTCCCTCTGCAACTGGATCCTGGACATCCTGACTGGAAGACCTCAGTCAGTCCGGATCGGAAACAGCATCTCCAGCACCACCACACTGAGCACTGGGGCCCCCCAGGGCTGTGTGCTCAGTCCACTGCTGTTCACTCTGCTGACACACGACTGTGCACCAATGCACAGCTCGAATCACATCATCAAGTTTGCCGATGACACGACCGTGGTGGGTCTAATCAGCAAGAACGACGAGTCAGCATACAGAGAGGAGGTGCAACGGTTAACAGCCTGGTGTGGAGCCAACAACCTGTCTCTAAACGTTGACAAAACTAAAGAGATGGTTGTTGACTTCAGGAGAACACAGAGTGACCATTCTCCACTGATCATCGCTGGATCCTCAGTGGAGATCGTCAAGAGCACCAAATTCCTTGGTGTTCATCTGGCGGACAAGCTCACCTGGTCACTTAACACCAGCTCCATCACCAAGAAAGCCCAGCAGCGTCTCTACTTCCTGAGAAGGCTGAGGAAAGCTCATCTCCCTCCCCCCATCCTGTCCATGTTCTACAGAGGGACCATTGAGAGCATCCTGAGCAGCTGCATCACTGCCTGGTTTGGGAACTGCACCGTCTCGGAACACAAGACCCTAAAGAGGATAGTGAGGACAGCTGAGAAGATCATCGGAATCTCTCTCCCCTCTATCATGGACATCTACACTACACGCTGCATCCGCAAAGCACACAGCATTGTGGATGATCACACACACCCGTCACACACACTTTTCACACTCCTACCATCAGGGAAACGGTTCCGAAGCATTCGGGCCACCACATCCAGACTGTGCAACAGTTTTTTGCCGCAAGCCATCAGGCTCCTCAACAAAGAACTGAACTGAACTCTCTCTCACACACACACACACACACACACACACACACACACACACACACACACACACACTTACACACAACTGTGTGACTGATCCGCACAAACCGGACTCAACTCCCATCATACACTTCGTTTACCCAGGTTTTCAATACCAATCACATTTTTCACGAACGCAAAATGTTTACATGCCGTCTGTTGCTGATTCTGGGACTTGTTATTTTGCACAATATTCTGTTCAATCCTTTGGTTACTGTTAACTCTATTTTTGATTGCTGCTACTGCTGAATTGCACAAATTCTGTTTACATTTTTCTGTTTACACTGCACCTTATTCTGTTACGACAGGTTTTACTGGCGGAGCTATTTCTATTTTTAATTTTATATTTTGTGTATTGTGTATTGTCCTGCACTGTCCTGTGTTGTCTTGCACTGTCTTGTGTTGTCTTTTGCACTGTTTGCACCAGCTGCACACATGCACTTTATGTGGCGAGGATCTTCTCGGCCCTGTGTTCGTCTGTTCTGTACTGTTTGTTTTATGTTGTTCTATGTAGCACCTGGGTTCAGGAGGAACGTTGTTTCATTTCACTGTGTACTGCATCAGCTATATATGGTTGAAATGACAATAAAAGCTTCTTGACTTGACTTGACTTGACTTGACTTGACCCTGGGACGCTGGGATTCACTGCTGAACCCTCTGGAGGTGTCATGGGCCTATCAGCAAAACACCCAGGAAGGAGGGCGCCCACTTGACAACCCAACAGGTGCCATCACTCAGTGGACCTTTCCACAGAGTCTTAGTGGTGCCTCAGTATACTGAGTTTAGAAGGAGCCACCTCAGGAGAAGGAAGGACTGAGGAGTACTGTGGCAGAGGGTGCCACCACTGAATAGACCATCCCACAGAGTCTCATCGGTGCCTCAAGTATGTATAAAGGGATATCAACATCAAGTCCTACACAACAGATCTATACACACACACACACACACACACACACACACACACACACACACACACACACACACACACCGTATACAGCTGTATATATATATACAGTGGGTACGGAAAGTATTCAGACCCCCTTAAATTTTTCACTCTTTGTTATATTGCAGGCATTCGCTAAAATCATTTAAGTTCATTCTTCTTCCTCATGAATGTACACACAGCTCCCCATATTGACAGAAAAACACAGAATTGTTGACATTGTTGCAGATTTATTAAAAAAGAAAAACTGAAATATCACATGGTCCTAAGTATTCAGACCCTTTGCTCAGTATTTAGTAGAAGCCCCCTTTTGATCTAATACAGCCAGGAGTCTTTTTGGGAAAGATGCAACAAGTCTTTCACACCTGGATTTGGGGATCCTCCGCCATTCCTCCTTGCAGATCCTCTCCAGTTCTGTCAGGTTGGATGGTAAACGTTGGTGGACAGCCATTTCTTCCATTCCATGGCCAAGCTGTCTCACCAGACAAAATGGTTTTTGTTTTTGGAACCATTATGTTGTATTTCTCCACAACTGATGTCAGGATCCCCTTCTCTTCCCTGATCTTGCGGCGGATCCTCACCATCTGCCCACTCCTTAACATCATTGACCCAATCTTCCAATTGGCTCTCCGTCACTGTCAGTTCGACTTTCATGGACTCTAGGTTTTGCAACTGGCTTTGCAGAGAGCTTTCGTGGTCTGAAATGACAAGAAATCACAGATAGTATAAAAACAAACAAATCTTCAATATACAGGGTTAATTAAAAAAGAATTAACCGATTTCATTACGCAATATTTTATTAAAGAAAAGAAAACTCCAGCCAAGTCACAAGTATTAAATTCACAATCAACTTATATAATTCACGGTCACTGACTCATGCCATGACGATGCTTGGGAATTGAAGCAATGAGTCATGATATCGGTTCATTCGTTTTGAATAACCCTGTACAGCTTCAAAAATGAATGATATTCATTACTGAGCATCTAGAACTAATTCTACTGATTCTATCTTACCTTCTGATATCGGCGGCTCAGTGCGGTGGCCAAATTGTTGAACTTTTGTTGATTCCAGCGCATGGCCAATCAGAGTCAGCATGTCTGTGCGCCCTGCAAACACAGAAAATATCATATTCCCATATTCCCCCTGTAATGATGTAACAAGTGCAGTAGAAGGTCATTTTACCTGCTTTAGACATATGTTTTGTGGTCACTGCAATCCTGGAGAGGAAAGCATTGCACTGTTCCACCTCCTCTCCTAGTGTCAAACCAGCCCCATCTTGATATGCTCCACTCCATTTTTACCTGATTAGGAATGGAAAATATTAATATATTGCTTAGAAAGTTTTGATATTCATTTGCAGATTTTATTAATCTCATTGCAAAGTTCACCTACTTTGCACTTAAAATCATGGGCTTTGGCATGGAATACTGAAAGAAAGGGCTTCATGTTAAGAAGGTGCTGGAGCTCTGGGCAGCTTTTTGCAATTCTTTGGAGATAAGGCCAATATTTGCAGGTCACATCCATACAAAAAAAGTGATTTGCCTACTAGCCAGCCATTTTTGCAGGTACAGGTGATAAGCAAAAATTTCCCCCCTGCGCATATTTAACGCACAGAGTAGCACCCCATGCCGACACACCGCAAGCTCCAGTCCCTCCTCGTCTACCTTGCTTGCAGATCTTTGGGAGGTCTCTCTGGCTGCTGACCACTCCCGTCCACAAACACCTCTTCCACTGACCGATAATATAGAAAATAGTTGATGAAAATAATGACTCTCGTAAACAAAATCTGTAGATGGAGGCAATTGTACTGTATAAAGTCTAATCATCTGCGATTTTACAGTACATGTTTGGATGCCTTGTGAATGTAGTCCACAAATCTTGTCACATCTTCATCCTTAGCTATAAAGACGTCTTCAAAGATGGCCTGTTCTTCAGATCTATAAAAAAGAAAAACAAACAAACAAACAAACAAACAAAAAAAACAACATACAGAACAGGTACACAAAATTGAATGATACATTCTAATCTAATTTAACTTTACTAGGCACATTAAATGGATATTTCTTCCTATTAATATTGTTTCAACAGTGTGACATTATGCACAATTCTGGTATACCTAGCTGCATTCTTGAAATGGTAAATCTTGTGGTTTCCATCTACTGAAACTGCCAGAATATCTAGGGTGCATGCAGGACAGATGAAAGGCTCTTCCTTGCAGATTTTGTCCACCTCAATACGGACAGCCTCCCACTCAAAAAAGCTTTTCTGAAAACTGTCTGTGGAGATCTTGCCAGTCTATTAAAAGTAAGGAAACCAACAGCTAATAATGTAAAATAAATGCATTAGCATCAAACACCTTTCTTCCCAGAATACAGAAAGATTACCAATACTGTAGGATAAATAAATGTAATACTCACACGACCAAATCGGACAGTTCGCTGATCCAGCATTCTTGAAAAAGCTTGGCAGGACAGTCCTGGTGCTGCCATCTTCATTTCTTCAAATAAAAAAAAAAGACATCTGTGGCATAAATTGTGGCAAAGTTAAGGGTCGCAGGCCAGTAGTCACTTCGATTTAGCTCGACCACTCCAGCAGCCCAAGTGGCTTGGCATGCCTCACAACTCAACTCAGGCATGCTTAGATCAAATCATCCTGAAAAAATCTAAAACATTTCCACTTTAATGTAAACCTTAAGTGATTAATCAGGTTTTGGATTATTTCAACCTTTTTTTTTTTACATGACTTTTGTATACTCAAAAGTCATGTGTAGATCTTACATACAAACCTGTGCCAAACTTATGGAGGTAGAGCATGTATAGATTTTTATCTTCACACACTTACCATTCATTGTGATCACAGCAACAGTCTTTCCTGGGCTGACCCTCAATGACTCTGGTGAACAACCGCAAATTTTCAGGAACCTCCACAGGCACATGGCGCACTGAACAAGATCCAACATGAATTAAGATCATTTGGATTGACGGAGTAATATAACATTGGAACAATTCTATGGTATTGAAGTACATTGCTGTAAAAATATACAGAGATGCTCAAAAAGCTAACTGACACGAAGTATCCACATAAATTTAATATCAAACAACAAGAGACAAAAAGGCATATTTAAATAGAAAAACTTATGAGGACTAACAATTCCTAGAATGATATTTATGTTGTCCAGACACAAACAAGAACTTACCACAATGGAAAGAGATGTATCTACAACAAAAGTTGTTGGAGGCAATGGCTGGTAGAATCCAGGAGTCATGGCATCTCGGTTATAGAGAGCATGTCTGGTGTGCATGATGACATCACATTTAGCACAAAAGAAGGGGCGTGGTCGACAGTCACAACACCGGACAGCAGCTGGATTGCTTCCACACAGTTGGCAGATGTGTGTTACCACATTTCCTCGTGCCACAGCCGTGTTCAACTTCTCTGAAATGAGACTTTGTCTTGTGCTCCAGTTTGAGGAAACTAGGAGAGGATCTCTTGAGGTTCCAAGAGCTGATGCATCATCATCTATAGAATCGCTCAGTGAGTGCTGGAGATCTTGCATGAAACTCTCTGGTAAAATAGTATGGAATATTAAACACACACATACACACATTATATATATATATTATGTAATTTACAGAATGAAGTACACACCAACAGTCTCTGGAGAAATGGTCACCTCACAGTTAGTGTCAGGAGCATTGATGTGAGGATCAGTTTTCCAGTGATCAACTGTACCACATAAAAACAATAAAGAACAACATTCAGAACATTTACAACTTGTCCCACATTTTGATCTCCTTTATAACCAGTGTAAAATGGTCCAAGCTCACTGTTTAACATTTAGTTGAGAGGACTAGCAGACTTTTTATTTCCCAAACCCAAATGTAGACAGTTCAATTGCTTGCAGTTAGCTGTCTATAAGGTGTCAAATAGATGAGGAAAGCAAATAAACTTGCTTGCTGTAGAAGCGGAGTATAAAAACAAGCTGGTTGGCCACTTACAACACACTCAGAACAAACTGCTTCAAACAAATCTTACCAAGACCAATCATTTAGTGAAGCTTTTACTTCTTTACAATAAATACTGTATTTTATTCAATTTATTTTCATGTTAAAAATCAGTGCTTCTGGTTTGATTGTTTACATCATATTCCTTGTTTCATACATTCATAAGTGCCTAAACAATCCAGATATTCAATATATCTTGAATGAAAAATTATACTGACCCTCATTTGACTGATTTCTATTTCATCTTGGTCTTGCTTAGACAATGTTTCCATCACTGTCTCTTTTTCTCCCATGTACCCTTGGTTCAGGTGTTTTTACTGGTGCTGCTTCCTCCTCTCCCTGCAGCTCTTGAATTAAGTCATCAAGACTTTGGAGCTCATCATTGATTTCTTGATGCTCAACCAGGTTATCCAGCAGCATAAACTGTTATTGTAGTTCTGAATCACTCATGGTGAGGGGCAGGAACAGAAACAAACAGAAAGACGGACAGATACAACACAACAACAACAACAACAAAAACAGATGTAAACAGTGAAAGAGAGAGAGAGGGAGAGTGAGAGAGAGAGAGAAAGAGAGAAAGAGAGAGAGAGAGAGAGAGAGAGAGAGAGAGAGAGAGAGAGAGAGAGAGAGAGAGAGAGAGAGAGAGAGAGGTTGAGGAGATTAAAATAAAAGAGGAATGTTGGAGAATCTGAAGGACCTGATGAGAGAAAAAAGAAAGATTTAGAATTCAGAATTGAACACCTTACATTTTTACCAATTTTTTCTTTATCAGTTTGGGCAGTTTGTGATGGTTTTAAATTGTACTATGTGGGATGAAATGGGATTAGACAGGTGGGATTTTGATATTTCTGATGTGCCAAATGACAGACATAGAAAATAGTTTACAACGTAGTTACAACCTAACCTTCTTTAGACAAGAACGCTTAATTTGCTTTATTATATTGTAAATATGTGATGCTCCACAGTATTGTTGTTTTTTTTTTTATTTAAATAATTGTCAAAATCAATTTGTATTGTTATTGCTGAGATTTGTGTATTTACTAGAGTTTTTTGTGTAGATTTTGAACAATTACTTGAAAACACACCAATCTGGCAACACTGTTCCTCATCTGAACATTTATAAACGGCTAAAGTATTAAAGTACTACTGTCATTTTGGTAACTTAAAACACACAATTTCCAAATATCATACAATCTCCTCTATTTCCTTGCATGATTAAATGTGAAAAAACAAATAAACAAACTTGAATGTAATTATCTATCTTAGCCAGCCTACTACACATTTGGTGCAGCAAGTTATATTTTTATAATGTCTGCTGTGATTTACTGCATCACAAAACTGCTTCATTTCACTTCTATAGCTTCTAAACACAACTTCTTGACCTGATTGAACAGTTTTTGTTCCGTAAATTGTAGGGATTGTTCCCAATTATATTAATGAACTGTTCTACTTACCGAGTGGAAAATTGCAATGGAGCAGGGGTTCTCCATACGACGGCCAATGACGTCAGCGCCACTGATGAATTTATTAATAAATAAATAAATAAATAAATAAATAAATAAATAAATAAATAAATAAATAAATAAATAAAGTCCTTATAAATACATAAATAAATAAATGAATAAATAAATGAATAAATAAATAAATAAATAAATAAATAAATAAATAAATAAATAAATAAATAAATAAATAAATAAACGTGGTGAGGGAAGACGCAGGTAGTTGGTGAGAAAGAGGCAGTTTTAAAGATAGAAAATGTGGAGAAAAAAAAACATGACCTGGACTGAGTAGCCCTGCCATAATACATTTATAGCAAGCTATTCTCAAAATGTGACTCCAGGGGATCCTGACCAAGCGTCCATATTTGACGAGTTGGGAGTGAGAATTTGGTCATTTTGTGGTTTGGTTTTTGTTCACAAAGCCTTTTTAATGGTTATTCATAAAATTATGCTAATTCATATATATATATATATATATATATATATATATATATATATATATATATATATATATATATATATATATATATATATATATTAAAATTTTCATAACATTTTTACAAGAGAAAAATCAGTCAAAACGTTATTTTTAAAAAGTCATGTTTTTGACAATACTTATTTCCCCCTTATTCCACTTTTTAATGGTTTCTAATTGAATTATGCTTATGAATATGAAAATTCATATTTTCCAAACATAAACAATGATGAAAAAAAGGATGAAAAACCTCATATTTCTGTCAAAACATAAGATAGCATGTAACATTTTCAGTTTTTTTGTTTACGCATTGTACTTTGTAGCAGATTTTCATGAATTTTTCTTATGAAAATGCAAATTCATATATTTATAATATTTTTGAAAAAACTCTTCTACTAACTCTAAACTATTTTAGACACGACTACCTATATTTAAACACATGACTACCTTGTCATGTGTTTCACTGACTTCTAAATATTCTATTTTCATAACAATCATTTTTGTCAAAAGGGTATATATGTCAGTATTTTTGTTCATTTACTGCACCCATTTACGTTTTTTTTTTCATGACATTATGCTTTTGAATATGAAAACATATTTTCACCATAAATATCATACCTTTAAAAAAATTTTTTTTTTAAACAAATTTCTAATGTCACCATCAATGTTAACTTTCTGCCATTATTTTTTTTATTATTATTATTATTAAATTAAGCTGAAAAATTCATATTAACTATAATATTTGTAAAAAAATAGTAAAATTCATGAAAAATGTTATTTTTGTCAAAACGTGATATTTCATGTCAGTATTTTCGTTCACTGACTGCACCCTTTTATGTTTTGTCATGAAAATATGATTCTGAATATGAAAACGTTTTCACTATAACAATCATACCTTTTATGTAAAACTTAATTTTTTTCAAAACAAATGTGTCATGTCATGCTCATCGTTCACTTTCTGCCATTTTTACCTTTTTTTCTTTTTTTTTTTTTTTTTTCGAAATTTTGCTTAAAAATTCATATTAACTATTATATTTTTTATCAAAAGAGTAAACTTCTTGTCAAAACTTGATTTGTCTTTACCATTTTCATTCTCTTATTCCTTTTTCAATGGTTTTTATAAAAGTTTTGCTCATGAGTATGAAAATCGAAAAAGCGTTTTTCTTTCGTCCTGCGAGGAACATGGAACTTTTTGAATATAAAAATTCATATGTTCATAATAACTCTTATTTGTATATTTGTTCAATTTTTACAGTTAGAACTGTAAACATTTTAGTTTTTCAATTTTTTTTATTTCATGTTTTTTCCCCGTTTTTCCACTTTGAAGAAGTTTTTAAATGAAATTATGTTCACAAATATGAAAATTATTTTTTTTTCCAATAGATGGTTGGGAAAACAAATGTCAAAATATGATTTCTAATTTAATTTTTTTTAGTTTTTTGTTCACTTATTCCTTTTTGTAACGTCTATTAATGAAATTATGCTGTTTAATATAAATATTAATATTTTCATAATTACTTTCATTTTTGTATGAAAAAAGTCGTTTTTAACAAAACTTGATTTTTAATGTAATTGTTTCCCCTTATTCCATTTTTTTTTTACAGTTTTCAATGAAATTATGCTTACGAATATGAAAATTAGTATTTTCCCAATAGATGAAAACATTATGAAAAAAGTAATATTTCTGTCAAAACATGATTTACATGTAACATTTTTTTAGTTTTTTGTGTCATTGGCTTCTTGCATTTTAAATATATTTTCCTGAAATGTACCTTCGAAAATAAGAAAATTCGTATTTTCACAAGAATAATTTTTGTCAAAAGGTTATCATGTCTGTATTTTCGTTAACTTATTGCACCATTTTACTTTTTTTCATGAAATTATGCTTATGACTGTAAAAATTCATATATATTCACAACCACTCTATCTTGTTTAAATACAACGTAATTTATCTCAAAACAAATGTCACCATCATCATTCACATTTTGCAATTTTAACTGCTTTTTAATGAAATTATGTTTAAAAATCCACATTTCATATGAACTATAGTCTTATGAACATTTTCAAATTTTTCCAAAATTTGATTTGTCATGTCACTGTTTTTGTTCACTTGTTCCATTTTAATGGTTTGTAATAAATTTTTGCTTATGAGCATGAAAATTCATACTATCCTACTTTTTCTGGAAAAAAGTTTTTTTGTCAATTTGTAGGTTTTTTTGTTCACTTATTGACTATTGTAATGGTCATTTCTGAAATCATGCTAATTGATATAAAAATTCATATTTTCACAATAACTATAATTTTTGTATGAAAATTACATAATGCCAAGACAGGATTTATGAAACGTTATTAATGTTTAATGTAATTTTTTCCCCTTATTCCACCTTTTAACGGTTTCTTTTGAAATTATGCTTATGAATATTATTTTTTTTCCAATAGATGAAAAAGATGAAAATGTATGAAAAAGGTCATATTTTGGTCAAAACATGATTTAGCATGTAACATTTTTAGTTTTTCCGTTTAAGCCTCGTACTTTGTAATTTTTTCATAAAACTTTGCTTATGAAAATGAAAATTCATATACTTAAAATATATTTTTATGAACAAACGTTGTCAAAACTTTATTTGCCATGTCACGTGTTTCATTGAAGTTTTGCACGTTTTAATGTTTATTCCTAAAATGTACCTTCGGAATACAAAAATTCATATTTTCATAACAATAATCTATTTTGTCAAAAAATGAAATGTGATTCTTATGAGTTTGAAAATTTATATTTTTATATTAACTGTCCTACTTTTTCTGAGAATAAAAACATCTATTTTTTATAATGATTTCTTATGTACATTTTTCGTTCAGTTGTTGACTTTTTCCACATTTTCTTCATATCTTTTTTCATACATGAAAAAGATATGAAAAAGATATGAAAAAGTCTTATTTCTGTCAAAACACGATTTATGTAACATATTTGGGGTTTTTTTGTGTACTTTGTAACGTTTTTTCATGAAATTTGCTAATGTAAATAAAAATTTAAATATTTAAAATATTTTTATGAAAAAAACACTTTTTGCACTTTTAAAAAAAATTCTGAAATGTTGCTTTTGAATGTGAAAATGTAAACATTTTATTATATCAAGATTTTCATGAAAACAGTTATTTTTGTCATAACGTGATTTTTCATTCACTTTTTGCATCCTTTTACGCTTTTCATGAAATTATGATTCCGAAAACCATATTTTCACTATATCATACCTTTTATGAAAATTTTTATTTTTCAAAACAAATATCATGTCACCGTCATCGTTCACTTGGCTTTTTTTTTATGCCTTATATTTTTATGAAGAGTACAATTTTTGTCAGTATTTTTGTTGACATTCACTTTGTAATGGTTATTATTAATATAAAAACTATTATTTTCATAATTATAATTTTTTTTATGAAACAGTCATGTTTTTGACAAAACTATTTTTTCCTGTTATTTCACTTTTAAACTATTTTTTAATGCTTATAAAAATGTTAATTCATATTTTTGAAATAGATAATTGGGAAAAACATGAAAAAAGTATATTATATTTCTGTCAAAACATGTCTCGTCAATTTTTTTGTTATTTCGTTTATTCAGCTGTTTTGTAACAGCTACTAATGAAATTAGGCTAATTAATACGAAAATTCATATTTTCATAATTACGTTAATTTTTTTATGAAACAGTATCTATACAATATGTATCTTGAGTATAAAAATGTATATAGTCAAAAACGTATATATTTGTCAAAATTTTGTCATCATGACCTTTTGCATTTTTTAACATTTTTTTCTAAAATGTTGCTAATAAAAAGATTAATTATCGTCACCGTCATCGTTCACTATTTGCCATTTTTCTTCAATAACTTGGTTGTCACCTTTTTAATTCTTTACTTCACTTTTTAACGGTTTTTAATTAAATTATGCTAATTAATATAACCATTTATTATTTAATATTAATTTACTGATTTAGTCATGTCTTGTTCACTGTTTACAGTTTTTCATTAAATTATGATTATGAATATAATCATTCATATTTTAATAACTCATATTTTTACGAAAAAAAGTGCTATTTTGTTTATGTCGTAAATTATCATTAACATGTAAAAACATAGTGGTCAAGAGCATGCGATATGTGAAAAATGACATGGTTCGAAAATGCGTTTTCCTTTCGTCCTGCGAGGCTGAGACTTGCGGAATCGCTTTTTCAGCTCTTAAGGAAGCTCTTTCTTTACAGCACATACACGGCTTGGCCAAACATGTGAAACTTTTAGTTTTTTGATGAATTATGACTTTCTACACCCTATATGTTCACTTTTTACAGGTTTTCATAAAATTATGAATATGAAAATTAATATTTTTATAATAACTCATATTTTGTCTAACAAAAAGTGCTATTTTTGACAAAACATAATTTATTATGTCCTATATCATAAACATGTAAAAACATTGTTGTCAAGTGCATGCGATATGTGCAAAAATGACATGATTCGAAAAAACGTTTTCCTTTCGTCCTGTGAGGCTGAGACTTGCGGAATCGCTTTTTTAGCTCTTAAGAAGCTCTTTCTTTACAGCACATACACGGCTTGGCCAAACATGTGGAACTTTTAGTTTTTTGATGAATTATGACTTTGTACACCCTATATGTTCACTTTTTAAAGTTTTTAATAAAATTAAAATTTTGAATATGAAAATTTATATTTTTATAATAACTCATATATTGTCTAACAAAAAGTGCTATTTTTGACAAAACATAATTTAATATGTCCTATATTATCATAAACATGTAAAAACATTGTGGTCAAGAGCATGCGATATGTGCAAAAATGACATGATTCGAAAATGCGTTTTCCTTTCGTCCTGCAAGGCTGAGACTTGCGGAATCGCTTTTTCAGCGCTTAGGAAGCTCTTTCATTACAGCACATACACGGCTTGGCCAAACATGACGAACTTTTTGTCTTTTGATGAATTATGACTTTCCACACCCGATATGTTCACTTTGAACAGTTTTTTATCAAATTAAAATTATGAATATGAAAATATATATTTTCATAAAAACTATTTTGTATAAAAAAAAGTTATATTTTTGAGAAAATATTAATTATTAAGTCCTATGTCATCATCAACAGGCAAGAACATTGTGGTCAAGAGCATGCGATATGTGCAAAAATGACATGATTCGAAAAACCGTTTTACTTTCGTCCTGCGAGGCTGAGACTTGCGGAATCGCTTTTTCAGCTCTTAGGAAGCTCTTTATTTACAGCACATACACGGCTTGGCCAAACATGTGGAACTTTTTGTTTTTTGATGAATTATGACTTTGTACACCCTATACGTTCACTTTTTACAGTTTTTTATCAAATTAAAATTATGAAAATGAAA
Source organism: Silurus aristotelis (assembly GCF_946808225.1). NCBI lineage: Eukaryota > Metazoa > Chordata > Actinopteri > Siluriformes > Siluridae > Silurus > Silurus aristotelis. The sequence goes on along the minus strand of NC_139590.1, from coordinate 17,849,568 downwards.
ATATATATTTTTATAAAAACTAATATTTTGTATAAAAAAAGTTATATTTTTTGACAAAATATGATTTATAAAGTCCTATGTCATCATCAACAGGCAAGAACTTTATGGTCAAGAGCATGCGATATATGCAAAAATGACATGGTTCGAAAATGCGTTTTCCTTTCGTCCTGCAAGGCTGAGACTTGCGGAATCGCTTTTTCAGCTCTTAGGAAGCTCTTTCATTACAGCACATACACGGCTTGGCCAAACATGTGGAACTTTTAGTTTTTTGATGAATTATGACATTCCACACTTAATATGTTCACTTTTTACAGTTTTTCATGAAAATAAAATTATGAATATGAACATTTATATCTTCAAAAAACTCATATTTTGTAGAATAAAAGTTATATTTTTGAGAAAACATGATTTATTAAGTCCTATTTCATCATCAACAGACAAGAACATTGTGGTCTAGAGCATGCGATATGTGCAAAAATGACATGATTCGAAAAACCGTTTTTCTTTCGTCCTGCGAGGCTGAGACTTGCGGAATCGCTTTTTCAGCTCTTAAGAAGCTCTTTCATTACAGCACATACACGGCTTGGCCAAACATGTCGAACTTTTTGTTTTTTGATGAATTATGACTTTCCACACCCGATATGTTCACTTTGAACAGTTTTTTATCAAATTAAAATTATGAATATGAAAATATATATTTTCATAAAAACTAATATTTTGTATAAAAAAAGTTATATTTTTGACAAAATATGATTTATTAAGTCCTATGTCATCATCAACAGGCAAGAACATTATGGTCAAGAGCATGCTATATGTGCAAAAATGACATGGTTCGAAAATGCGTTTTCCTTTCGTCCTGCGAGGCTGAGACTTGCGGAATCGCTTTTTTAGCTCTTAAGAAGCTCTTTCTTTACAGCACATACACGGCTTGGCCAAACGTGAAACTTTTAGTTTTTTGATGAATTATGACTTTCTACACCCTATATGTTCACTTTTTAAAGTTTTTCATAAAATTAAAATTATGAATATGAAAATTTATATTTTTATAATAACTCATATATTGTCTAACAAAAAGTGCTATTTTTGACAAAACATAATTTATTATGTCCTATATTATCATAAACATGTAAAAACATTGTTGTCAAGTGCATGCGATATGTGCAAAAATGACATGATTCGAAAAACCGTTTTCCTTTCGTCCTGCGAGGCTGAGACTTGCGGAATCGCTTTTTCAGCTTTTAGGAAGCTCTTTCATTACAGCACATACACGGCTTGGACAAACATGTGGAACTTTTTGTTTTTTGATGAATTATGACTTTCCACACCCTATATGTTCACTTTTTACAGTTTTTTATCAAATTAAAATTATGAATATGAAAATATATATTTTCAAAAAACGATTATTTTGTATAAAAAAAGTTATATTTTTGACAAAATATGATTTATTAAGTCCTATGTCATCATCAACAGGCAAGAATATTGTGGTCAAGAGCATGCGATATGTGCAAAAATGACATGGTTCGAAAATGCGTTTTCCTTTCGTCCTGCGAGGCTGAGACTTGCGGAATCGCTTTTTCAGCTCTTAAGAAGCTCTTTCTTTACAGCACATATATGGCTTGGCCAAACATGTCGAACTTTTTGTTTTTTGATGAATTATGACTTTCCACACCCGATATGTTCACTTTGAACAGTTTTTTATCAAATTAAAATTATGAATATGAAAATATATATTTTCATAAAAACTAATATTTTGTATAAAAAAAGTTATATTTTTGACAAAATATGATTTATTAAGTCCTATGTCATCATAAACATGTAAAAACATTGTTGTCAAGTGCATGCGATATGTGCAAAAATGGCATGGTTCGAAAAACCGTTTTACTTTCGTCCTGCGAGGCTGAGACTTGCGGAATCGCTTTTTCAGCTCTTAGGAAGCTCTTTATTTACAGCACATACACGGCTTGGCCAAACATGTGGAACTTTTTGTTTTTTGATGAATTATGACTTTGTACACCCTATACGTTCACTTTTTACAGTTTTTTATCAAATTAAAATTATGAAAATGAAAATATATATTTTTATAAAAACTAATATTTTGTATAAAAAAAGTTATATTTTTTGACAAAATATGATTTATAAAGTCCTATGTCATCATCAACAGGCAAGAACTTTATGGTCAAGAGCATGCGATATATGCAAAAATGACATGGTTCGAAAATGCGTTTTCCTTTCGTCCTGCAAGGCTGAGACTTGCGGAATCGCTTTTTCAGCTCTTAGGAAGCTCTTTCATTACAGCACATACACGGCTTGGCCAAACATGTGGAACTTTTAGTTTTTTGATGAATTATGACATTCCACACTTAATATGTTCACTTTTTACAGTTTTTCATGAAAATAAAATTATGAATATGAACATTTATATCTTCAAAAAACTCATATTTTGTAGAATAAAAGTTATATTTTTGAGAAAACATGATTTATTAAGTCCTATTTCATCATCAACAGACAAGAACATTGTGGTCTAGAGCATGCGATATGTGCAAAAATGACATGATTCGAAAAACCGTTTTTCTTTCGTCCTGCGAGGCTGAGACTTGCGGAATCGCTTTTTCAGCTCTTAAGAAGCTCTTTCATTACAGCACATACACGGCTTGGCCAAACATGTCGAACTTTTTGTTTTTTGATGAATTATGACTTTCCACACCCGATATGTTCACTTTGAACAGTTTTTTATCAAATTAAAATTATGAATATGAAAATATATATTTTCATAAAAACTAATATTTTGTATAAAAAAAGTTATATTTTTGACAAAATATGATTTATTAAGTCCTATGTCATCATCAACAGGCAAGAACATTATGGTCAAGAGCATGCTATATGTGCAAAAATGACATGGTTCGAAAATGCGTTTTCCTTTCGTCCTGCGAGGCTGAGACTTGCGGAATCGCTTTTTTAGCTCTTAAGAAGCTCTTTCTTTACAGCACATACACGGCTTGGCCAAACATGTGAAACTTTTAGTTTTTTGATGAATTATGACTTTCTACACCCTATATGTTCACTTTTTAAAGTTTTTCATAAAATTAAAATTATGAATATGAAAATTTATATTTTTATAATAACTCATATATTGTCTAACAAAAAGTGCTATTTTTGACAAAACATAATTTATTATGTCCTATATTATCATAAACATGTAAAAACATTGTTGTCAAGTGCATGCGATATGTGCAAAAATGACATGATTCGAAAAACCGTTTTCCTTTCGTCCTGCGAGGCTGAGACTTGCGGAATCGCTTTTTCAGCTTTTAGGAAGCTCTTTCATTACAGCACATACACGGCTTGGACAAACATGTGGAACTTTTTGTTTTTTGATGAATTATGACTTTCCACACCCTATATGTTCACTTTTTACAGTTTTTTATCAAATTAAAATTATGAATATGAAAATATATATTTTCAAAAAACGATTATTTTGTATAAAAAAAGTTATATTTTTGACAAAATATGATTTATTAAGTCCTATGTCATCATCAACAGGCAAGAATATTGTGGTCAAGAGCATGCGATATGTGCAAAAATGACATGGTTCGAAAATGCGTTTTCCTTTCGTCCTGCGAGGCTGAGACTTGCGGAATCGCTTTTTCAGCTCTTAAGAAGCTCTTTCTTTACAGCACATATATGGCTTGGCCAAACATGTCGAACTTTTTGTTTTTTGATGAATTATGACTTTCCACACCCGATATGTTCACTTTGAACAGTTTTTTATCAAATTAAAATTATGAATATGAAAATATATATTTTCATAAAAACTAATATTTTGTATAAAAAAAGTTATATTTTTGACAAAATATGATTTATTAAGTCCTATGTCATCATAAACATGTAAAAACATTGTTGTCAAGTGCATGCGATATGTGCAAAAATGGCATGGTTCGAAAATGCGTTTTCCTTTCGTCCTGCGAGGCTGAGACTTGCGGAATCGCTTTTTCAGCTCTTAAGAAGCTCTTTCTTTACAGCACATACACGGCTTGGCCAAACATGTGGAACTTTTAGTTTTTTGATGAATTATGACTTTGCACACCCGATATGTTCACTTTTTACAGGTTTTTATCAAATTAAAATTATGAATATATATGAATATAAAAACTAATATTTTGTATAAAAAAAGTTATATTTTTGACAAAATATGATTTATTAAGTCCTATGTCATCATCTTTACAGCACATGCGGAATCGCTTTTTCAGCTCTTAGGAAGCTCTTTCATTACATCACATATACGGCTATTTCTACATCCGATTTGTTCACTTTTTAATGTTACAACTGTAAACATTTTAGTTTTTCGATTTTTTTTTATTTCATCTTTATCCACTTTAAAATTATGATTACCAATATGAAAATTAATTTTTTTCAACTAGATGATTGGAAAAACAGATGTAAATATTATGAAAAAAAAGTCAAATTTCTGTCAAAATATGATTTCGCATTTAAATTTGTTTAGGCTTTTTGTTCACTTACTCCCTTTTGTAACGTTTATTAATGAAATTAGGCTAATTAATTTTTTTTTTAAAACTTGATTTTTAATGACGTTTTTCCCCTTATTCAATTTTTTTTTTGAAATTATGCTAATGAATATGGTGTTTGTGGACGGGAGTGGTCAGCAGCCAGAGAGACCTCACAAAGATCTGCAAGCAACGTAGACGAGGAGGACTGGAGCTTGGGTGTGTCGGCATGGAGTGCTACTCTGTGCGTTAAATATGTCCAGGGGGGAAATTTTTGCTTATCCCCTGTACCTGCAAAAATGGCTGGCTAGTAGGCAAATCACTTTTTTTGTATGGATGTGACCTGCAAATATTGGCCTTATCTCCAAAGAATTGCAAAAAGCTGCCCAGAGCTCCAGCACCTTCTTAACATGAAGCCCTTTCTTTCAGTATTCCATGCCAAAGCCCATGATTTTAAGTGCAAAGTAGGTGAACTTTGCAATGAGATTAATAAAATCTGCAAATGAATATTAAAACTTTCTCAGCAAATTATTAATATTTTTCATTCCTAATCAGGTAAAAATGGAGTGGAGCATATCAGGATGGGGCTGGTTTGACACTAGGAGAGGAGGTGGAACAGTGCAATGCTTTCCTCTCCAGGATTGCAGTGACCACAAAACATATGTCTAAAGCAGGTAAAATGACCTTCTACTGCACTTGTTACATCATTACAGGGGGAATATGGGAATATGATATTTTCTGTGTTTGCAGGGCGCACAGACATGCTGACTCTGATTGGCCATGCGCTGGAATCAACAAAAGTTCAACAATTTGGCCACCGCACTGAGCCGCCGATATCAGAAGGTAAGATAGAATCAGTTCTAGATGCTCAGTGACTAGTGTGTGTGTGTGTTTGTGTGTGTATACTGTATATATATATATATATATATATATATATATATATATATATATATATATATATATATATATATATATATATATATATATATATATATATATATATATATATATATATATATATACATATTTTTATTTTTTTTTATATATGTTACTAGTAATACATTTAGTTGTAAATAATTGTAATTGTTACTCTTGTTGTAATTTCTTCTCAGCAACAACAACAACCACCACAAATGATGTTGATGCTTTGGCCAGCAGAATTGAAGTGCTGGTGGTGAGTATCAAAAGGCGTTCCCAGCGTCTCTATAAAGATACAGATGGCAACAAAGGTCGTGCCAGGATCCGCCGCAAGATCAGGGAAGAGAAGGGGATCCTGACATCAGTTGTGGAGAAATACAACATAATGGTTCCAAAAACAAAAACCATTTTTTCTGGTGAGACAGCTTGGCCATGGCAGCTACCACACAGTGGTATGTACACTAGTCTTCTGACAATTCTTTCATATAATGACACATCAGCCACAATGCCACAAATGTCAATCTGCAACCCCATATGATGTAAGTTTTTCTCATGCATTCCAGACACTGTTTATTTAAGGACAAAAAGAAAGGCATTCGACATCATCATGTCACTAAGGCGACTTCAGGAGGAGCAGAAAATTGTTGTTGCAGAGATGAATCAACATTGGAAATATCTTTCAACTCGTGCTGAGACCCTCCGAGAACTGTCCTGCTTGTTTGCCAGCGAGAGTCTGAAAAGTAAGAATTTGTAATATATGGCACAAAAGCATTAGGGCTGCCGCATTTTTTTTCTGGAAAATGAACTCAACACAGTTCCAGTTCCATAGCTGAAAAAGAATATTATAAGTTAAGTTATTTCAGCCATCACAACTGTCTGATTATCTTTATTTTACTATTAGTAAGAGTCTGCTTTTTTTGACTAGTGCATATTCAGTGAAAGTGACTTTGAAAATTCTGATGATGAACTGTAATGTAAAAACCTTTTTTTTTTGACAGTGAACCAGTGACCTTAACCCTTAATCTAAAGTGTGTAATAAAATCTGCTTTGTGTCATTTTATAAATATAATCAATGTCTTTTTTCACATAAATAGAAATACAACCAGTCAGTGATGGAAATGAAGTGTGTTATTGTAAGGCTAAGTACTGTACTGTACTAAAGTATAGATTTCAGGTACTTGTACTCTAGATGATTTGTTACTTCTCATGGCTCTTTGTAGTTGTAAAGTATTAGGCTGCAAAATACTTTTTACTGAGCTTATAAAATACGACATTTTGGTATGAATAAAACTACTCAGTAGTTTACACATATAGAATAAATACAGCCAGCCAAAAGAATATGCAAAGAAAAAAATATTTGCCAACAAAGATTTATAACTCGTTAGATTTGTACATTTTTGTAAAAAAAAGAATAAGTAGATACAGTTATTAGTTATTCTACAATAATTAGATACAAAATAGTTGAAAATGACCTCCACCAACTACAACACTAAATAATCACGAGTTTAATGAGTAATAAAAATCAAAGGAAATTTGATTCATATTGGAAATATGAAGAGTTCAGGTGCAAAGGTCTCTAATCCATTTGGTTTTTGTTTTTGTTTTTTATAAAATTAGCATTTTTCTTAGGTGCCAATGTTTATGTTCAGTTTATTCACTTGAATGGCAATAAAAATAACCTATTTAATGCCATTAATGTGGAATTAATGGACAGAACAAAGGAGCCTGAGAAAATGTCCATTTCAGAAGGAAATTTTAAACACCACTTACAGGCATTTGCATCTAAACACTTCAAATGAAATTTTAGGTCTTCATCCCTGGGCTGAGGAAAAACAACTGGCCACATGCCTGTTTTCTAGATTAGGGTACTGTATAACAGTTGAAACCTGTTTATAGACATGGAATAAGCAGATTATAATAAGGACATAGACAAGCAAGACAAAGAAATCTATTATGATAAAGAGGAATCCTTATTTCCCAACACTAAATGCAAGTTCATTTATTGCTGTTTTGCTATTCAGGTGTTCCAATTATGCAGACTGCTTTTACGAACATTTGTGAAAGAATGGGTTGCTCTCAGGAGCTCAGTGAATTCCAGCATGGTACCGTGACAGGATGCCACCGGTGCAATAAGTTCAGTCATGAAATTTCTTCACTACTAAATATTCCACAGTAAACTGTTAATGGTGTTATAACAAAGTGGAAGCAATTGGGAACGACAGCAACTCTGCCACGAAGTGATAGAACATGTAAAACCACAGAGCGAGTCAGAGGATGCTAAAACACATAGTGCACAGAAGTCATCAACTTTCTGCAGCGTCAGTAGCTACAGTCCTCCAAACTTCATGTGCCCTTCAGATTAGTTTAAGAACAGTGCACAGAAAGGTTCATGGTCGAGCAGCTGCATCCAAGCCTTACATCAGCAAGTGCAATGCAAAGCCTGGGATGCAGTGGTGTAACGCATGCCACCACTGGACTCTAGAGCAGTGAAGACTTGTTCTCTGGAGTGACTATTTACGCTTCACTGTCTGACAATCCTAAAGACAAGCCTGGTTTGGGGGTTACCAAGGGAACGGTACTTGTCTGACTGCATTGTGCCAAGTGTAAAGGTTGGTGGAGGGGGATTATTATGTGGGTTTGTTTTTAAGTAGTTGGGCTCGGCCCCTTAGCTCAAGTGAAAGGAACACTTAATGCTTCAGGACATTTTGGACAGTTCAGTACCTACTTTGTCGGAACAGATTGGGGATGGCCTGTTCCTGTTCCAACATGACTGAGCACAAGTGCAGAAAGCAAGATCCATAAAGACATGGATGAGTGAGTTTAGTGTGGAAGATCTCGACTGTCCTGCACAAGAGTCCTGACTTCAACCCGATAGAACACATTTGGGATGAATTAGATCAGAGACTGTAATCCAGGCCTTTTTGTCCAACATCAGTGTCTGACCTCACAAATGCGCTTCTGGAGAAATGGTCAAAAATTCTTACATACACACTCTTAAACCTTGTGAAAAGGCAGACGAGTGAATGTTCTTAAATATAGCGTATATATACAGTTTGCAAAAAAAATAAAAGGTGTTCTAAGTAAAATGCCACATTTTAACCTGGCTCTCAAATATATCAAAGGTTTGCACAATGAACATATTTAGATATTCATTTGTTCATTGAACTTAGTGTTTACTTCATTTAATTACTAGATTTTACAACTACATTACCCATAAGCCATGTGTCACTCTATCAATGGGACGGGAAAACATGGTGCTGTAATTTGTAGTTCATTGAAGTGTATACTTGTGCTGTAGTGTTTCGGTTAGGAACATGATCTCTGTAAATCGTGAATTTCTTGTACCATAGCAATACCTCATTGTTTAGTGACAGTATTAGTGAAGTCATATTGACAGTTAAACAGTTTGCAACATGAAGCACCTTCAATTTTTGCCTAAAAGTTAATCCAGCCACACCCCGTCAAAATAAACGTCCCACTTATTTGTCCAAATATAGTAATTACAGGCTCTACCGGCTTGAGGTGGGTTATAACAGGTCAGTTATATATTTATTTCTTCTATATATATATATACAGTGGGTACAGAAAGTATTCAGACCCCCTTAAATTTTTCACTCTTTGTTATATTGCAGCCATTTGCTAAAATCATTTAGGTTCATTCTTCTTCCTCATGAATGTACACATAGCACCCCATAACCTTGTGGGGTGGACAGAAATCGCTGTCCACCAACGTTTACCATCCAACCTGACAGAACTGGAGAGGATCTGCAAGGAGGAATGGCAGAGGATCCCCAAATCCAGGTGTGAAAGACTTGTTGCATCTTTCCCAAAAAGACTCCTGGCTGTATTAGATCAAAAGGGGGCTTCTACTAAATACTGAGCAAAGGGTCTGAATACTTAGGACCTTGTGATATTTCAGTTTTTCTTTTTTAATAAATCTGCAACAATGTCAACAATTCTGTGTTTTTCTGTCAATATGGGGAGCTGTGTGTACATTCATGACGAAGAAGAATGAACTTAAATGATTTTAGCAGATGGCTGCAATATAACAAAGAGTGAAAAATTTAAGGGGGTCTGAATACTTTCCGTACCCACTGTATATATATACAGCTGTATACGGTGTGTGTGTGTGTATAGATCTGTTGTGTAGGACTTGATGTTGATATCCCTTTATACATACTTGAGGCACCGATGAGACTCTGTGGGATGGTCTATTCAGTGGTGGCACCCTCTGCCACAGTACTCCTCAGTCCTTCCTTCTCCTGAGGTGGCTCCTTCTAAACTCAGTATACTGAGGCACCACTAAGACTCTGTGGAAAGGTCCACTGAGTGATGGCACCCTTTGGGTTGTCAAGTGGGCGCCCTCCTTCCTGGGTGTTTCGCTGATAGGCCCATGACACCTCCAGAGGGTTCAGCAGTGAATACCAGCGTCCCAGGTTCACTCCCTAGATGCCATCAACTCGCTTAAAGACCCAGGCGAAGTCTTTTCTCTTTACCCACAGCCACTGGCTTCCCTTTTCCGCAGCTGCAGAGAGGTCTTTGACCGCCCGCTGGTCGACCTTTCCTTGTAGCCTGGATGTTGTGGTGGCTACGAACCCTCTGCAACCTACTTCCACTGGGCGTACCTTTACATTCCAGCCTTGTTGTTATGCATCGGCTGCAAGTTCAGCGTACCTCAGCCATTTCCGTTCATAGGCCTTCTCCACTGCACCCTCCCAGTGAACGGTGAGCTTGATGATGAGCGAGGCTGACCACAGAACAAGGTCTGGTCGCAGGTTGGTGGCTGCAATTTCAGCTGGGAAGCATAGTTTTTTATTCAAGACTTCCAGCAGCTTCCAGTCCCGTGCTCTACCCAGCTGACCATAGTCTGATCTTATGGTGGTGAGGTTGGCTTGACCCTCACCCTCCCGAACAAATGGTGTTGGCTGCCACTGGGATGATGGGGGAGGAAGGGCATTCACATTTGTCCGTCGATTTTCCAACACTGCGGCAAGACACTTCAGCACCTGGTTGTGCCGCCAGGTGTAACGCCCTTGGGTGAGTCTAGTCTTGCATCCAACTAAGATGTGCTTCAGTGTTCTAGCCTTGGGCATAGAGGGCACGTGGGGTCCTCAGCATACCATTGGCTTAGGTTTGCAGGAGAAGGCAGGACATCATAGGCAGCCCGGATGGTAAAGCTTGCCCTGAATGTCTCCATTTCCCACAGCTCTATCCAGGATATCTTCCTCTTCTCCACTCCTTCCCATGCCATCTACTGCCCTTGCTTTGCCTGTGCCACTGCCTGGGCGCACCTTCTTGCTTCCTCCTCCCGCCGTACCTCCTGGACTTGCGTCTTGCGTCTCTGAGATGGAGAGGCCTTGCTCCACACTGGTGTACTGGCCCAAGTCCAAGACCACTCCCCCCCTCCTGCACTCGGCCCACGATGTCTTTGTGTCTGAGTGCTGTATTTGCCTGCTCAGTTGCAGCCATCGGGGTCCACTTCCTTCCGGTGGCCAAGATGGGGGCCGCTTGGGATACAAATGGATCACTCGAATCCAGTAGCATCATCTCCAGTCTGACTTTGGCACACTTGTACTCCTCTACCAGACTGGAAATGGGCAGGTGTAGTATCCCTTTGCCATAAAGTCCAATACTGCTGAGGCACCTGGAAATGCCAAGCCACTTCCTTACGTATGAGCCGACCAGTCTCTCCAGCTTTTCCACCTTTGAGAGTGGGACTTCGTAGAGGGTTAGTGGCCATAGGAGACGTGGAAGTAGTCCATACTGCATGCACCAGAGCTTAAGCTAGCCAGGAAGCAGGGTTCTGTCGATGTTCTTCAGGCCACTGGCTACCATCATACCACCGACCTAGACTCTTCACTGGCTTCTCTGAGACAGTTGGGATGGGTTCCTTGCCGATGTGGAACCGGTGGTCTGACTGCTTTCCCTTGATGATGGAAATGCTTCTGGACTTGCTCGGCTTGATCTTCATGCGAGCCCGCTCGATGTTGCCCTGGAGCTTACTTAATAGCCGTACAGTGCTACTTGGTTGTGGTGAGAGTTGTGAGGTCATCCATGTAAGCTCTGACTGGCGGCAGCTTCAGCCCAGGTCTTATTTGCTGTCCGCCAACTGTCCATCTAGAGGCCCGAATGATGACCTCCATTGCCAGGGTGAAGGCCAGTGGGGAGATAGGCCTTGACAAGGGTTGTAAGAGCTGCTGGAACTCTAAAGTAGTCAAAGGCTGTCCAGAGGAGGCTGTGAGGGAAGCAATTATTGGTCCAAACCCAAATAATAAGATGCAAGTTTATTAATTTGAGTCTTGATGTATGTTTTATTACATCATCTAGTACAGTTTAGAACACAGGTCTCGTTTGACTACAATCGGTCCTTTCTAAATCATGTAGAACTGCATTCTCCATCCTACAAATATTGCTAAATTATGACAAGTTTAGTGTTTCAAATGCTGAAAAATAATTTTATACATGCATGACTCACTACTACTACTACTTTAATGCATTATTGGGTAAATGTTGAAGGTCAATGTCCTGCTCAATAAATATGCTTCAGCTAATTGTGTATAATCCATTATGTCCACTTCAATCACAAAATTTTGGGCTCTTGCTAATAACTACATATATTAATCCACACCAGGAGGTAGATCATGCTCCCATTTGTATCCAAAATAATTGAATAATATTTTAAGAATTTTCAGTCTCAGTCTTCGAGTTTTAGTACAGACTACTGACCATCGCCCATGTCCTAGCAAAAACTTGCATCAGTTTTCTGTCTACCTCAGAGGATCATTAGAAGTCAAGTCAAGTCAAGAAGCTTTTATTGAAGCTTTTATTTCTGCCATGATCAACTACACGACCAGGGAGCTTTCTCTTGCCACAGACATAAATAAAAGAAACTTCCATGCTGCTTGTAAGACACCATTTTAACTTTGCCAACATGATATTGGTCATGAAATAGACTACTTAGCATTGCAATGGAGTTACATTTTTAATGAAACACGACTTACCACACAGTGCAAGGTAACCAGTGGACTTTCAATTCTGCTTTTCCCTACACACACACACACACACACACACACACACAGTTCAAGTAATAATTATTGAAGCTGTTTAACAGTCACTGGATAGGGCACTGGACATATTTGACATATAACATATTGTTTAAAAGCCAGAATCAGTCACTAAGACAAACAAGCAGCCTAATAAAAGACATTTTATTGATAACTCATTTGTTCTTTTCCTGGTTATTTTATCAAATAGGAAGTTCTTCTGCCTACTACATTTTCGGCAACCTTAATGAGCAAAACACAAGGAACGTTTATTAAGCAATACATGTCAAGTTTGCAGTTGAATTCAAGTTAATAGTTATCATTTCACTTTTGAGGTGATCTGTGGTCCTGTCCATTTGTGTCCAAATGACTATGCTCCTGCTTTTTGTCAATCGAGCAAAATGTACTGTGCTGGGTTTTCCAAAGCCCTCTTAGCTTAAATCAGTGATTGACAATAACCACACCCCTTTCACATTGGACACGTAAATACAGCTGAATAACTAAAAAGAACAAAATACTGTTTATTGGCTACCAATAACCTGATGACCTGAATAAATCTAATTTGCATGAAGTCAGCTTTGTCTGAGAGCAAATTTATTAATAGTGTGGATTAAAGTGCACCACTGCCAAAAAACTTACCTTTTCTTCCCTTCTTCACATATGGCCCCTCCTGACTCAAGGACTGGGAGGTGGAAGATGGAGCAGTTGGAGAACAAGACTGTGGAACGGAGAGATCTGTGGTGATAAAAGATGGAGGAGAGACAGTTGTGGCAGAAGGTGGCAGTGAACCGATTAAGGTTTTTGTCCTTTTTCTCCTCTGTTGCAAAGACCTAGAACATGGCAGTGAAGGTGGAGGAAAAGAACAGTGTGAAGTTAGAACAGCTGAGGAAGTAGTAGAGGAGCTAGGAGAGAGTGAATTTGGAGAACTTGGGGAAGAGAGAGAAACAAGGTCGAGTGTATATAGAGTCTCAGACTTCTTTGTAAGGCTTTCCGGCTGCTCCACGGTGAGGCTCTCCGGCGGCTCCACGGTGAGGCTCTCCAACTGCTCCACGGTGAGGCTCTCCGACTGCTCCGCGTTGAGGCTCACCGGCTGCTCCACCGTGAGGCTCTCCGACTGCTCCACCGTGAGGCTCTCCGACTGCTCCACCGTGAGGCTCTCCGACTGCTCCAACGTGAGGCTCTCCGACTCCAAAATGGAACTGTTGCACTGCTCCTGACTGGGGCTTTTGTGCTGCTTTGTTATGGGAATGTCATTGTCCAGCTGCTGTGCTGTGGAGCTTGCTTTAATACAAGTTTACATTAATTTCATATCTGTACATATTAACAAACAAAAAAAACATGCATTTTAAATACTAATTATTATTTCTGAACAAAAATCTTGCTCCTACCCTTAGTCATGATAAATTCATACGCTGTCCTCATCTTATTTAAAAAATTAAAGGGCAGTAGATGGCATGGGAAGGAGTGGAAAAGAGGAAGATATCCTGGATAGAGCTGTGGGAAATGGAGACATTCAGGGCAAGCTTTACCATCCGGGCTGCCTATGATTTCCTGCCTTCTCCTGCAAACCTAAGCCAATGGTATGCTAAGGACCCCACGTGCCCTCTATGCCCAAGGCTAGAACACTGAAGCACATCTTAGTTGGATGCAAGACTAGACTCACCCAAGGGCGTTACACCTGGCGGCACAACCAGGTGCTGAAGTGTCTTGCTGCAGTGTTGGAAAATCGACGGACAAATGTGAATGCCCTTCCTCCCCCATCATCCCAGTGGCAGCCAACACCATTTGTTTGGGAGGGTGAGGGTCAAGCCAACCTCACCACCATAAGATCAGACTATGGTCAGCTGGGTAGAGCACGGGACTGGAAGCTGCTGGCAGTCTTGAATAAGAAACTATGCTTCCCAGCTGAAATTGCAGCCACCAACCTGCGACCAGACCTTGTTCTGTGGTCAGCCTCGCTCAAACTTGTCTACATCATCAAGCTCACAGTTCACTGGGCGGGTGCAGTGGAGGAGGCCTATGAACAGAAATGGCTGAGGTACGCTGAACTTGCAGCCGATGCATAACAACAAGGCTGGAATGTAAAGGTACGCCCAGTGGAAGTAGGTTGCAGAGGGTTCGTAGCCACCACAACATCCAGGCTACAAGGAAAGGTCGACCAGCGGGCGGTCAAAGACCTCTCTGCAGCTGCGGAAAAGGGAAGCCAGTGGCTGTGGGTAAAGAGAAAAGACTTTGCCTGGGTCTTTAAGCGAGTTGATGGCATCTAGGGAGTGAATGATGGACATCAGAGCAACCGGTGTCATCAGAGCAACCGGTGTCCCTGTGTACAACCGAAAAACCCTGAATGAACTCAGCAACAACCCAAACAACACCATTAATGATGACCTGCGGCAGAAGCTACGCGACCTCGGCGTGCTCCGAGAACCAGGCCTCCAGTCCTCGGCATCGCCTGCGGCGGACGGGCGGAGGAGGGGGAATCGGAAGCGCTGCGCAAAAAAAAACAGAAGCGCGGAAAGCGAGCGGGTGCTAATGCTAGGCTAAAAGCTAACCCTAGCCGGCCCGCTCTACCATCACTACTGCTGGCAAATGTCTGCTCCCTGGACAATAAACTAGGCTACATCAGACTCCAACAAGCTACTCGGCGTGAGTTCAGACACTGCTGCGTTTTTGTGTTTACGGAGACGTAGCTGAGCGACAGAGTTCTGGGCGCCGCCATCCAGCTGGACGGGCTAGCCGCGTTTCGTTCCGACAGAAATGCAGCTCTGTGCGGTAAGACTCGCGGCGGCGGTCTGTGTGTTTACATCAACACGGAATGGTGTAAGAACTCTGTGCTTGGTTCTACCTACTGCTCATCTCTGCTGGAGTTTATTGTTGTGAGATGTAGACCTTTTTATTTACCCCGGGAATTCACCACCGCTATTGTGCTCGGAGTGTACATACCACCTTGCGCTAATGCTAAAGAAGCGCTCAGTGTGCTTTACGGGACCATTAGCGGACTTCAAAACTCACACCCTGACAGATTGTTTATAGTCGCCGGAGATTTTAATCACGCAAATCTCAGGACTGTGCTCCCTAAATTTTATCAGAATGTGGACTTTGCAACCAGAGGAGAAAACACGCTGGATGTTGTTTACACAAATACAGACCACTCAGCAGGCGTTCAAGACCAGTTCAGAAGCAAGTGAGAACCTGGCCAGCAGGATCCATGTCTGCCCTCCAGGACTGTTTTGAATGCACTGACTGGGACATGTTCAGGGAAGCTGCAACCAACGGCGATTTCATCAACTTGGAGGAATACACGTCAACAGTGACCAGCTACATCGGCAAGTGCATTGATGACGTGACTATCTCCAAGACAGTCACTACACGCTCCAACCAGAAGCCGTGGATGACCGCCAAGGTGCGTGCGCTGCTAAAAACAAGAGACTCTGCCTTCAGAGCAGGGGACAGGGCGGCGTTGAAAACAGCAAGGGCCAAACTGTCCCGTGCCATCAGAGAGGCGAAGCGCGCACACGCCAAGAGAATCCACGGCCACTTCCAGGACAGTGGAGACACCCGGCGCATGTGGCAGGGCATCCAAGCGATCACGAATTACAAGACCACATCACCTGCTTGTGACCGTGACGCCTCCCTCCCAGATGCGCTGAACGACTTCTACGCCCGGTTCGAGGTGCAGAACAACATGGTGGCAAAGAAGACCATCCCTCCTCCCAGTGACCAGGTGCTCTGTCTAACCACAGCTGAAGTGAGGAAAACTCTATGCAGAGTTAACCCACGGAAGTCTGCTGGACCAGACAACATTCCTGGCAGAGTGCTCAGGGAATGTGCACAACAGCTAGCAGATGTCCTCACTGACATCTTTAACATCTCCCTGAGCAGCGCTACTGTTCCTATGTGCCTCAAGACGACGACCATCATTCCTGTGCCGAAAAAGTCTTCTGTCTCCTGCCTCAATGACTATCGTCCCGTTGCACTCACACCCATCATGATGAAGTGCTTCGAGAGGCTCGTCATGAGGCACATAAAGACCCAGCTTCCACCCGCACTGGACCCCATGCAGTTTGCATAGCGTCCAAACCGCTCCACGGACGATGCTATTTCCACAACCCTTCATCTGGCCCTCACCCATCTGGATAACAAGGACTCTTATGTAAGGATGCTGTTCATAGACTTCAGTTCAGCATTCAACACAATCATTCCTCAGCACCTGATCGAGAAGCTGAGCCTACTGGGCCTGAACACCTCCCTCTGCAACTGGATCCTGGACATCCTGACTGGAAGACCTCAGTCAGTCCGGATCGGAAACAGCATCTCCAGCACCACCACACTGAGCACTGGGGCCCCCCAGGGCTGTGTGCTCAGTCCACTGCTGTTCACTCTGCTGACTCACGACTGTGCACCAATGCACAGCTCGAATCACATCATCAAGTTTGCCGATGACACGACCGTGGTGGGTCTAATCAGCAAGAACGACGAGTCAGCATACAGAGAGGAGGTGCAACGGTTAACAGCCTGGTGTGGAGCCAACAACCTGTCTCTAAACGTTGACAAAACTAAAGAGATGGTTGTTGACTTCAGGAGAACACAGAGTGACCATTCTCCACTGATCATCGCTGGATCCTCAGTGGAGATCGTCAAGAGCACCAAATTCCTTGGTGTTCATCTGGCGGACAAGCTCACCTGGTCACTTAACACCAGCTCCATCACCAAGAAAGCCCAGCAGCGTCTCTACTTCCTGAGAAGGCTGAGGAAAGCTCATCTCCCTCCCCCCATCCTGTCCATGTTCTACAGAGGGACCATTGAGAGCATCCTGAGCAGCTGCATCACTGCCTGGTTTGGGAACTGCACCGTCTCGGAACACAAGACCCTAAAGAGGATAGTGAGGACAGCTGAGAAGATCATCGGAATCTCTCTCCCCTCTATCATGGACATCTACACTACACGCTGCATCCGCAAAGCACACAGCATTGTGGATGATCACACACACCCGTCACACACACTTTTCACACTCCTACCATCAGGGAAACGGTTCCGAAGCATTCGGGCCACCACATCCAGACTGTGCAACAGTTTTTTGCCGCAAGCCATCAGGCTCCTCAACAAAGAACTGAACTGAACTCTCTCTCACACACACACACACACACACACACACACACACACACACACACTTACACACAACTGTGTGACTGATCCGCACAAACCGGACTCAACTCCCATCATACACTTCGTTTACCCAGGTTTTCAATACCAATCACATTTTTCACGAACGCAAAATGTTTACATGCCGTCTGTTGCTGATTCTGGGACTTGTTATTTTGCACAATATTCTGTTCAATCCTTTGGTTACTGTTAACTCTATTTTTGATTGCTGCTACTGCTGAATTGCACAAATTCTGTTTACATTTTTCTGTTTACACTGCACCTTATTCTGTTACGACAGGTTTTACTGGCGGAGCTATTTCTATTTTTAATTTTATATTTTGTGTATTGTGTATTGTCCTGCACTGTCCTGTGTTGTCTTGCACTGTCTTGTGTTGTCTTTTGCACTGTTTGCACCAGCTGCACACATGCACTTTATGTGGCGAGGATCTTCTCGGCCCTGTGTTCGTCTGTTCTGTACTGTTTGTTTTATGTTGTTCTATGTAGCACCTGGGTTCAGGAGGAACGTTGTTTCATTTCACTGTGTACTGCATCAGCTATATATGGTTGAAATGACAATAAAAGCTTCTTGACTTGACTTGACTTGACTTGACTTGACTTGACCCTGGGACGCTGGGATTCACTGCTGAACCCTCTGGAGGTGTCATGGGCCTATCAGCAAAACACCCAGGAAGGAGGGCGCCCACTTGACAACCCAACAGGTGCCATCACTCAGTGGACCTTTCCACAGAGTCTTAGTGGTGCCTCAGTATACTGAGTTTAGAAGGAGCCACCTCAGGAGAAGGAAGGACTGAGGAGTACTGTGGCAGAGGGTGCCACCACTGAATAGACCATCCCACAGAGTCTCATCGGTGCCTCAAGTATGTATAAAGGGATATCAACATCAAGTCCTACACAACAGATCTATACACACACACACACACACACACACACACACACACACACACACACACACACACACACCGTATACAGCTGTATATATATATACAGTGGGTACGGAAAGTATTCAGACCCCCTTAAATTTTTCACTCTTTGTTATATTGCAGGCATTCGCTAAAATCATTTAAGTTCATTCTTCTTCCTCATGAATGTACACACAGCTCCCCATATTGACAGAAAAACACAGAATTGTTGACATTGTTGCAGATTTATTAAAAAAGAAAAACTGAAATATCACATGGTCCTAAGTATTCAGACCCTTTGCTCAGTATTTAGTAGAAGCCCCCTTTTGATCTAATACAGCCAGGAGTCTTTTTGGGAAAGATGCAACAAGTCTTTCACACCTGGATTTGGGGATCCTCCGCCATTCCTCCTTGCAGTTCTCCAGTTCTGTCAGGTTGGATGGTAAACGTTGGTGGACAGCCATTTCTTCCATTCCATGGCCAAGCTGTCTCACCAGACAAAATGGTTTTTGTTTTTGGAACCATTATGTTGTATTTCTCCACAACTGATGTCAGGATCCCGTTCTCTTCCCTGATCTTGCGGCGGATCCTCACCATCTGCCCACTCCTTAACATCATTGACCCAATCTTCCAATTGGCTCTCCGTCACTGTCAGTTCGACTTTCATGAACTCTAGGTTTTGCAACTGGCTTTGCAGAGAGCTTTCGTGGTCTGAAATGACAAGAAATCACAGATAGTATAAAAACAAACAAATCTTCAATATACAGGGTTAATTAAAAAAGAATTAACCGATTTCATTACGCAATATTTTATTAAAGAAAAGAAAACTCCAGCCAAGTCACAAGTATTAAATTCACAATCAACTTATATAATTCACGGTCACTGACTCATGCCATGACGATGCTTGGGAATTGAAGCAATGAGTCATGATATCGGTTCATTCGTTTTGAATAACCCTGTACAGCTTCAAAAATGAATGATATTCATTACTGAGCATCTAGAACTAATTCTACTGATTCTATCTTACCTTCTGATATCGGCGGCTCAGTGCGGTGGCCAAATTGTTGAACTTTTGTTGATTCCAGCGCATGGCCAATCAGAGTCAGCATGTCTGTGCGCCCTGCAAACACAGAAAATATCATATTCCCATATTCCCCCTGTAATGATGTAACAAGTGCAGTAGAAGGTCATTTTACCTGCTTTAGACATATGTTTTGTGGTCACTGCAATCCTGGAGAGGAAAGCATTGCACTGTTCCACCTCCTCTCCTAGTGTCAAACCAGCCCCATCTTGATAAGCTCCACTCCATTTTTACCTGATTAGGAATGAAAAATATTAATATATTGCTGAGAAAGTTTTGATATTCATTTGCAGATTTTATTAATCTCATTGCAAAGTTCACCTACTTTGCACTTAAAATCATGGGCTTTGGCATGGAATACTGAAAGAAAGGGCTTCATGTTAAGAAGGTGCTGGAGCTCTGGGCAGCTTTTTGCAATTCTTTGGAGATAAGGCCAATATTTGCAGGTCACATCCATACAAAAAAAGTGATTTGCCTACTAGCCAGCCATTTTTGCAGGTACAGGTGATAAGCAAAAATTTCCCCCCTGCACATATTTAACGCACAGAGTAGCACCCCATGCCGACACACCGCAAGCTCCAGTCCCTCCTCGTCTACCTTGCTTGCAGATCTTTGGGAGGTCTCTCTGGCTGCTGACCACTCCCGTCCACAAACACCTCTTCCACTGACCGATAATATAGAAAATAGTTGATGAAAATAATGACTCTTGTAAACAAAATCTGTAGATGGAGGCAATTGTACTGTATAAAGTCTAATCATCTGCGATTTTACAGTACATGTTTGGATGCCTTGTGAATGTAGTCCACAAATCTTGTCACATCTTCATCCTTAGCTATAAAGACGTCTTCAAAGATGGCCTGTTCTTCAGATCTATAAAAAAGAAAAACAAACAAACAAACAAACAAACAAAAAAAACAACATACAGAACAGGTACACAAAATTGAATGATACATTCTAATCTAATTTAACTTTACTAGGCACATTAAATGGATATTTCTTCCTATTAATATTGTTTCAACAGTGTGACATTATGCACAATTCTGGTATACCTAGCTGCATTCTTGAAATGGTAAATCTTGTGGTTTCCATCTACTGAAACTGCCAGAATATCTAGGGTGCATGCAGGACAGATGAAAGGCTCTTCCTTGCAGATTTTGTCCACCTCAATACGGACAGCCTCCCACTCAAAAAAGCTTTTCTGAAAACTGTCTCTGGAGATCTTGCCAGTCTATTAAAAGTAAGGAAACCAACAGCTAATAATGTAAAATAAATGCATTAGCATCAAACACCTTTCTTCCCAGAATACAGAAAGATTACCAATACTGTAGGATAAATAAATGTAATACTCACACGACCAAATCGGACAGTTCGCTGATCCAGCATTCTTGAAAAAGCTTGGCAGGACAGTCCTGGTGCTGCCATCTTCATTTCTTCAAATAAAAAAAAAAGACATCTGTGGCATAAATTGTGGCAAAGTTAAGGGTCGCAGGCCAGTAGGCACTTCGATTTAGCTCGACCACTCCAGCAGCCCAAGTGGCTTGGCATGCCTCACAACTCAACTCAGGCATGCTTAGATCAAATCATCCTGAAAAAATCTAAAACATTTCCACTTTAATGTAAACCTTAAGTGATTAATCAGGTTTTGGATTATTTCAACCTTTTTTTTTTTACATGACTTTTGTATACTCAAAAGTCATGTGTAGATCTTACATACAAACCTGTGCCAAACTTATGGAGGTAGAGCATGTATAGATTTTTATCTTCACACACTTACCATTCATTGTGATCACAGCAACAGTCTTTCCTGGGCTGACCCTCAATGACTCTGGTGAACAACCGCAAATTTTCAGGAACCTCCACAGGCACATGGCGCACTGAACAAGATCCAACATGAATTAAGATCATTTGGATTGACGGAGTAATATAACATTGGAACAATTCTATGGTATTGAAGTACATTGCTGTAAAAATATACAGAGATGCTCAAAAAGCTAACTGACACGAAGTATCCACATAAATTTAATATCAAACAACAAGAGACAAAAAGGCATATTTAAATAGAAAAACTTATGAGGACTAACAATTCCTAGAATGATATTTATGTTGTCCAGACACAAACAAGAACTTACCACAATGGAAAGAGATGTATCTACAACAAAAGTTGTTGGAGGCAATGGCTGGTAGAATCCAGGAGTCATGGCATCTCGGTTATAGAGAGCATGTCTGGTGTGCATGATGACATCACATTTAGCACAAAAGAAGGGGCGTGGTCGACAGTCACAACACCGGACAGCAGCTGGATTGCTTCCACACAGTTGGCAGATGTGTGTTACCACATTTCCTCGTGCCACAGCCGTGTTCAACTTCTCTGAAATGAGACTTTGTCTTGTGCTCCAGTTTGAGGAAACTAGGAGAGGATCTCTTGAGGTTCCAAGAGCTGATGCATCATCATCTATAGAATCGCTCAGTGAGTGCTGGAGATCTTGCATGAAACTCTCTGTTAAAATAGTATGGAATATTAAACACACACATACACACATTATATATATATATTATGTAATTTACAGAATGAAGTACACACCAACAGTCTCTGGAGAAATGGTCACCTCACAGTTAGTGTCAGGAGCATTGATGTGAGGATCAGTTTTCCAGTGATCAACTGTACCACATAAAAACAATAAAGAACAACATTCAGAACATTTACAACTTGTCCCACATTTTGATCTCCTTTATAACCAGTGTAAAATGGTCCAAGCTCACTGTTTAACATTTAGTTGAGAGGACTAGCAGACTTTTTATTTCCCAAACCCAAATGTAGACAGTTCAATTGCTTGCAGTTAGCTGTCTATAAGGTGTCAAATAGATGAGGAAAGCAAATAAACTTGCTTGCTGTAGAAGCGGAGTATAAAAACAAGCTGGTTGGCCACTTACAACACACTCAGAACAAACTGCTTCAAACAAATCTTACCAAGACCAATCATTTAGTGAAGCTTTTACTTCTTTACAATAAATACTGTATTTTATTCAATTTATTTTCATGTTAAAAATCAGTGCTTCTGGTTTGATTGTTTACATCATATTCCTTGTTTCATACATTCATAAGTGCCTAAACAATCCAGATATTCAATATATCTTGAATGAAAAATTATACTGACCCTCATTTGACTGATTTCTATTTCATCTTGGTCTTGCTTAGACAATGTTTCCATCACTGTCTCTTTTTCTCCCATGTACCCTTGGTTCAGGTGTTTTTACTGGTGCTGCTTCCTCCTCTCCCTGCAGCTCTTGAATTAAGTCATCAAGACTTTGGAGCTCATCATTGATTTCTTGATGCTCAACCAGGTTATCCAGCAGCATAAACTGTTATTGTAGTTCTGAATCACTCATGGTGAGGGGCAGGAACAGAAACAAACAGAAAGACGGACAGATACAACACAACAACAACAACAACAAAAACAGATGTAAACAGTGAAAGAGAGAGAGAGGGAGAGTGAGAGAGAGAGAGAAAGAGAGAAAGAGAGAGAGAGAGAGAGAGAGAGAGAGAGAGAGAGAGAGAGAGAGAGAGAGAGAGAGAGAGAGAGTTGAGGAGATTAAAATAAAAGAGGAATGTTGGAGAATCTGAAGGACCTGATGAGAGAAAAAAGAAAGATTTAGAATTCAGAATTGAACACCTTACATTTTTACCAATTTTTTCTTTATCAGTTTGGGCAGTTTGTGATGGTTTTAAATTGTACTATGTGGGATGAAATGGGATTAGACAGGTGGGATTTTGATATTTCTGATGTGCCAAATGACAGACATAGAAAATAGTTTACAACGTAGTTACAACCTAACCTTCTTTAGACAAGAACGCTTAATTTGCTTTATTATATTGTAAATATGTGATGCTCCACAGTATTGTTGTTTTTTTTTTTTATTTAAATAATTGTCAAAATCAATTTGTATTGTTATTGCTGAGATTTGTGTATTTACTAGAGTTTTTTGTGTAGATTTTGAACAATTACTTGAAAACACACCAATCTGGCAACACTGTTCCTCATCTGAACATTTATAAACGGCTAAAGTATTAAAGTACTACTGTCATTTTGGTAACTTAAAACACACAATTTCCAAATATCATACAATCTCCTCTATTTCCTTGCATGATTCTTCTTCTTCTTCTTCTTTCGGCTGCTCCCATTAGGGGTCGCCACAGCGGATCATCCGTCTCCATACCACCCTGTCCTCTATATCTGCCTCTTTTACACCAACTACCTGCATGTCTTCCCTCACCACATCCATGAACCTCCTCCTTGGCCTTCCTCTTTTCCTCCTACCTGGTGGCTCCATCTTCAGCATTTTTCTACCAATATAATTCATGTCCCTTCTCTGCACATGTCCAAACCATCTCAATCTCGCCTCCCTCACCTTGTCACCAAAACATCCTACATGTGCTGTCCCTCTAATAAACTCATTTCTAATCTTGTCCATCCTCGTCACTCCCAACGAAAACCTCAAC
The DNA here is from genome assembly GCF_946808225.1 of Silurus aristotelis. Classification (NCBI taxonomy): domain Eukaryota; kingdom Metazoa; phylum Chordata; class Actinopteri; order Siluriformes; family Siluridae; genus Silurus; species Silurus aristotelis. The sequence goes on along the minus strand of NC_139590.1, from coordinate 17,825,464 downwards.
ATCTTCAGCTCTGCTACCTCCAGCTCCACCTCCTGTCTTTTACTCAATGCCACTGTCTCTAATCCATACAACATCGCAGGTCTCACCACAGTCCTATAAACTTTCCCTTTCATTCTTGCAGATACTCTTCTATCACAAATCACTCCTGTCACTCTTCTCCACCCACTCCACCCTGCCTGCACTCTTTTCTTTACTTCCCTAACACACTCTCCATTACTTTGCACTGTTGACCCCAGGTACCTGAACTCCTCCACCTTCTCCACCTCTTCTCCCTGCAACCGCATCACTCCACTGCCCTCCCTCTTATTTACACACATGTACTCTGTTTTACTCCTACTGACTTTCATTCCCCTTCTCTCCAGCGCATATCTCCACCTCTCCAGGCTCTTCTCAACCTGCTCTCTACTCTCACCACAAATCACAATATCATCTGCAAACATCATAGTCCAGGGAGACTCCTGTCTGACCTCGTCCGTCAACCTGTCCATCACCACTGCAAACAGGAAAGGGCTCAGGGCCGATCCTTGATGCAGTCCAACCTTCACCCTGAACCAGTCTGTCGTACCTACTGCACACTTTACTGCCGTCACACTGTCCTCATACATGTCCTGCACCACCCTCACATACTTCTCTGACACACCAGACTTCCTCATACAATACCACAACTCCTCTCTCGGCACCCTGTCGTACGCTTTCTCTAAATCCACAAATACACAATGCAGCTCCTTCTGTCCTTCTCTATACTTCTCCATCAACATCCTTAAAGCAAATAAGGCATCTGTGGTGCTCTTCCTCGGCATGAAACCATACTGTTGCTCACAGATGGTCACCTCTTCTCTCAGCCTGGCTTCCACTACTCTTTCCCATAACTTCATGGTGTGACTGATCAACTTAATTCCCCTGTAGTTACTGCAGGTCTGCACATCTCCCTTATGCTTAAAGATCGGTACCAGCACACTCCTTCTCCATTCCTCAGGCATCCTCTCCCCTTCCAGAATCCTGTTAAACAATCTGGTTAAAAACTCCACTGCCATCTCTCCTAAACATCTCCACGCTTCTACCGGTATGTCATCTGGTCCAACCGACTTTCCATTCTTCATCCTCTTAATCGCTGCTCTCACTTCCTCCTTACTAATCCTATCTACATCCTGCTTCACTAACTCCACATCCTCCAACCTTCTCTCTCTCTGATTTTCCTCATTCATCAGCTGCTCAAAATACTCCCTCCATCTTCTCAACACACTCTCCTCACTAGTCAACACATTTCCCTCTCCATCCTTTATTGCTCTAACTTGCAGTACATCCTTCCCAGCTCGGTCCCTCTGCTTGGCCAATCGGTATAAATCCTTTTCTCCTTCCTTAGTGTCCAACCTCTTATACAGTTCCTCATATGCCTTTTCCTTGGCTTTCGCCACATCCCTTTTAACCTGCTGCCGCATCTCCTTGTACTCCTGCCTACTTTTCTCATCACTCTGTCGATCCCACTTCTGTTTTGCCAACCTCTTCCCCCTAATGCTCTCCTGCACTTCCTCATTCCACCACCACGTCTCCTTGTCTTGCTTTCTATTTCCAGATGTCACACCAAGTACTTTTCTAGCTGCCTCCCTCATCACTCCTGCAGTAGTTGCCCAATCATCCGGCACCTCTTCACCACCACCGAGCCCCTGTCTGACCTCTTCCCTGAACCTCACACTACACTCTTCCTCCTTCAGTTTCCACCATCTTATTCTTCTTTCAAACCTTACTTTCCTCCTCTTCTTCTTTGCCTCCAAAACCATCCTACAGACCACCATCCGATGCTGTCTAGCTACACTGTCCCCCGCCAACACCTTACAGTCTCCAATCTCCTTCAGGTTGCATCTCCTACACAGAAGATAATCCACCTGTGTGCACCTTCCTCCACTCTTATACGTCACCCTATGATCCTCCTTCTTCTTAAAATACGTGTTCACCACTGCCATTTCCATCCTTTTAGCAAAATCTACCACCATCTGCCCTTCCACATTCCTCTCCTTAAAACCATACCTACCCATCACCTCCTCATCACCTCTGTTCCCTTCACCTACATGCCCATTAAAGTCTGCCCCAATCACCAATCGTTCTTTCCTAGGTACACCATCTACCACTTCATCTAATTCACTCCAGAATCTTTCTTTCTCCTCCATCTCACAGCCAACTTGTGGAGCATAGGCACTGATGACATTTATCATCATCCCTTCAACTTCCACCTTCACGATCATCACCCTATCAGAAACTCTCTTCACCTCCACTACACTCTTACTGTACGCTTCCTTCAGAATCACCCCTACACCATTTCTCTTCCCATCCACACCATGATAAAACAGTTTAAACCCACCTCCAATGTTCCTGGCCTTACTCCCTTTCCACTTGGTCTCCTGAACACACAACACATCTACCTTTCTCCTCTCCATCATATCAGCTATCTCTCTCCCTTTACCCGTCATAGTACCAACATTTAAAGTACCAACCCGAACCTCTACTCTCCTACACTGCTCCTTTTCCTGCCGTCTCTGTAGACGCCTTCCTCCTCTCCTTCTCCTCCTTCGGCCAACAGTAGCCCAATTTCCACCGGTACCCTGTCGGCTAACGATACCTGTGGCGGTCGTTGTTAACCCGGGCCTCGACCGATCCGGTATGAAATTCTCATTTGTGATCCGCATATTTGATTTGGCACATGTTTTACGCTGGATGCCCTTCCTAACGCAACCCTCCCCATTTACCCGGGCTTGGGACCGGCACTAAGAGTACACTGGCTTGTGCCCCCCTAATGGCTGGGTTATTTCCTTGCATGATTAAATGTGAAAAAACAAATAAACAAACTTGAATGTAATTATCTATCTTAGCCAGCCTACTACACATTTGGTGCAGCAAGTTATATTTTTATAATGTCTGCTGTGATTTACTGCATCACAAAACTGCTTCATTTCACTTCTATAGCTTCTAAACACAACTTCTTGACCTGATTGAACAGTTTTTGTTCCGTAAATTGTAGGGATTGTTCCCAATTATATTAATGAACTGTTCTACTTACCGAGTGGAAAATTGCAATGGAGCAGGGGTTCTCCATACGACGGCCAATGACGTCAGCGCCACTGATGAATTTATTAATTAATAAATAAATAAATAAATAAATAAATAAATAAATAAATAAAGTCCTTATAAATAAATGAATAAATAAATGAATAAATAAATAAATAAATAAATAAATAAATAAATAAATAAATAAATAAATAAATAAACGTGGTGAGGGAAGACGCAGGTAGTTGGTGAGAAAGAGGCAGTTTTAAAGATAGAAAATGTGGAGAAAAAAAAACATGACCTGGACTGAGTAGCCCTGCCATAATACATTTATAGCAAGCTATTCTCAAAATGTGACTCCTGACCAAGCGTCCATATTTGACGAGTTGGGAGTGAGAATTTGGTCATTTTGTGGTTTGGTTTTTGTTCACAAAGCCTTTTTAATGGTTATTCATAAAATTATGCTAATTCATATATATATATATATATATATATATATATATATATATATATATATATATATATATATATATATATATATATATATATATATATATTAAAATTTTCATAACATTTTTACAAGAGAAAAATCAGTCAAAACGTTATTTTTAAAAAGTCATGTTTTTGACAATACTTATTTCCCCCTTATTCCACTTTTTAATGGTTTCTAATTGAATTATGCTTATGAATATGAAAATTCATATTTTCCAAACATAAACAATGATGAAAAAAAGGATGAAAAACCTCATATTTCTGTCAAAACATAAGATAGCATGTAACATTTTCAGTTTTTTTGTTTACGCATTGTACTTTGTAGCAGATTTTCATGAATTTTTCTTATGAAAATGCAAATTCATATATTTATAATATTTTTGAAAAAACTCTTCTACTAACTCTAAACTATTTTAGACACGACTACCTATATTTAAACACATGACTACCTTGTCATGTGTTTCACTGACTTCTAAATATTCTATTTTCATAACAATCATTTTTGTCAAAAGGGTATATATGTCAGTATTTTTGTTCATTTACTGCACCCATTTACGTTTTTTTTTTCATGACATTATGCTTTTGAATATGAAAACATATTTTCACCATAAATATCATACCTTTAAAAAAATTTTTTTTTTAAACAAATTTCTAATGTCACCATCAATGTTAACTTTCTGCCATTATATTTTTTATTATTATTATTATTAAATTAAGCTGAAAAATTCATATTAACTATAATATTTGTAAAAAAATAGTAAAATTCATGAAAAATGTTATTTTTGTCAAAACGTGATATTTCATGTCAGTATTTTCGTTCACTGACTGCACCCTTTTATGTTTTGTCATGAAAATATGATTCTGAATATGAAAACGTTTTCACTATAACAATCATACCTTTTATGTAAAACTTAATTTTTTTCAAAACAAATGTGTCATGTCATGCTCATCGTTCACTTTCTGCCATTTTTACCTTTTTTCTTTTTTTTTTTTTTTTTTCGAAATTTTGCTTAAAAATTCATATTAACTATTATATTTTTTATCAAAAGAGTAAACTTCTTGTCAAAACTTGATTTGTCTTTACCATTTTCATTCTCTTATTCCTTTTTCAATGGTTTTTATAAAAGTTTTGCTCATGAGTATGAAAATCGAAAAAGCGTTTTTCTTTCGTCCTGCGAGGAACATGGAACTTTTTGAATATAAAAATTCACATGTTCATAATAACTCTTATTTGTATATTTGTTCAATTTTTACAGTTAGAACTGTAAACATTTTAGTTTTTCAATTTTTTTTATTTCATGTTTTTTCCCCGTTTTTCCACTTTGAAGAAGTTTTTAAATGAAATTATGTTCACAAATATGAAAATTATTTTTTTTTCCAATAGATGGTTGGGAAAACAAATGTCAAAATATGATTTCTAATTTAATTTTTTTTAGTTTTTTGTTCACTTATTCCTTTTTGTAACGTCTATTAATGAAATTATGCTGTTTAATATAAATATTAATATTTTCATAATTACTTTCATTTTTGTATGAAAAAAGTCGTTTTTAACAAAACTTGATTTTTAATGTAATTGTTTCCCCTTATTCCATTTTTTTTTTACAGTTTTCAATGAAATTATGCTTACGAATATGAAAATTAGTATTTTCCCAATAGATGAAAACATTATGAAAAAAGTAATATTTCTGTCAAAACATGATTTACATGTAACATTTTTTTAGTTTTTTGTGTCATTGGCTTCTTGCATTTTAAATATATTTTCCTGAAATGTACCTTCGAAAATAAGAAAATTCGTATTTTCACAAGAATAATTTTTGTCAAAAGGTTATCATGTCTGTATTTTCGTTAACTTATTGCACCATTTTACTTTTTTTCATGAAATTATGCTTATGACTGTAAAAATTCATATATATTCACAACCACTCTATCTTGTTTAAATACAACGTAATTTATCTCAAAACAAATGTCACCATCATCATTCACATTTTGCAATTTTAACTGCTTTTTAATGAAATTATGTTTAAAAATCCACATTTCATATGAACTATAGTCTTATGAACATTTTCAAATTTTTCCAAAATTTGATTTGTCATGTCACTGTTTTTGTTCACTTGTTCCATTTTAATGGTTTGTAATAAATTTTTGCTTATGAGCATGAAAATTCATACTATCCTACTTTTTCTGGAAAAAAGTTTTTTTGTCAATTTGTAGGTTTTTTTGTTCACTTATTGACTATTGTAATGGTCATTTCTGAAATCATGCTAATTGATATAAAAATTCATATTTTCACAATAACTATAATTTTTGTATGAAAATTACATAATGCCAAGACAGGATTTATGAAACGTTATTAATGTTTAATGTAATTTTTTCCCCTTATTCCACCTTTTAACGGTTTCTTTTGAAATTATGCTTATGAATATTATTTTTTTTCCAATAGATGAAAAAGATGAAAATGTATGAAAAAGGTCATATTTTGGTCAAAACATGATTTAGCATGTAACATTTTTAGTTTTTCCGTTTAAGCCTCGTACTTTGTAATTTTTTCATAAAACTTTGCTTATGAAAATGAAAATTCATATACTTAAAATATATTTTTATGAACAAACGTTGTCAAAACTTTATTTGCCATGTCACGTGTTTCATTGAAGTTTTGCACGTTTTAATGTTTATTCCTAAAATGTACCTTCGGAATACAAAAATTCATATTTTCATAACAATAATCTATTTTGTCAAAAAATGAAATGTGATTCTTATGAGTTTGAAAATTTATATTTTTATATTAACTGTCCTACTTTTTCTGAGAATAAAAACATCTATTTTTTATAATGATTTCTTATGTACATTTTTCGTTCAGTTGTTGACTTTTTCCACATTTTCTTCATATCTTTTTTCATACATGAAAAAGATATGAAAAAGATATGAAAAAGTCTTATTTCTGTCAAAACACGATTTATGTAACATATTTGGGTTTTTTTTGTGTACTTTGTAACGTTTTTTCATGAAATTTGCTAATGTAAATAAAAATTTAAATATTTAAAATATTTTTATGAAAAAAACACTTTTTGCACTTTTAAAAAAAATTCTGAAATGTTGCTTTTGAATGTGAAAATGTAAACATTTTATTATATCAAGATTTTCATGAAAACAGTTATTTTTGTCATAACGTGATTTTTCATTCACTTTTTGCATCCTTTTACGCTTTTCATGAAATTATGATTCCGAAAACCATATTTTCACTATATCATACCTTTTATGAAAATTTTTATTTTTTAAAACAAATATCATGTCACCGTCATCGTTCACTTGGCTTTTTTTTTATGCCTTATATTTTTATGAAGAGTACAATTTTTGTCAGTATTTTTGTTGACATTCACTTTGTAATGGTTATTATTAATATAAAAACTATTATTTTCATAATTATAATTTTTTTTATGAAACAGTCATGTTTTTGACAAAACTATTTTTTCCTGTTATTTCACTTTTAAACTATTTTTTAATGCTTATAAAAATGTTAATTCATATTTTTGAAATAGATAATTGGGAAAAACATGAAAAAAGTACATTATATTTCTGTCAAAACATGTCTCGTCAATTTTTTTGTTATTTCGTTTATTCAGCTGTTTTGTAACAGCTACTAATGAAATTAGGCTAATTAATACGAAAATTCATATTTTCATAATTACGTTAATTTTTTTATGAAACAGTATCTATACAATATGTATCTTGAGTATAAAAATGTATATAGTCAAAAACGTATATATTTGTCAAAATTTTGTCATCATGACCTTTTGCATTTTTTAACATTTTTTTCTAAAATGTTGCTAATAAAAAGATTAATTATCGTCACCGTCATCGTTCACTATTTGCCATTTTTCTTCAATAACTTGGTTGTCACCTTTTTAATTCTTTACTTCACTTTTTAACGGTTTTTAATTAAATTATGCTAATTAATATAACCATTTATTATTTAATATTAATTTACTGATTTAGTCATGTCTTGTTCACTGTTTACAGTTTTTCATTAAATTATGATTATGAATATAATCATTCATATTTTAATAACTCATATTTTTACGAAAAAAAGTGCTATTTTGTTTATGTCGTAAATTATCATTAACATGTAAAAACATAGTGGTCAAGAGCATGCGATATGTGAAAAATGACATGGTTCGAAAATGCGTTTTCCTTTCGTCCTGCGAGGCTGAGACTTGCGGAATCGCTTTTTCAGCTCTTAAGGAAGCTCTTTCTTTACAGCACATACACGGCTTGGCCAAACATGTGAAACTTTTAGTTTTTTGATGAATTATGACTTTCTACACCCTATATGTTCACTTTTTACAGGTTTTCATAAAATTATGAATATGAAAATTAATATTTTTATAATAACTCATATTTTGTCTAACAAAAAGTGCTATTTTTGACAAAACATAATTTATTATGTCCTATATCATAAACATGTAAAAACATTGTTGTCAAGTGCATGCGATATGTGCAAAAATGACATGATTCGAAAAAACGTTTTCCTTTCGTCCTGTGAGGCTGAGACTTGCGGAATCGCTTTTTTAGCTCTTAAGAAGCTCTTTCTTTACAGCACATACACGGCTTGGCCAAACATGTGGAACTTTTAGTTTTTTGATGAATTATGACTTTGTACACCCTATATGTTCACTTTTTAAAGTTTTTAATAAAATTAAAATTATGAATATGAAAATTTATATTTTTATAATAACTCATATATTGTCTAACAAAAAGTGCTATTTTTGACAAAACATAATTTAATATGTCCTATATTATCATAAACATGTAAAAACATTGTGGTCAAGAGCATGCGATATGTGCAAAAATGACATGATTCGAAAATGCGTTTTCCTTTCGTCCTGCAAGGCTGAGACTTGCGGAATCGCTTTTTCAGCGCTTAGGAAGCTCTTTCATTACAGCACATACACGGCTTGGCCAAACATGACGAACTTTTTGTCTTTTGATGAATTATGACTTTCCACACCCGATATGTTCACTTTGAACAGTTTTTTATCAAATTAAAATTATGAATATGAAAATATATATTTTCATAAAAACTATTTTGTATAAAAAAAGTTATATTTTTGAGAAAATATTAATTATTAAGTCCTATGTCATCATCAACAGGCAAGAACATTGTGGTCAAGAGCATGCGATATGTGCAAAAATGACATGATTCGAAAAACCGTTTTACTTTCGTCCTGCGAGGCTGAGACTTGCGGAATCGCTTTTTCAGCTCTTAGGAAGCTCTTTATTTACAGCACATACACGGCTTGGCCAAACATGTGGAACTTTTTGTTTTTTGATGAATTATGACTTTGTACACCCTATACGTTCACTTTTTACAGTTTTTTATCAAATTAAAATTATGAAAATGAAAATATATATTTTTATAAAAACTAATATTTTGTATAAAAAAAGTTATATTTTTTGACAAAATATGATTTATTAAGTCCTATGTCTTCATAAACATGTAAAAACATTGTTGTCAAGTGCATGCGATATGTGCAAAAATGACATGATTCGAAAATGCGTTTTGCTTTCGTCCTGCAAGGCTGAGACTTGCGGAATCGCTTTTTCAGCTCTTAGGAAGCTCTTTCTTTACAGCACATACACGGATTGGACAAACATGTGGAACTTTTAGTTTTTTGATGAATTATGACATTCCACACCCAATATGTTCCCTTTTTACAGTTTTTCATGAAAATAAAATTATGAATATGAACATTTATATCTTCAAAAAACTCATATTTTGTAGAATAAAAGTTATATTTTTGAGAAAACATGATTTATTAAGTCCTATTTCATCATCAACAGACAAGAACATTGTGGTCTAGAGCATGCGATATGTGCAAAAATGACATGATTCGAAAAACCGTTTTTCTTTCGTCCTGCGAGGCTGAGACTTGCGGAATCGCTTTTTCAGCTCTTAAGAAGCTCTTTCATTACAGCACATACACGGCTTGGCCAAACATGTCGAACTTTTTGTTTTTTGATGAATTATGACTTTCCACACCCGATATGTTCACTTTGAACAGTTTTTTATCAAATTAAAATTATGAATATGAAAATATATATTTTCATAAAAACTAATATTTTGTATAAAAAAAGTTATATTTTTGACAAAATATGATTTATTAAGTCCTATGTCATCATCAACAGGCAAGAACATTATGGTCAAGAGCATGCTATATGTGCAAAAATGACATGGTTCGAAAATGCGTTTTCCTTTCGTCCTGCGAGGCTGAGACTTGCGGAATCGCTTTTTTAGCTCTTAAGAAGCTCTTTCTTTACAGCACATACACGGCTTGGCCAAACATGTGAAACTTTTAGTTTTTTGATGAATTATGACTTTCTACACCCTATATGTTCACTTTTTAAAGTTTTTCATAAAATTAAAATTATGAATATGAAAATTTATATTTTTATAATAACTCATATATTGTCTAACAAAAAGTGCTATTTTTGACAAAACATAATTTATTATGTCCTATATTATCATAAACATGTAAAAACATTGTTGTCAAGTGCATGCGATATGTGCAAAAATGACATGATTCGAAAAACCGTTTTCCTTTCGTCCTGCGAGGCTGAGACTTGCGGAATCGCTTTTTCAGCTTTTAGGAAGCTCTTTCATTACAGCACATACACGGCTTGGACAAACATGTGGAACTTTTTGTTTTTTGATGAATTATGACTTTCCACACCCTATATGTTCACTTTTTACAGTTTTTTATCAAATTAAAATTATGAATATGAAAATATATATTTTCAAAAAACGATTATTTTGTATAAAAAAAGTTATATTTTTGACAAAATATGATTTATTAAGTCCTATGTCATCATCAACAGGCAAGAATATTGTGGTCAAGAGCATGCGATATGTGCAAAAATGACATGGTTCGAAAATGCGTTTTCCTTTCGTCCTGCGAGGCTGAGACTTGCGGAATCGCTTTTTCAGCTCTTAAGAAGCTCTTTCTTTACAGCACATACATGGCTTGGCCAAACATGTCGAACTTTTTGTTTTTTGATGAATTATGACTTTCCACACCCGATATGTTCACTTTGAACAGTTTTTTATCAAATTAAAATTATGAATATGAAAATATATATTTTCATAAAAACTAATATTTTGTATAAAAAAAGTTATATTTTTGACAAAATATGATTTATTAAGTCCTATGTCATCATAAACATGTAAAAACATTGTTGTCAAGTGCATGCGATATGTGCAAAAATGGCATGGTTCGAAAATGCGTTTTCCTTTCGTCCTGCGAGGCTGAGACTTGCGGAATCGCTTTTTCAGCTCTTAAGAAGCTCTTTCTTTACAGCACATACACGGCTTGGCCAAACATGTGGAACTTTTAGTTTTTTGATGAATTATGACTTTGCACACCCGATATGTTCAATTTTTACAGGTTTTTATCAAATTAAAATTATGAATATATATGAATATAAAAACTAATATTTTGTATAAAAAAAGTTATATTTTTGACAAAATATGATTTATTAAGTCCTATGTCATCATCTTTACAGCACATGCGGAATCGCTTTTTCAGCTCTTAGGAAGCTCTTTCATTACATCACATATACGGCTATTTCTACATCCGATTTGTTCACTTTTTAATGTTACAACTGTAAACATTTTAGTTTTTCGATTTTTTTTTATTTCATCTTTATCCACTTTAAAATTATGATTACCAATATGAAAATTAATTTTTTTCAACTAGATGATTGGAAAAACAGATGTAAATATTATGAAAAAAAAGTCAAATTTCTGTCAAAATATGATTTCGCATTTAAATTTGTTTAGGCTTTTTGTTCACTTACTCCCTTTTGTAACGTTTATTAATGAAATTAGGCTAATTAATTTTTTTTTTTAAACTTGATTTTTAATGACGTTTTTCCCCTTATTCAATTTTTTTTTTGAAATTATGCTAATGAATATGGTGTTTGTGGACGGGAGTGGTCAGCAGCCAGAGAGACCTCACAAAGATCTGCAAGCAACGTAGACGAGGAGGACTGGAGCTTGGGTGTGTCGGCATGGAGTGCTACTCTGTGCGTTAAATATGTCCAGGGGGGAAATTTTTGCTTATCCCCTGTACCTGCAAAAATGGCTGGCTAGTAGGCAAATCACTTTTTTTGTATGGATGTGACCTGCAAATATTGGCCTTATCTCCAAAGAATTGCAAAAAGCTGCCCAGAGCTCCAGCACCTTCTTAACATGAAGCCCTTTCTTTCAGTATTCCATGCCAAAGCCCATGATTTTAAGTGCAAAGTAGGTGAACTTTGCAATGAGATTAATAAAATCTGCAAATGAATATTAAAACTTTCTCAGCAAATTATTAATATTTTTCATTCCTAATCAGGTAAAAATGGAGTGGAGCATATCAGGATGGGGCTGGTTTGACACTAGGAGAGGAGGTGGAACAGTGCAATGCTTTCCTCTCCAGGATTGCAGTGACCACAAAACATATGTCTAAAGCAGGTAAAATGACCTTCTACTGCACTTGTTACATCATTACAGGGGGAATATGGGAATATGATATTTTCTGTGTTTGCAGGGCGCACAGACATGCTGACTCTGATTGGCCATGCGCTGGAATCAACAAAAGTTCAACAATTTGGCCACCGCACTGAGCCGCCGATATCAGAAGGTAAGATAGAATCAGTAGAATTAGTTCTAGATGCTCAGTGACTAGTGTGTGTGTGTGTTTGTGTGTGTATACTGTATATATATATATATATATATATATATATATATATATATATATATATATATATATATATATATATATATATATACATATTTTTATTTTTTTTTATATATGTTACTAGTAATACATTTAGTTGTAAATAATTGTAATTGTTACTCTTGTTGTAATTTCTTCTCAGCAACAACAACAACCACCACAAATGATGTTGATGCTTTGGCCAGCAGAATTGAAGTGCTGGTGGTGAGTATCAAAAGGCGTTCCCAGCGTCTCTATAAAGATACAGATGGCAACAAAGGTCGTGCCAGGATCCGCCGCAAGATCAGGGAAGAGAAGGGGATCCTGACATCAGTTGTGGAGAAATACAACATAATGGTTCCAAAAACAAAAACCATTTTGTCTGGTGAGACAGCTTGGCCATGGCAGCTACCACACAGTGGTATGTACACTAGTCTTCTGACAATTCTTTCATATAATGACACATCAGCCACAATGCCACAAATGTCAATCTGCAACCCCATATGATGTAAGTTTTTCTCATGCATTCCAGACACTGTTTATTTAAGGACAAAAAGAAAGGCATTCGACATCATCATGTCACTAAGGCGACTTCAGGAGGAGCAGAAAATTGTTGTTGCAGAGATGAATCAACATTGGAAATATCTTTCAACTCGTGCTGAGACCCTCCGAGAACTGTCCTGCTTGTTTGCCAGCGAGAGTCTGAAAAGTAAGAATTTGTAATATATGGCACAAAAGCATTAGGGCTGCCGCATTTTTTTTCTGGAAAATGAACTCAACACAGTTCCAGTTCCATAGCTGAAAAAGAATATTATAAGTTAAGTTATTTCAGCCATCACAACTGTCTGATTATCTTTATTTTACTATTAGTAAGAGTCTGCTTTTTTTGACTAGTGCATATTCAGTGAAAGTGACTTTGAAAATTCTGATGATGAACTGTAATGTAAAAACCTTTTTTTTTTGACAGTGAACCAGTGACCTTAACCCTTAATCTAAAGTGTGTAATAAAATCTGCTTTGTGTCATTTTATAAATATAATCAAAGTGTAGTCTCTTTTTTCACATAAATAGAAATACAACCAGTCAGTGATGGAAATGAAGTGTGTTATTGTAAGGCTAAGTACTGTACTGTACTAAAGTATAGATTTCAGGTACTTGTACTCTAGATGATTTGTTACTTCTCATGGCTCTTTGTAGTTGTAAAGTATTAGGCTGCAAAATACTTTTTACTGAGCTTATAAAATACGACATTTTGGTATGAATAAAACTACTCAGTAGTTTACACATATAGAATAAATACAGCCAGCCAAAAGAATATGCAAAGAAAAAAATATTTGCCAACAAAGATTTATAACTCGTTAGATTTGTACATTTTTGTAAAAAAAAGAATAAGTAGATACAGTTATTAGTTATTCTACAATAATTAGATACAAAATAGTTGAAAATGACCTCCACCAACTACAACACTAAATAATCACGAGTTTAATGAGTAATAAAAATCAAAGGAAATTTGATTCATATTGGAAATATGAAGAGTTCAGGTGCAAAGGTCTCTAATCCATTTGGTTTTTGTTTTTGTTTTTTTATAAAATTAGCATTTTTCTTAGGTGCCAATGTTTATGTTCAGTTTATTCACTTGAATGGCAATAAAAATAACCTATTTAATGCCATTAATGTGGAATTAATGGACAGAACAAAGGAGCCTGAGAAAATGTCCATTTCAGAAGGAAATTTTAAACACCACTTACAGGCATTTGCATCTAAACACTTCAAATGAAATTTTAGGTCTTCATCCCTGGGCTGAGGAAAAACAACTGGCCACATGCCTGTTTTCTAGATTAGGGTACTGTATAACAGTTGAAACCTGTTTATAGACATGGAATAAGCAGATTATAATAAGGACATAGACAAGCAAGACAAAGAAATCTATTATGATAAAGAGGAATCCTTATTTCCCAACACTAAATGCAAGTTCATTTATTGCTGTTTTGCTATTCAGGTGTTCCAATTATGCAGACTGCTTTTACGAACATTTGTGAAAGAATGGGTTGCTCTCAGGAGCTCAGTGAATTCCAGCATGGTACCGTGACAGGATGCCACCGGTGCAATAAGTTCAGTCATGAAATTTCTTCACTACTAAATATTCCACAGTAAACTGTTAATGGTGTTATAACAAAGTGGAAGCAATTGGGAACGACAGCAACTCTGCCACGAAGTGATAGAACATGTAAAACCACAGAGCGAGTCAGAGGATGCTAAAACACATAGTGCACAGAAGTCATCAACTTTCTGCAGCGTCAGTAGCTACAGTCCTCCAAACTTCATGTGCCCTTCAGATTAGTTTAAGAACAGTGCACAGAAAGGTTCATGGTCGAGCAGCTGCATCCAAGCCTTACATCAGCAAGTGCAATGCAAAGCATGGGATGCAGTGGTGTAACGCATGCCACCACTGGACTCTAGAGCAGTGAAGACTTGTTCTCTGGAGTGACTATTTACGCTTCACTGTCTGACAATCCTAAAGACAAGCCTGGTTTGGGGGTTACCAAGGGAACGGTACTTGTCTGACTGCATTGTGCCAAGTGTAAAGGTTGGTGGAGGGGGATTATTATGTGGGTTTGTTTTTAAGTAGTTGGGCTCGGCCCCTTAGCTCAAGTGAAAGGAACACTTAATGCTTCAGGACATTTTGGACAGTTCAGTACCTACTTTGTCGGAACAGATTGGGGACGGCCTGTTCCTGTTCCAACATGACTGAGCACAAGTGCAGAAAGCAAGATCCATAAAGACATGGATGAGTGAGTTTAGTGTGGAAGATCTCGACTGTCCTGCACAAGAGTCCTGACTTCAACCCGATAGAACACATTTGGGATGAATTAGATCAGAGACTGTAATCCAGGCCTTTTTGTCCAACATCAGTGTCTGACCTCACAAATGCGCTTCTGGAGAAATGGTCAAAAATTCTTACGAACACACTCTTAAACCTTGTGAAAAGGCAGACGAGTGAATGTTCTTAAATATAGCGTATATATACAGTTTGCAAAAAAAATAAAAGGTGTTCTAAGTAAAATGCCACATTTTAACCTGGCTCTCAAATATATCAAAGGTTTGCACAATGAACATATTTAGATATTCATTTGTTCATTGAACTTAGTGTTTACTTCATTTAATTACTAGATTTTACAACTACATTACCCATAAGCCATGTGTCACTCTATCAATGGGACGGGAAAACATGGTGCTGTAATTTGTAGTTCATTGAAGTGTATACTTGTGCTGTAGTGTTTCGGTTAGGAACATGATCTCTGTAAATCGTGAATTTCTTGTACCATAGCAATACCTCATTGTTTAGTGACAGTATTAGTGAAGTCATATTGACAGTTAAACAGTTTGCAACATGAAGCACCTTCAATTTTTGCCTAAAAGTTAATCCAGCCACACCCCGTCAAAATAAACGTCCCACTTATTTGTCCAAATATAGTAATTACAGGCTCTACCGGCTTGAGGTGGGTTATAACAGGTCAGTTATATATTTATTTCTTCTATATATATATATACAGTGGGTACAGAAAGTATTCAGACCCCCTTAAATTTTTCACTCTTTGTTATATTGCAGCCATTTGCTAAAATCATTTAGGTTCATTCTTCTTCCTCATGAATGTACACATAGCACCCCATAACCTTGTGGGGTGGACAGAAATCGCTGTCCACCAACGTTTACCATCCAACCTGACAGAACTGGAGAGGATCTGCAAGGAGGAATGGCAGAGGATCCCCAAATCCAGGTGTGAAAGACTTGTTGCATCTTTCCCAAAAAGACTCCTGGCTGTATTAGATCAAAAGGGGGCTTCTACTAAATACTGAGCAAAGGGTCTGAATACTTAGGACCTTGTGATATTTCAGTTTTTCTTTTTTAATAAATCTGCAACAATGTCAACAATTCTGTGTTTTTCTGTCAATATGGGGAGCTGTGTGTACATTCATGACGAAGAAGAATGAACTTAAATGATTTTAGCAGATGGCTGCAATATAACAAAGAGTGAAAAATTTAAGGGGGTCTAAATACTTTCCGTACCCACTGTATATATATACAGCTGTATACGGTGTGTGTGTGTGTATAGATCTGTTGTGTAGGACTTGATGTTGATATCCCTTTATACATACTTGAGGCACCGATGAGACTCTGTGGGATGGTCTATTCAGTGGTGGCACCCTCTGCCACAGTACTCCTCAGTCCTTCCTTCTCCTGAGGTGGCTCCTTCTAAACTCAGTATACTGAGGCACCACTAAGACTCTGTGGAAAGGTCCACTGAGTGATGGCACCCTTTGGGTTGTCAAGTGGGCGCCCTCCTTCCTGGGTGTTTCGCTGATAGGCCCATGACACCTCCAGAGGGTTCAGCAGTGAATACCAGCGTCCCAGGTTCACTCCCTAGATGCCATCAACTCGCTTAAAGACCCAGGCGAAGTCTTTTCTCTTTACCCACAGCCACTGGCTTCCCTTTTCCGCAGCTGCAGAGAGGTCTTTGACCGCCCGCTGGTCGACCTTTCCTTGTAGCCTGGATGTTGTGGTGGCTACGAACCCTCTGCAACCTACTTCCACTGGGCGTACCTTTACATTCCAGCCTTGTTGTTATGCATCGGCTGCAAGTTCAGCGTACCTCAGCCATTTCCGTTCATAGGCCTTCTCCACTGCACCCTCCCAGTGAACGGTGAGCTTGATGATGAGCGAGGCTGACCACAGAACAAGGTCTGGTCGCAGGTTGGTGGCTGCAATTTCAGCTGGGAAGCATAGTTTTTTATTCAAGACTTCCAGCAGCTTCCAGTCCCGTGCTCTACCCAGCTGACCATAGTCTGATCTTATGGTGGTGAGGTTGGCTTGACCCTCACCCTCCCGAACAAATGGTGTTGGCTGCCACTGGGATGATGGGGGAGGAAGGGCATTCACATTTGTCCGTCGATTTTCCAACACTGCGGCAAGACACTTCAGCACCTGGTTGTGCCGCCAGGTGTAACGCCCTTGGGTGAGTCTAGTCTTGCATCCAACTAAGATGTGCTTCAGTGTTCTAGCCTTGGGCATAGAGGGCACGTGGGGTCCTCAGCATACCATTGGCTTAGGTTTGCAGGAGAAGGCAGGACATCATAGGCAGCCCGGATGGTAAAGCTTGCCCTGAATGTCTCCATTTCCCACAGCTCTATCCAGGATATCTTCCTCTTCTCCACTCCTTCCCATGCCATCTACTGCCCTTGCTTTGCCTGTGCCACTGCCTGGGCGCACCTTCTTGCTTCCTCCTCCCGCCGTACCTCCTGGACTTGCGTCTTGCGTCTCTGAGATGGAGAGGCCTTGCTCCACACTGGTGTACTGGCCCAAGTCCAAGACCACTCCCCCCCTCCTGCACTCGGCCCACGATGTCTTTGTGTCTGAGTGCTGTATTTGCCTGCTCAGTTGCAGCCATCGGGGTCCACTTCCTTCCGGTGGCCAAGATGGGGGCCGCTTGGGATACAAATGGATCACTCGAATCCAGTAGCATCATCTCCAGTCTGACTTTGGCACACTTGTACTCCTCTACCAGACTGGAAATGGGCAGGTGTAGTATCCCTTTGCCATAAAGTCCAATACTGCTGAGGCACCTGGAAATGCCAAGCCACTTCCTTACGTATGAGCCGACCAGTCTCTCCAGCTTTTCCACCTTTGAGAGTGGGACTTCGTAGAGGGTTAGTGGCCATAGGAGACGTGGAAGTAGTCCATACTGCATGCACCAGAGCTTAAGCTAGCCAGGAAGCAGGGTTCTGTCGATGTTCTTCAGGCCACTGGCTACCATCATACCACCGACCTAGACTCTTCACTGGCTTCTCTGAGACAGTTGGGATGGGTTCCTTGCCGATGTGGAACCGGTGGTCTGACTGCTTTCCCTTGATGATGGAAATGCTTCTGGACTTGCTCGGCTTGATCTTCATGCGAGCCCGCTCGATGTTGCCCTGGAGCTTACTTAATAGCCGTACAGTGCTACTTGGTTGTGGTGAGAGTTGTGAGGTCATCCATGTAAGCTCTGACTGGCGGCAGCTTCAGCCCAGGTCTTATTTGCTGTCCGCCAACTGTCCATCTAGAGGCCCGAATGATGACCTCCATTGCCAGGGTGAAGGCCAGTGGGGAGATAGGCCTTGACAAGGGTTGTAAGAGCTGCTGGAACTCTAAAGTAGTCAAAGGCTGTCCAGAGGAGGCTGTGAGGGAAGCAATTATTGGTCCAAACCCAAATAATAAGATGCAAGTTTATTAATTTGAGTCTTGATGTATGTTTTATTACATCATCTAGTACAGTTTAGAACACAGGTCTCGTTTGACTACAATCGGTCCTTTCTAAATCATGTAGAACTGCATTCTCCATCCTACAAATATTGCTAAATTATGACAAGTTTAGTGTTTCAAATGCTGAAAAATAATTTTATACATGCATGACTCACTACTACTACTACTTTAATGCATTATTGGGTAAATGTTGAAGGTCAATGTCCTGCTCAATAAATATGCTTCAGCTAATTGTGTATAATCCATTATGTCCACTTCAATCACAAAATTTTGGGCTCTTGCTAATAACTACATATATTAATCCACACCAGGAGGTAGATCATGCTCCCATTTGTATCCAAAATAATTGAATAATATTTTAAGAATTTTCAGTCTCAGTCTTCGAGTTTTAGTACAGACTACTGACCATCGCCCATGTCCTAGCAAAAACTTGCATCAGTTTTCTGTCTACCTCAGAGGATCATTAGAAGTCAAGTCAAGTCAAGAAGCTTTTATTGAAGCTTTTATTTCTGCCATGATCAACTACACGACCAGGGAGCTTTCTCTTGCCACAGACATAAATAAAAGAAACTTCCATGCTGCTTGTAAGACACCATTTTAACTTTGCCAACATGATATTGGTCATGAAATAGACTACTTAGCATTGCAATGGAGTTACATTTTTAATGAAACACGACTTACCACACAGTGCAAGGTAACCAGTGGACTTTCAATTCTGCTTTTCCCTACACACACACACACACACACACACACACACACACACACACACACAGTTCAAGTAATAATTATTGAAGCTGTTTAACAGTCACTGGATAGGGCACTGGACATATTTGACATATAACATATTGTTTAAAAGCCAGAATCAGTCACTAAGACAAACAAGCAGCCTAATAAAAGACATTTTATTGATAACTCATTTGTTCTTTTCCTGGTTATTTTATCAAATAGGAAGTTCTTCTGCCTACTACATTTTCGGCAACCTTAATGAGCAAAACACAAGGAACGTTTATTAAGCAATACATGTCAAGTTTGCAGTTGAATTCAAGTTAATAGTTATCATTTCACTTTTGAGGTGATCTGTGGTCCTGTCCATTTGTGTCCAAATGACTATGCTCCTGCTTTTTGTCAATCGAGCAAAATGTACTGTGCTGGGTTTTCCAAAGCCCTCTTAGCTTAAATCAGTGATTGACAATAACCACACCCCTTTCACATTGGACACGTAAATACAGCTGAATAACTAAAAAGAACAAAATACTGTTTATTGGCTACCAATAACCTGATGACCTGAATAAATCTAATTTGCATGAAGTCAGCTTTGTCTGAGAGCAAATTTATTAATAGTGTGGATTAAAGTGCACCACTGCCAAAAAACTTACCTTTTCTTCCCTTCTTCACATATGGCCCCTCCTGACTCAAGGACTGGGAGGTGGAAGATGGAGCAGTTGGAGAACAAGACTGTGGAACGGAGAGATCTGTGGTGATAA
Source organism: Silurus aristotelis (assembly GCF_946808225.1). Taxonomy (NCBI): domain Eukaryota; kingdom Metazoa; phylum Chordata; class Actinopteri; order Siluriformes; family Siluridae; genus Silurus; species Silurus aristotelis. Next base: position 17,805,399 of record NC_139590.1, on the reverse strand, counting down.
AAGATGGAGGAGAGACAGTTGTGGCAGAAGGTGGCAGTGAACCGATTAAGGTTTTTGTCCTTTTTCTCCTCTGTTGCAAAGACCTAGAACATGGCAGTGAAGGTGGAGGAAAAGAACAGTGTGAAGTTAGAACAGCTGAGGAAGTAGTAGAGGAGCTAGGAGAGAGTGAATTTGGAGAACTTGGGGAAGAGAGAGAAACAAGGTCGAGTGTATATAGAGTCTCAGACTTCTTTGTAAGGCTTTCCGGCTGCTCCACGGTGAGGCTCTCCGGCGGCTCCACGGTGAGGCTCTCCAACTGCTCCACGGTGAGGCTCTCCGACTGCTCCGCGTTGAGGCTCACCGGCTGCTCCACCGTGAGGCTCTCCGACTGCTCCACCGTGAGGCTCTCCGACTGCTCCACCGTGAGGCTCTCCGACTGCTCCAACGTGAGGCTCTCCGACTCCAAAATGGAACTGTTGCACTGCTCCTGACTGGGGCTTTTGTGCTGCTTTGTTATGGGAATGTCATTGTCCAGCTGCTGTGCTGTGGAGCTTGCTTTAATACAAGTTTACATTAATTTCATATCTGTACATATTAACAAACAAAAAAAACATGCATTTTAAATACTAATTATTATTTCTGAACAAAAATCTTGCTCCTACCCTTAGTCATGATAAATTCATACGCTGTCCTCATCTTATTTAAAAAATTAAAGGGCAGTAGATGGCATGGGAAGGAGTGGAAAAGAGGAAGATATCCTGGATAGAGCTGTGGGAAATGGAGACATTCAGGGCAAGCTTTACCATCCGGGCTGCCTATGATTTCCTGCCTTCTCCTGCAAACCTAAGCCAATGGTATGCTAAGGACCCCACGTGCCCTCTATGCCCAAGGCTAGAACACTGAAGCACATCTTAGTTGGATGCAAGACTAGACTCACCCAAGGGCGTTACACCTGGCGGCACAACCAGGTGCTGAAGTGTCTTGCTGCAGTGTTGGAAAATCGACGGACAAATGTGAATGCCCTTCCTCCCCCATCATCCCAGTGGCAGCCAACACCATTTGTTTGGGAGGGTGAGGGTCAAGCCAACCTCACCACCATAAGATCAGACTATGGTCAGCTGGGTAGAGCACGGGACTGGAAGCTGCTGGCAGTCTTGAATAAGAAACTATGCTTCCCAGCTGAAATTGCAGCCACCAACCTGCGACCAGACCTTGTTCTGTGGTCAGCCTCGCTCAAACTTGTCTACATCATCAAGCTCACAGTTCACTGGGCGGGTGCAGTGGAGGAGGCCTATGAACAGAAATGGCTGAGGTACGCTGAACTTGCAGCCGATGCATAACAACAAGGCTGGAATGTAAAGGTACGCCCAGTGGAAGTAGGTTGCAGAGGGTTCGTAGCCACCACAACATCCAGGCTACAAGGAAAGGTCGACCAGCGGGCGGTCAAAGACCTCTCTGCAGCTGCGGAAAAGGGAAGCCAGTGGCTGTGGGTAAAGAGAAAAGACTTTGCCTGGGTCTTTAAGCGAGTTGATGGCATCTAGGGAGTGAATGATGGACATCAGAGCAACCGGTGTCATCAGAGCAACCGGTGTCCCTGTGTACAACCGAAAAACCCTGAATGAACTCAGCAACAACCCAAACAACACCATTAATGATGACCTGCGGCAGAAGCTACGCGACCTCGGCGTGCTCCGAGAACCAGGCCTCCAGTCCTCGGCATCGCCTGCGGCGGACGGGCGGAGGAGGGGGAATCGGAAGCGCTGCGCAAAAAAAAACAGAAGCGCGGAAAGCGAGCGGGTGCTAATGCTAGGCTAAAAGCTAACCCTAGCCGGCCCGCTCTACCATCACTACTGCTGGCAAATGTCTGCTCCCTGGACAATAAACTAGGCTACATCAGACTCCAACAAGCTACTCGGCGTGAGTTCAGACACTGCTGCGTTTTTGTGTTTACGGAGACGTAGCTGAGCGACAGAGTTCTGGGCGCCGCCATCCAGCTGGACGGGCTAGCCGCGTTTCGTTCCGACAGAAATGCAGCTCTGTGCGGTAAGACTCGCGGCGGCGGTCTGTGTGTTTACATCAACACGGAATGGTGTAAGAACTCTGTGCTTGGTTCTACCTACTGCTCATCTCTGCTGGAGTTTATTGTTGTGAGATGTAGACCTTTTTATTTACCCCGGGAATTCACCACCGCTATTGTGCTCGGAGTGTACATACCACCTTGCGCTAATGCTAAAGAAGCGCTCAGTGTGCTTTACGGGACCATTAGCGGACTTCAAAACTCACACCCTGACAGATTGTTTATAGTCGCCGGAGATTTTAATCACGCAAATCTCAGGACTGTGCTCCCTAAATTTTATCAGAATGTGGACTTTGCAACCAGAGGAGAAAACACGCTGGATGTTGTTTACACAAATACAGACCACTCAGCAGGCGTTCAAGACCAGTTCAGAAGCAAGTGAGAACCTGGCCAGCAGGATCCATGTCTGCCCTCCAGGACTGTTTTGAATGCACTGACTGGGACATGTTCAGGGAAGCTGCAACCAACGGCGATTTCATCAACTTGGAGGAATACACGTCAACAGTGACCAGCTACATCGGCAAGTGCATTGATGACGTGACTATCTCCAAGACAGTCACTACACGCTCCAACCAGAAGCCGTGGATGACCGCCAAGGTGCGTGCGCTGCTAAAAACAAGAGACTCTGCCTTCAGAGCAGGGGACAGGGCGGCGTTGAAAACAGCAAGGGCCAAACTGTCCCGTGCCATCAGAGAGGCGAAGCGCGCACACGCCAAGAGAATCCACGGCCACTTCCAGGACAGTGGAGACACCCGGCGCATGTGGCAGGGCATCCAAGCGATCACGAATTACAAGACCACATCACCTGCTTGTGACCGTGACGCCTCCCTCCCAGATGCGCTGAACGACTTCTACGCCCGGTTCGAGGTGCAGAACAACATGGTGGCAAAGAAGACCATCCCTCCTCCCAGTGACCAGGTGCTCTGTCTAACCACAGCTGAAGTGAGGAAAACTCTATGCAGAGTTAACCCACGGAAGTCTGCTGGACCAGACAACATTCCTGGCAGAGTGCTCAGGGAATGTGCACAACAGCTAGCAGATGTCCTCACTGACATCTTTAACATCTCCCTGAGCAGCGCTACTGTTCCTATGTGCCTCAAGACGACGACCATCATTCCTGTGCCGAAAAAGTCTTCTGTCTCCTGCCTCAATGACTATCGTCCCGTTGCACTCACACCCATCATGATGAAGTGCTTCGAGAGGCTCGTCATGAGGCACATAAAGACCCAGCTTCCACCCGCACTGGACCCCATGCAGTTTGCATAGCGTCCAAACCGCTCCACGGACGATGCTATTTCCACAACCCTTCATCTGGCCCTCACCCATCTGGATAACAAGGACTCTTATGTAAGGATGCTGTTCATAGACTTCAGTTCAGCATTCAACACAATCATTCCTCAGCACCTGATCGAGAAGCTGAGCCTACTGGGCCTGAACACCTCCCTCTGCAACTGGATCCTGGACATCCTGACTGGAAGACCTCAGTCAGTCCGGATCGGAAACAGCATCTCCAGCACCACCACACTGAGCACTGGGGCCCCCCAGGGCTGTGTGCTCAGTCCACTGCTGTTCACTCTGCTGACTCACGACTGTGCACCAATGCACAGCTCGAATCACATCATCAAGTTTGCCGATGACACGACCGTGGTGGGTCTAATCAGCAAGAACGACGAGTCAGCATACAGAGAGGAGGTGCAACGGTTAACAGCCTGGTGTGGAGCCAACAACCTGTCTCTAAACGTTGACAAAACTAAAGAGATGGTTGTTGACTTCAGGAGAACACAGAGTGACCATTCTCCACTGATCATCGCTGGATCCTCAGTGGAGATCGTCAAGAGCACCAAATTCCTTGGTGTTCATCTGGCGGACAAGCTCACCTGGTCACTTAACACCAGCTCCATCACCAAGAAAGCCCAGCAGCGTCTCTACTTCCTGAGAAGGCTGAGGAAAGCTCATCTCCCTCCCCCCATCCTGTCCATGTTCTACAGAGGGACCATTGAGAGCATCCTGAGCAGCTGCATCACTGCCTGGTTTGGGAACTGCACCGTCTCGGAACACAAGACCCTAAAGAGGATAGTGAGGACAGCTGAGAAGATCATCGGAATCTCTCTCCCCTCTATCATGGACATCTACACTACACGCTGCATCCGCAAAGCACACAGCATTGTGGATGATCACACACACCCGTCACACACACTTTTCACACTCCTACCATCAGGGAAACGGTTCCGAAGCATTCGGGCCACCACATCCAGACTGTGCAACAGTTTTTTGCCGCAAGCCATCAGGCTCCTCAACAAAGAACTGAACTGAACTCTCTCTCACACACACACACACACACACACACACACACACACACACACACACACTTACACACAACTGTGTGACTGATCCGCACAAACCGGACTCAACTCCCATCATACACTTCGTTTACCCAGGTTTTCAATACCAATCACATTTTTCACGAACGCAAAATGTTTACATGCCGTCTGTTGCTGATTCTGGGACTTGTTATTTTGCACAATATTCTGTTCAATCCTTTGGTTACTGTTAACTCTATTTTTGATTGCTGCTACTGCTGAATTGCACAAATTCTGTTTACATTTTTCTGTTTACACTGCACCTTATTCTGTTACGACAGGTTTTACTGGCGGAGCTATTTCTATTTTTAATTTTATATTTTGTGTATTGTGTATTGTCCTGCACTGTCCTGTGTTGTCTTGCACTGTCTTGTGTTGTCTTTTGCACTGTTTGCACCAGCTGCACACATGCACTTTATGTGGCGAGGATCTTCTCGGCCCTGTGTTCGTCTGTTCTGTACTGTTTGTTTTATGTTGTTCTATGTAGCACCTGGGTTCAGGAGGAACGTTGTTTCATTTCACTGTGTACTGCATCAGCTATATATGGTTGAAATGACAATAAAAGCTTCTTGACTTGACTTGACTTGACTTGACTTGACCCTGGGACGCTGGGATTCACTGCTGAACCCTCTGGAGGTGTCATGGGCCTATCAGCAAAACACCCAGGAAGGAGGGCGCCCACTTGACAACCCAACAGGTGCCATCACTCAGTGGACCTTTCCACAGAGTCTTAGTGGTGCCTCAGTATACTGAGTTTAGAAGGAGCCACCTCAGGAGAAGGAAGGACTGAGGAGTACTGTGGCAGAGGGTGCCACCACTGAATAGACCATCCCACAGAGTCTCATCGGTGCCTCAAGTATGTATAAAGGGATATCAACATCAAGTCCTACACAACAGATCTATACACACACACACACACACACACACACACACACACACACACACACACACACACACACACCGTATACAGCTGTATATATATATACAGTGGGTACGGAAAGTATTCAGACCCCCTTAAATTTTTCACTCTTTGTTATATTGCAGGCATTCGCTAAAATCATTTAAGTTCATTCTTCTTCCTCATGAATGTACACACAGCTCCCCATATTGACAGAAAAACACAGAATTGTTGACATTGTTGCAGATTTATTAAAAAAGAAAAACTGAAATATCACATGGTCCTAAGTATTCAGACCCTTTGCTCAGTATTTAGTAGAAGCCCCCTTTTGATCTAATACAGCCAGGAGTCTTTTTGGGAAAGATGCAACAAGTCTTTCACACCTGGATTTGGGGATCCTCCGCCATTCCTCCTTGCAGTTCTCCAGTTCTGTCAGGTTGGATGGTAAACGTTGGTGGACAGCCATTTCTTCCATTCCATGGCCAAGCTGTCTCACCAGACAAAATGGTTTTTGTTTTTGGAACCATTATGTTGTATTTCTCCACAACTGATGTCAGGATCCCGTTCTCTTCCCTGATCTTGCGGCGGATCCTCACCATCTGCCCACTCCTTAACATCATTGACCCAATCTTCCAATTGGCTCTCCGTCACTGTCAGTTCGACTTTCATGAACTCTAGGTTTTGCAACTGGCTTTGCAGAGAGCTTTCGTGGTCTGAAATGACAAGAAATCACAGATAGTATAAAAACAAACAAATCTTCAATATACAGGGTTAATTAAAAAAGAATTAACCGATTTCATTACGCAATATTTTATTAAAGAAAAGAAAACTCCAGCCAAGTCACAAGTATTAAATTCACAATCAACTTATATAATTCACGGTCACTGACTCATGCCATGACGATGCTTGGGAATTGAAGCAATGAGTCATGATATCGGTTCATTCGTTTTGAATAACCCTGTACAGCTTCAAAAATGAATGATATTCATTACTGAGCATCTAGAACTAATTCTACTGATTCTATCTTACCTTCTGATATCGGCGGCTCAGTGCGGTGGCCAAATTGTTGAACTTTTGTTGATTCCAGCGCATGGCCAATCAGAGTCAGCATGTCTGTGCGCCCTGCAAACACAGAAAATATCATATTCCCATATTCCCCCTGTAATGATGTAACAAGTGCAGTAGAAGGTCATTTTACCTGCTTTAGACATATGTTTTGTGGTCACTGCAATCCTGGAGAGGAAAGCATTGCACTGTTCCACCTCCTCTCCTAGTGTCAAACCAGCCCCATCTTGATAAGCTCCACTCCATTTTTACCTGATTAGGAATGAAAAATATTAATATATTGCTGAGAAAGTTTTGATATTCATTTGCAGATTTTATTAATCTCATTGCAAAGTTCACCTACTTTGCACTTAAAATCATGGGCTTTGGCATGGAATACTGAAAGAAAGGGCTTCATGTTAAGAAGGTGCTGGAGCTCTGGGCAGCTTTTTGCAATTCTTTGGAGATAAGGCCAATATTTGCAGGTCACATCCATACAAAAAAAGTGATTTGCCTACTAGCCAGCCATTTTTGCAGGTACAGGTGACAAGCAAAAATTTCCCCCCTGCACATATTTAACGCACAGAGTAGCACCCCATGCCGACACACCGCAAGCTCCAGTCCCTCCTCGTCTACCTTGCTTGCAGATCTTTGGGAGGTCTCTCTGGCTGCTGACCACTCCCGTCCACAAACACCTCTTCCACTGACCGATAATATAGAAAATAGTTGATGAAAATAATGACTCTTGTAAACAAAATCTGTAGATGGAGGCAATTGTACTGTATAAAGTCTAATCATCTGCGATTTTACAGTACATGTTTGGATGCCTTGTGAATGTAGTCCACAAATCTTGTCACATCTTCATCCTTAGCTATAAAGACGTCTTCAAAGATGGCCTGTTCTTCAGATCTATAAAAAAGAAAAACAAACAAACAAACAAACAAACAAAAAAAACAACATACAGAACAGGTACACAAAATTGAATGATACATTCTAATCTAATTTAACTTTACTAGGCACATTAAATGGATATTTCTTCCTATTAATATTGTTTCAACAGTGTGACATTATGCACAATTCTGGTATACCTAGCTGCATTCTTGAAATGGTAAATCTTGTGGTTTCCATCTACTGAAACTGCCAGAATATCTAGGGTGCATGCAGGACAGATGAAAGGCTCTTCCTTGCAGATTTTGTCCACCTCAATACGGACAGCCTCCCACTCAAAAAAGCTTTTCTGAAAACTGTCTCTGGAGATCTTGCCAGTCTATTAAAAGTAAGGAAACCAACAGCTAATAATGTAAAATAAATGCATTAGCATCAAACACCTTTCTTCCCAGAATACAGAAAGATTACCAATACTGTAGGATAAATAAATGTAATACTCACACGACCAAATCGGACAGTTCGCTGATCCAGCATTCTTGAAAAAGCTTGGCAGGACAGTCCTGGTGCTGCCATCTTCATTTCTTCAAATAAAAAAAAAAGACATCTGTGGCATAAATTGTGGCAAAGTTAAGGGTCGCAGGCCAGTAGGCACTTCGATTTAGCTCGACCACTCCAGCAGCCCAAGTGGCTTGGCATGCCTCACAACTCAACTCAGGCATGCTTAGATCAAATCATCCTGAAAAAATCTAAAACATTTCCACTTTAATGTAAACCTTAAGTGATTAATCAGGTTTTGGATTATTTCAACCTTTTTTTTTTTACATGACTTTTGTATACTCAAAAGTCATGTGTAGATCTTACATACAAACCTGTGCCAAACTTATGGAGGTAGAGCATGTATAGATTTTTATCTTCACACACTTACCATTCATTGTGATCACAGCAACAGTCTTTCCTGGGCTGACCCTCAATGACTCTGGTGAACAACCGCAAATTTTCAGGAACCTCCACAGGCACATGGCGCACTGAACAAGATCCAACATGAATTAAGATCATTTGGATTGACGGAGTAATATAACATTGGAACAATTCTATGGTATTGAAGTACATTGCTGTAAAAATATACAGAGATGCTCAAAAAGCTAACTGACACGAAGTATCCACATAAATTTAATATCAAACAACAAGAGACAAAAAGGCATATTTAAATAGAAAAACTTATGAGGACTAACAATTCCTAGAATGATATTTATGTTGTCCAGACACAAACAAGAACTTACCACAATGGAAAGAGATGTATCTACAACAAAAGTTGTTGGAGGCAATGGCTGGTAGAATCCAGGAGTCATGGCATCTCGGTTATAGAGAGCATGTCTGGTGTGCATGATGACATCACATTTAGCACAAAAGAAGGGGCGTGGTCGACAGTCACAACACCGGACAGCAGCTGGATTGCTTCCACACAGTTGGCAGATGTGTGTTACCACATTTCCTCGTGCCACAGCCGTGTTCAACTTCTCTGAAATGAGACTTTGTCTTGTGCTCCAGTTTGAGGAAACTAGGAGAGGATCTCTTGAGGTTCCAAGAGCTGATGCATCATCATCTATAGAATCGCTCAGTGAGTGCTGGAGATCTTGCATGAAACTCTCTGTTAAAATAGTATGGAATATTAAACACACACATACACACATTATATATATATATTATGTAATTTACAGAATGAAGTACACACCAACAGTCTCTGGAGAAATGGTCACCTCACAGTTAGTGTCAGGAGCATTGATGTGAGGATCAGTTTTCCAGTGATCAACTGTACCACATAAAAACAATAAAGAACAACATTCAGAACATTTACAACTTGTCCCACATTTTGATCTCCTTTATAACCAGTGTAAAATGGTCCAAGCTCACTGTTTAACATTTAGTTGAGAGGACTAGCAGACTTTTTATTTCCCAAACCCAAATGTAGACAGTTCAATTGCTTGCAGTTAGCTGTCTATAAGGTGTCAAATAGATGAGGAAAGCAAATAAACTTGCTTGCTGTAGAAGCGGAGTATAAAAACAAGCTGGTTGGCCACTTACAACACACTCAGAACAAACTGCTTCAAACAAATCTTACCAAGACCAATCATTTAGTGAAGCTTTTACTTCTTTACAATAAATACTGTATTTTATTCAATTTATTTTCATGTTAAAAATCAGTGCTTCTGGTTTGATTGTTTACATCATATTCCTTGTTTCATACATTCATAAGTGCCTAAACAATCCAGATATTCAATATATCTTGAATGAAAAATTATACTGACCCTCATTTGACTGATTTCTATTTCATCTTGGTCTTGCTTAGACAATGTTTCCATCACTGTCTCTTTTTCTCCCATGTACCCTTGGTTCAGGTGTTTTTACTGGTGCTGCTTCCTCCTCTCCCTGCAGCTCTTGAATTAAGTCATCAAGACTTTGGAGCTCATCATTGATTTCTTGATGCTCAACCAGGTTATCCAGCAGCATAAACTGTTATTGTAGTTCTGAATCACTCATGGTGAGGGGCAGGAACAGAAACAAACAGAAAGACGGACAGATACAACACAACAACAACAACAACAAAAACAGATGTAAACAGTGAAAGAGAGAGAGAGGGAGAGTGAGAGAGAGAGAGAAAGAGAGAAAGAGAGAGAGAGAGAGAGAGAGAGAGAGAGAGAGAGAGAGAGAGAGAGAGAGAGAGAGAGAGAGAGGGTTGAGGAGATTAAAATAAAAGAGGAATGTTGGAGAATCTGAAGGACCTGATGAGAGAAAAAAGAAAGATTTAGAATTCAGAATTGAACACCTTACATTTTTACCAATTTTTTCTTTATCAGTTTGGGCAGTTTGTGATGGTTTTAAATTGTACTATGTGGGATGAAATGGGATTAGACAGGTGGGATTTTGATATTTCTGATGTGCCAAATGACAGACATAGAAAATAGTTTACAACGTAGTTACAACCTAACCTTCTTTAGACAAGAACGCTTAATTTGCTTTATTATATTGTAAATATGTGATGCTCCACAGTATTGTTGTTTTTTTTTTTTATTTAAATAATTGTCAAAATCAATTTGTATTGTTATTGCTGAGATTTGTGTATTTACTAGAGTTTTTTGTGTAGATTTTGAACAATTACTTGAAAACACACCAATCTGGCAACACTGTTCCTCATCTGAACATTTATAAACGGCTAAAGTATTAAAGTACTACTGTCATTTTGGTAACTTAAAACACACAATTTCCAAATATCATACAATCTCCTCTATTTCCTTGCATGATTCTTCTTCTTCTTCTTCTTTCGGCTGCTCCCATTAGGGGTCGCCACAGCGGATCATCCGTCTCCATACCACCCTGTCCTCTATATCTGCCTCTTTTACACCAACTACCTGCATGTCTTCCCTCACCACATCCATGAACCTCCTCCTTGGCCTTCCTCTTTTCCTCCTACCTGGTGGCTCCATCTTCAGCATTTTTCTACCAATATAATTCATGTCCCTTCTCTGCACATGTCCAAACCATCTCAATCTCGCCTCCCTCACCTTGTCACCAAAACATCCTACATGTGCTGTCCCTCTAATAAACTCATTTCTAATCTTGTCCATCCTCGTCACTCCCAACGAAAACCTCAACATCTTCAGCTCTGCTACCTCCAGCTCCACCTCCTGTCTTTTACTCAATGCCACTGTCTCTAATCCATACAACATCGCAGGTCTCACCACAGTCCTATAAACTTTCCCTTTCATTCTTGCAGATACTCTTCTATCACAAATCACTCCTGTCACTCTTCTCCACCCACTCCACCCTGCCTGCACTCTTTTCTTTACTTCCCTAACACACTCTCCATTACTTTGCACTGTTGACCCCAGGTACCTGAACTCCTCCACCTTCTCCACCTCTTCTCCCTGCAACCGCATCACTCCACTGCCCTCCCTCTTATTTACACACATGTACTCTGTTTTACTCCTACTGACTTTCATTCCCCTTCTCTCCAGCGCATATCTCCACCTCTCCAGGCTCTTCTCAACCTGCTCTCTACTCTCACCACAAATCACAATATCATCTGCAAACATCATAGTCCAGGGAGACTCCTGTCTGACCTCGTCCGTCAACCTGTCCATCACCACTGCAAACAGGAAAGGGCTCAGGGCCGATCCTTGATGCAGTCCAACCTTCACCCTGAACCAGTCTGTCGTACCTACTGCACACTTTACTGCCGTCACACTGTCCTCATACATGTCCTGCACCACCCTCACATACTTCTCTGACACACCAGACTTCCTCATACAATACCACAACTCCTCTCTCGGCACCCTGTCGTACGCTTTCTCTAAATCCACAAATACACAATGCAGCTCCTTCTGTCCTTCTCTATACTTCTCCATCAACATCCTTAAAGCAAATAAGGCATCTGTGGTGCTCTTCCTCGGCATGAAACCATACTGTTGCTCACAGATGGTCACCTCTTCTCTCAGCCTGGCTTCCACTACTCTTTCCCATAACTTCATGGTGTGACTGATCAACTTAATTCCCCTGTAGTTACTGCAGGTCTGCACATCTCCCTTATGCTTAAAGATCGGTACCAGCACACTCCTTCTCCATTCCTCAGGCATCCTCTCCCCTTCCAGAATCCTGTTAAACAATCTGGTTAAAAACTCCACTGCCATCTCTCCTAAACATCTCCACGCTTCTACCGGTATGTCATCTGGTCCAACCGACTTTCCATTCTTCATCCTCTTAATCGCTGCTCTCACTTCCTCCTTACTAATCCTATCTACATCCTGCTTCACTAACTCCACATCCTCCAACCTTCTCTCTCTCTGATTTTCCTCATTCATCAGCTGCTCAAAATACTCCCTCCATCTTCTCAACACACTCTCCTCACTAGTCAACACATTTCCCTCTCCATCCTTTATTGCTCTAACTTGCAGTACATCCTTCCCAGCTCGGTCCCTCTGCTTGGCCAATCGGTATAAATCCTTTTCTCCTTCCTTAGTGTCCAACCTCTTATACAGTTCCTCATATGCCTTTTCCTTGGCTTTCGCCACATCCCTTTTAACCTGCTGCCGCATCTCCTTGTACTCCTGCCTACTTTTCTCATCACTCTGTCGATCCCACTTCTGTTTTGCCAACCTCTTCCCCCTAATGCTCTCCTGCACTTCCTCATTCCACCACCACGTCTCCTTGTCTTGCTTTCTATTTCCAGATGTCACACCAAGTACTTTTCTAGCTGCCTCCCTCATCACTCCTGCAGTAGTTGCCCAATCATCCGGCACCTCTTCACCACCACCGAGCCCCTGTCTGACCTCTTCCCTGAACCTCACACTACACTCTTCCTCCTTCAGTTTCCACCATCTTATTCTTCTTTCAAACCTTACTTTCCTCCTCTTCTTCTTTGCCTCCAAAACCATCCTACAGACCACCATCCGATGCTGTCTAGCTACACTGTCCCCCGCCAACACCTTACAGTCTCCAATCTCCTTCAGGTTGCATCTCCTACACAGAAGATAATCCACCTGTGTGCACCTTCCTCCACTCTTATACGTCACCCTATGATCCTCCTTCTTCTTAAAATACGTGTTCACCACTGCCATTTCCATCCTTTTAGCAAAATCTACCACCATCTGCCCTTCCACATTCCTCTCCTTAAAACCATACCTACCCATCACCTCCTCATCACCTCTGTTCCCTTCACCTACATGCCCATTAAAGTCTGCCCCAATCACCAATCGTTCTTTCCTAGGTACACCATCTACCACTTCATCTAATTCACTCCAGAATCTTTCTTTCTCCTCCATCTCACAGCCAACTTGTGGAGCATAGGCACTGATGACATTTATCATCATCCCTTCAACTTCCACCTTCACGATCATCACCCTATCAGAAACTCTCTTCACCTCCACTACACTCTTACTGTACGCTTCCTTCAGAATCACCCCTACACCATTTCTCTTCCCATCCACACCATGATAAAACAGTTTAAACCCACCTCCAATGTTCCTGGCCTTACTCCCTTTCCACTTGGTCTCCTGAACACACAACACATCTACCTTTCTCCTCTCCATCATATCAGCTATCTCTCTCCCTTTACCCGTCATAGTACCAACATTTAAAGTACCAACCCGAACCTCTACTCTCCTACACTGCTCCTTTTCCTGCCGTCTCTGTAGATGCCTTCCTCCTCTCCTTCTCCTCCTTCGGCCAACAGTAGCCCAATTTCCACCGGTACCCTGTCGGCTAACGATACCTGTGGCGGTCGTTGTTAACCCGGGCCTCGACCGATCCGGTATGAAATTCTCATTTGTGATCCGCATATTTGATTTGGCACATGTTTTACGCTGGATGCCCTTCCTAACGCAACCCTCCCCATTTACCCGGGCTTGGGACCGGCACTAAGAGTACACTGGCTTGTGCCCCCCTAATGGCTGGGTTATTTCCTTGCATGATTAAATGTGAAAAAACAAATAAACAAACTTGAATGTAATTATCTATCTTAGCCAGCCTACTACACATTTGGTGCAGCAAGTTATATTTTTATAATGTCTGCTGTGATTTACTGCATCACAAAACTGCTTCATTTCACTTCTATAGCTTCTAAACACAACTTCTTGACCTGATTGAACAGTTTTTGTTCCGTAAATTGTAGGGATTGTTCCCAATTATATTAATGAACTGTTCTACTTACCGAGTGGAAAATTGCAATGGAGCAGGGGTTCTCCATACGACGGCCAATGACGTCAGCGCCACTGATGAATTTATTAATTAATAAATAAATAAATAAATAAATAAATAAATAAATAAATAAATAAATAAATAAATAAAGTCCTTATAAATAAATGAATAAATAAATGAATAAATAAATAAATAAATAAATAAATAAATAAATAAATAAATAAATAAATAAATAAACGTGGTGAGGGAAGACGCAGGTAGTTGGTGAGAAAGAGGCAGTTTTAAAGATAGAAAATGTGGAGAAAAAAAAACATGACCTGGACTGAGTAGCCCTGCCATAATACATTTATAGCAAGCTATTCTCAAAATGTGACTCCTGACCAAGCGTCCATATTTGACGAGTTGGGAGTGAGAATTTGGTCATTTTGTGGTTTGGTTTTTGTTCACAAAGCCTTTTTAATGGTTATTCATAAAATTATGCTAATTCATATATATATATATATATATATATATATATATATATATATATATATATATATATATATATATATATATATATATATATATATTAAAATTTTCATAACATTTTTACAAGAGAAAAATCAGTCAAAACGTTATTTTTAAAAAGTCATGTTTTTGACAATACTTATTTCCCCCTTATTCCACTTTTTAATGGTTTCTAATTGAATTATGCTTATGAATATGAAAATTCATATTTTCCAAACATAAACAATGATGAAAAAAAGGATGAAAAACCTCATATTTCTGTCAAAACATAAGATAGCATGTAACATTTTCAGTTTTTTTGTTTACGCATTGTACTTTGTAGCAGATTTTCATGAATTTTTCTTATGAAAATGCAAATTCATATATTTATAATATTTTTGAAAAAACTCTTCTACTAACTCTAAACTATTTTAGACACGACTACCTATATTTAAACACATGACTACCTTGTCATGTGTTTCACTGACTTCTAAATATTCTATTTTCATAACAATCATTTTTGTCAAAAGGGTATATATGTCAGTATTTTTGTTCATTTACTGCACCCATTTACGTTTTTTTTTTCATGACATTATGCTTTTGAATATGAAAACATATTTTCACCATAAATATCATACCTTTAAAAAAATTTTTTTTTTAAACAAATTTCTAATGTCACCATCAATGTTAACTTTCTGCCATTATTTTTTTTATTATTATTATTATTAAATTAAGCTGAAAAATTCATATTAACTATAATATTTGTAAAAAAATAGTAAAATTCATGAAAAATGTTATTTTTGTCAAAACGTGATATTTCATGTCAGTATTTTCGTTCACTGACTGCACCCTTTTATGTTTTGTCATGAAAATATGATTCTGAATATGAAAACGTTTTCACTATAACAATCATACCTTTTATGTAAAACTTAATTTTTTTCAAAACAAATGTGTCATGTCATGCTCATCGTTCACTTTCTGCCATTTTTACCTTTTTTCTTTTTTTTTTTTTTTTTTTCGAAATTTTGCTTAAAAATTCATATTAACTATTATATTTTTTATCAAAAGAGTAAACTTCTTGTCAAAACTTGATTTGTCTTTACCATTTTCATTCTCTTATTCCTTTTTCAATGGTTTTTATAAAAGTTTTGCTCATGAGTATGAAAATCGAAAAAGCGTTTTTCTTTCGTCCTGCGAGGAACATGGAACTTTTTGAATATAAAAATTCACATGTTCATAATAACTCTTATTTGTATATTTGTTCAATTTTTACAGTTAGAACTGTAAACATTTTAGTTTTTCAATTTTTTTTATTTCATGTTTTTTCCCCGTTTTTCCACTTTGAAGAAGTTTTTAAATGAAATTATGTTCACAAATATGAAAATTATTTTTTTTTCCAATAGATGGTTGGGAAAACAAATGTCAAAATATGATTTCTAATTTAATTTTTTTTAGTTTTTTGTTCACTTATTCCTTTTTGTAACGTCTATTAATGAAATTATGCTGTTTAATATAAATATTAATATTTTCATAATTACTTTCATTTTTGTATGAAAAAAGTCGTTTTTAACAAAACTTGATTTTTAATGTAATTGTTTCCCCTTATTCCATTTTTTTTTTACAGTTTTCAATGAAATTATGCTTACGAATATGAAAATTAGTATTTTCCCAATAGATGAAAACATTATGAAAAAAGTAATATTTCTGTCAAAACATGATTTACATGTAACATTTTTTTAGTTTTTTGTGTCATTGGCTTCTTGCATTTTAAATATATTTTCCTGAAATGTACCTTCGAAAATAAGAAAATTCGTATTTTCACAAGAATAATTTTTGTCAAAAGGTTATCATGTCTGTATTTTCGTTAACTTATTGCACCATTTTACTTTTTTTCATGAAATTATGCTTATGACTGTAAAAATTCATATATATTCACAACCACTCTATCTTGTTTAAATACAACGTAATTTATCTCAAAACAAATGTCACCATCATCATTCACATTTTGCAATTTTAACTGCTTTTTAATGAAATTATGTTTAAAAATCCACATTTCATATGAACTATAGTCTTATGAACATTTTCAAATTTTTCCAAAATTTGATTTGTCATGTCACTGTTTTTGTTCACTTGTTCCATTTTAATGGTTTGTAATAAATTTTTGCTTATGAGCATGAAAATTCATACTATCCTACTTTTTCTGGAAAAAAGTTTTTTTGTCAATTTGTAGGTTTTTTTGTTCACTTATTGACTATTGTAATGGTCATTTCTGAAATCATGCTAATTGATATAAAAATTCATATTTTCACAATAACTATAATTTTTGTATGAAAATTACATAATGCCAAGACAGGATTTATGAAACGTTATTAATGTTTAATGTAATTTTTTCCCCTTATTCCACCTTTTAACGGTTTCTTTTGAAATTATGCTTATGAATATTATTTTTTTTCCAATAGATGAAAAAGATGAAAATGTATGAAAAAGGTCATATTTTGGTCAAAACATGATTTAGCATGTAACATTTTTAGTTTTTCCGTTTAAGCCTCGTACTTTGTAATTTTTTCATAAAACTTTGCTTATGAAAATGAAAATTCATATACTTAAAATATATTTTTATGAACAAACGTTGTCAAAACTTTATTTGCCATGTCACGTGTTTCATTGAAGTTTTGCACGTTTTAATGTTTATTCCTAAAATGTACCTTCGGAATACAAAAATTCATATTTTCATAACAATAATCTATTTTGTCAAAAAATGAAATGTGATTCTTATGAGTTTGAAAATTTATATTTTTATATTAACTGTCCTACTTTTTCTGAGAATAAAAACATCTATTTTTTATAATGATTTCTTATGTACATTTTTCGTTCAGTTGTTGACTTTTTCCACATTTTCTTCATATCTTTTTTCATACATGAAAAAGATATGAAAAAGATATGAAAAAGTCTTATTTCTGTCAAAACACGATTTATGTAACATATTTGGGTTTTTTTTGTGTACTTTGTAACGTTTTTTCATGAAATTTGCTAATGTAAATAAAAATTTAAATATTTAAAATATTTTTATGAAAAAAACACTTTTTGCACTTTTAAAAAAAATTCTGAAATGTTGCTTTTGAATGTGAAAATGTAAACATTTTATTATATCAAGATTTTCATGAAAACAGTTATTTTTGTCATAACGTGATTTTTCATTCACTTTTTGCATCCTTTTACGCTTTTCATGAAATTATGATTCCGAAAACCATATTTTCACTATATCATACCTTTTATGAAAATTTTTATTTTTTAAAACAAATATCATGTCACCGTCATCGTTCACTTGGCTTTTTTTTTATGCCTTATATTTTTATGAAGAGTACAATTTTTGTCAGTATTTTTGTTGACATTCACTTTGTAATGGTTATTATTAATATAAAAACTATTATTTTCATAATTATAATTTTTTTTATGAAACAGTCATGTTTTTGACAAAACTATTTTTTCCTGTTATTTCACTTTTAAACTATTTTTTAATGCTTATAAAAATGTTAATTCATATTTTTGAAATAGATAATTGGGAAAAACATGAAAAAAGTACATTATATTTCTGTCAAAACATGTCTCGTCAATTTTTTTGTTATTTCGTTTATTCAGCTGTTTTGTAACAGCTACTAATGAAATTAGGCTAATTAATACGAAAATTCATATTTTCATAATTACGTTAATTTTTTTATGAAACAGTATCTATACAATATGTATCTTGAGTATAAAAATGTATATAGTCAAAAACGTATATATTTGTCAAAATTTTGTCATCATGACCTTTTGCATTTTTTAACATTTTTTTCTAAAATGTTGCTAATAAAAAGATTAATTATCGTCACCGTCATCGTTCACTATTTGCCATTTTTCTTCAATAACTTGGTTGTCACCTTTTTAATTCTTTACTTCACTTTTTAACGGTTTTTAATTAAATTATGCTAATTAATATAACCATTTATTATTTAATATTAATTTACTGATTTAGTCATGTCTTGTTCACTGTTTACAGTTTTTCATTAAATTATGATTATGAATATAATCATTCATATTTTAATAACTCATATTTTTACGAAAAAAAGTGCTATTTTGTTTATGTCGTAAATTATCATTAACATGTAAAAACATAGTGGTCAAGAGCATGCGATATGTGAAAAATGACATGGTTCGAAAATGCGTTTTCCTTTCGTCCTGCGAGGCTGAGACTTGCGGAATCGCTTTTTCAGCTCTTAAGGAAGCTCTTTCTTTACAGCACATACACGGCTTGGCCAAACATGTGAAACTTTTAGTTTTTTGATGAATTATGACTTTCTACACCCTATATGTTCACTTTTTACAGGTTTTCATAAAATTATGAATATGAAAATTAATATTTTTATAATAACTCATATTTTGTCTAACAAAAAGTGCTATTTTTGACAAAACATAATTTATTATGTCCTATATCATAAACATGTAAAAACATTGTTGTCAAGTGCATGCGATATGTGCAAAAATGACATGATTCGAAAAAACGTTTTCCTTTCGTCCTGTGAGGCTGAGACTTGCGGAATCGCTTTTTTAGCTCTTAAGAAGCTCTTTCTTTACAGCACATACACGGCTTGGCCAAACATGTGGAACTTTTAGTTTTTTGATGAATTATGACTTTGTACACCCTATATGTTCACTTTTTAAAGTTTTTAATAAAATTAAAATTATGAATATGAAAATTTATATTTTTATAATAACTCATATATTGTCTAACAAAAAGTGCTATTTTTGACAAAACATAATTTAATATGTCCTATATTATCATAAACATGTAAAAACATTGTGGTCAAGAGCATGCGATATGTGCAAAAATGACATGATTCGAAAATGCGTTTTCCTTTCGTCCTGCAAGGCTGAGACTTGCGGAATCGCTTTTTCAGCGCTTAGGAAGCTCTTTCATTACAGCACATACACGGCTTGGCCAAACATGACGAACTTTTTGTCTTTTGATGAATTATGACTTTCCACACCCGATATGTTCACTTTGAACAGTTTTTTATCAAATTAAAATTATGAATATGAAAATATATATTTTCATAAAAACTATTTTGTATAAAAAAAGTTATATTTTTGAGAAAATATTAATTATTAAGTCCTATGTCATCATCAACAGGCAAGAACATTGTGGTCAAGAGCATGCGATATGTGCAAAAATGACATGATTCGAAAAACCGTTTTACTTTCGTCCTGCGAGGCTGAGACTTGCGGAATCGCTTTTTCAGCTCTTAGGAAGCTCTTTATTTACAGCACATACACGGCTTGGCCAAACATGTGGAACTTTTTGTTTTTTGATGAATTATGACTTTGTACACCCTATACGTTCACTTTTTACAGTTTTTTATCAAATTAAAATTATGAAAATGAAAATATATATTTTTATAAAAACTAATATTTTGTATAAAAAAAGTTATATTTTTTGACAAAATATGATTTATTAAGTCCTATGTCTTCATAAACATGTAAAAACATTGTTGTCAAGTGCATGCGATATGTGCAAAAATGACATGATTCGAAAATGCGTTTTGCTTTCGTCCTGCAAGGCTGAGACTTGCGGAATCGCTTTTTCAGCTCTTAGGAAGCTCTTTCTTTACAGCACATACACGGATTGGACAAACATGTGGAACTTTTAGTTTTTTGATGAATTATGACATTCCACACCCAATATGTTCCCTTTTTACAGTTTTTCATGAAAATAAAATTATGAATATGAACATTTATATCTTCAAAAAACTCATATTTTGTAGAATAAAAGTTATATTTTTGAGAAAACATGATTTATTAAGTCCTATTTCATCATCAACAGACAAGAACATTGTGGTCTAGAGCATGCGATATGTGCAAAAATGACATGATTCGAAAAACCGTTTTTCTTTCGTCCTGCGAGGCTGAGACTTGCGGAATCGCTTTTTCAGCTCTTAAGAAGCTCTTTCATTACAGCACATACACGGCTTGGCCAAACATGTCGAACTTTTTGTTTTTTGATGAATTATGACTTTCCACACCCGATATGTTCACTTTGAACAGTTTTTTATCAAATTAAAATTATGAATATGAAAATATATATTTTCATAAAAACTAATATTTTGTATAAAAAAAGTTATATTTTTGACAAAATATGATTTATTAAGTCCTATGTCATCATCAACAGGCAAGAACATTATGGTCAAGAGCATGCTATATGTGCAAAAATGACATGGTTCGAAAATGCGTTTTCCTTTCGTCCTGCGAGGCTGAGACTTGCGGAATCGCTTTTTTAGCTCTTAAGAAGCTCTTTCTTTACAGCACATACACGGCTTGGCCAAACATGTGAAACTTTTAGTTTTTTGATGAATTATGACTTTCTACACCCTATATGTTCACTTTTTAAAGTTTTTCATAAAATTAAAATTATGAATATGAAAATTTATATTTTTATAATAACTCATATATTGTCTAACAAAAAGTGCTATTTTTGACAAAACATAATTTATTATGTCCTATATTATCATAAACATGTAAAAACATTGTTGTCAAGTGCATGCGATATGTGCAAAAATGACATGATTCGAAAAACCGTTTTCCTTTCGTCCTGCGAGGCTGAGACTTGCGGAATCGCTTTTTCAGCTTTTAGGAAGCTCTTTCATTACAGCACATACACGGCTTGGACAAACATGTGGAACTTTTTGTTTTTTGATGAATTATGACTTTCCACACCCTATATGTTCACTTTTTACAGTTTTTTATCAAATTAAAATTATGAATATGAAAATATATATTTTCAAAAAACGATTATTTTGTATAAAAAAAGTTATATTTTTGACAAAATATGATTTATTAAGTCCTATGTCATCATCAACAGGCAAGAATATTGTGGTCAAGAGCATGCGATATGTGCAAAAATGACATGGTTCGAAAATGCGTTTTCCTTTCGTCCTGCGAGGCTGAGACTTGCGGAATCGCTTTTTCAGCTCTTAAGAAGCTCTTTCTTTACAGCACATACATGGCTTGGCCAAACATGTCGAACTTTTTGTTTTTTGATGAATTATGACTTTCCACACCCGATATGTTCACTTTGAACAGTTTTTTATCAAATTAAAATTATGAATATGAAAATATATATTTTCATAAAAACTAATATTTTGTATAAAAAAAGTTATATTTTTGACAAAATATGATTTATTAAGTCCTATGTCATCATAAACATGTAAAAACATTGTTGTCAAGTGCATGCGATATGTGCAAAAATGGCATGGTTCGAAAATGCGTTTTCCTTTCGTCCTGCGAGGCTGAGACTTGCGGAATCGCTTTTTCAGCTCTTAAGAAGCTCTTTCTTTACAGCACATACACGGCTTGGCCAAACATGTGGAACTTTTAGTTTTTTGATGAATTATGACTTTGCACACCCGATATGTTCACTTTTTACAGGTTTTTATCAAATTAAAATTATGAATATATATGAATATAAAAACTAATATTTTGTATAAAAAAAGTTATATTTTTGACAAAATATGATTTATTAAGTCCTATGTCATCATCTTTACAGCACATGCGGAATCGCTTTTTCAGCTCTTAGGAAGCTCTTTCATTACATCACATATACGGCTATTTCTACATCCGATTTGTTCACTTTTTAATGTTACAACTGTAAACATTTTAGTTTTTCGATTTTTTTTTATTTCATCTTTATCCACTTTAAAATTATGATTACCAATATGAAAATTAATTTTTTTCAACTAGATGATTGGAAAAACAGATGTAAATATTATGAAAAAAAAGTCAAATTTCTGTCAAAATATGATTTCGCATTTAAATTTGTTTAGGCTTTTTGTTCACTTACTCCCTTTTGTAACGTTTATTAATGAAATTAGGCTAATTAATTTTTTTTTTTAAACTTGATTTTTAATGACGTTTTTCCCCTTATTCAATTTTTTTTTTGAAATTATGCTAATGAATATGGTGTTTGTGGACGGGAGTGGTCAGCAGCCAGAGAGACCTCACAAAGATCTGCAAGCAACGTAGACGAGGAGGACTGGAGCTTGGGTGTGTCGGCATGGAGTGCTACTCTGTGCGTTAAATATGTCCAGGGGGGAAATTTTTGCTTATCCCCTGTACCTGCAAAAATGGCTGGCTAGTAGGCAAATCACTTTTTTTGTATGGATGTGACCTGCAAATATTGGCCTTATCTCCAAAGAATTGCAAAAAGCTGCCCAGAGCTCCAGCACCTTCTTAACATGAAGCCCTTTCTTTCAGTATTCCATGCCAAAGCCCATGATTTTAAGTGCAAAGTAGGTGAACTTTGCAATGAGATTAATAAAATCTGCAAATGAATATTAAAACTTTCTCAGCAAATTATTAATATTTTTCATTCCTAATCAGGTAAAAATGGAGTGGAGCATATCAGGATGGGGCTGGTTTGACACTAGGAGAGGAGGTGGAACAGTGCAATGCTTTCCTCTCCAGGATTGCAGTGACCACAAAACATATGTCTAAAGCAGGTAAAATGACCTTCTACTGCACTTGTTACATCATTACAGGGGGAATATGGGAATATGATATTTTCTGTGTTTGCAGACATGCTGACTCTGATTGGCCATGCGCTGGAATCAACAAAAGTTCAACAATTTGGCCACCGCACTGAGCCGCCGATATCAGAAGGTAAGATAGAATCAGTAGAATTAGTTCTAGATGCTCAGTGACTAGTGTGTGTGTGTGTTTGTGTGTGTATACTGTATGTATATATATATATATATATATATATATATATATATATATATATATATATATATATATATATATATATATATATATATATATATATATATATATATACATATTTTTATTTTTTTTTATATATGTTACTAGTAATACATTTAGTTGTAAATAATTGTAATTGTTACTCTTGTTGTAATTTCTTCTCAGCAACAACAACAACCACCACAAATGATGTTGATGCTTTGGCCAGCAGAATTGAAGTGCTGGTGGTGAGTATCAAAAGGCGTTCCCAGCGTCTCTATAAAGATACAGATGGCAACAAAGGTCGTGCCAGGATCCGCCGCAAGATCAGGGAAGAGAAGGGGATCCTGACATCAGTTGTGGAGAAATACAACATAATGGTTCCAAAAACAAAAACCATTTTGTCTGGTGAGACAGCTTGGCCATGGCAGCTACCACACAGTGGTATGTACACTAGTCTTCTGACAATTCTTTCATATAATGACACATCAGCCACAATGCCACAAATGTCAATCTGCAACCCCATATGATGTAAGTTTTTCTCATGCATTCCAGACACTGTTTATTTAAGGACAAAAAGAAAGGCATTCGACATCATCATGTCACTAAGGCGACTTCAGGAGGAGCAGAAAATTGTTGTTGCAGAGATGAATCAACATTGGAAATATCTTTCAACTCGTGCTGAGACCCTCCGAGAACTGTCCTGCTTGTTTGCCAGCGAGAGTCTGAAAAGTAAGAATTTGTAATATATGGCACAAAAGCATTAGGGCTGCCGCATTTTTTTTCTGGAAAATGAACTCAACACAGTTCCAGTTCCATAGCTGAAAAAGAATATTATAAGTTAAGTTATTTCAGCCATCACAACTGTCTGATTATCTTTATTTTACTATTAGTAAGAGTCTGCTTTTTTTGACTAGTGCATATTCAGTGAAAGTGACTTTGAAAATTCTGATGATGAACTGTAATGTAAAAACCTTTTTTTTTTGACAGTGAACCAGTGACCTTAACCCTTAATCTAAAGTGTGTAATAAAATCTGCTTTGTGTCATTTTATAAATATAATCAAAGTGTAGTCTCTTTTTTCACATAAATAGAAATACAACCAGTCAGTGATGGAAATGAAGTGTGTTATTGTAAGGCTAAGTACTGTACTGTACTAAAGTATAGATTTCAGGTACTTGTACTCTAGATGATTTGTTACTTCTCATGGCTCTTTGTAGTTGTAAAGTATTAGGCTGCAAAATACTTTTTACTGAGCTTATAAAATACGACATTTTGGTATGAATAAAACTACTCAGTAGTTTACACATATAGAATAAATACAGCCAGCCAAAAGAATATGCAAAGAAAAAAATATTTGCCAACAAAGATTTATAACTCGTTAGATTTGTACATTTTTGTAAAAAAAAGAATAAGTAGATACAGTTATTAGTTATTCTACAATAATTAGATACAAAATAGTTGAAAATGACCTCCACCAACTACAACACTAAATAATCACGAGTTTAATGAGTAATAAAAATCAAAGGAAATTTGATTCATATTGGAAATATGAAGAGTTCAGGTGCAAAGGTCTCTAATCCATTTGGTTTTTGTTTTTGTTTTTTATAAAATTAGCATTTTTCTTAGGTGCCAATGTTTATGTTCAGTTTATTCACTTGAATGGCAATAAAAATAACCTATTTAATGCCATTAATGTGGAATTAATGGACAGAACAAAGGAGCCTGAGAAAATGTCCATTTCAGAAGGAAATTTTAAACACCACTTACAGGCATTTGCATCTAAACACTTCAAATGAAATTTTAGGTCTTCATCCCTGGGCTGAGGAAAAACAACTGGCCACATGCCTGTTTTCTAGATTAGGGTACTGTATAACAGTTGAAACCTGTTTATAGACATGGAATAAGCAGATTATAATAAGGACATAGACAAGCAAGACAAAGAAATCTATTATGATAAAGAGGAATCATTATTTCCCAACACTAAATGCAAGTTCATTTATTGCTGTTTTGCTATTCAGGTGTTCCAATTATGCAGACTGCTTTTACGAACATTTGTGAAAGAATGGGTTGCTCTCAGGAGCTCAGTGAATTCCAGCATGGTACCGTGACAGGATGCCACCGGTGCAATAAGTTCAGTCATGAAATTTCTTCACTACTAAATATTCCACAGTAAACTGTTAATGGTGTTATAACAAAGTGGAAGCAATTGGGAACGACAGCAACTCTGCCACGAAGTGATAGAACATGTAAAACCACAGAGCGAGTCAGAGGATGCTAAAACACATAGTGCACAGAAGTCATCAACTTTCTGCAGCGTCAGTAGCTACAGTCCTCCAAACTTCATGTGCCCTTCAGATTAGTTTAAGAACAGTGCACAGAAAGGTTCATGGTCGAGCAGCTGCATCCAAGCCTTACATCAGCAAGTGCAATGCAAAGCATGGGATGCAGTGGTGTAACGCATGCCACCACTGGACTCTAGAGCAGTGAAGACTTGTTCTCTGGAGTGACTATTTACGCTTCACTGTCTGACAATCCTAAAGACAAGCCTGGTTTGGGGGTTACCAAGGGAACGGTACTTGTCTGACTGCATTGTGCCAAGTGTAAAGGTTGGTGGAGGGGGATTATTATGTGGGTTTGTTTTTAAGTAGTTGGGCTCGGCCCCTTAGCTCAAGTGAAAGGAACACTTAATGCTTCAGGACATTTTGGACAGTTCAGTACCTACTTTGTCGGAACAGATTGGGGACGGCCTGTTCCTGTTCCAACATGACTGAGCACAAGTGCAGAAAGCAAGATCCATAAAGACATGGATGAGTGAGTTTAGTGTGGAAGATCTCGACTGTCCTGCACAAGAGTCCTGACTTCAACCCGATAGAACACATTTGGGATGAATTAGATCAGAGACTGTAATCCAGGCCTTTTTGTCCAACATCAGTGTCTGACCTCACAAATGCGCTTCTGGAGAAATGGTCAAAAATTCTTACGAACACACTCTTAAACCTTGTGAAAAGGCAGACGAGTGAATGTTCTTAAATATAGCGTATATATACAGTTTGCAAAAAAAATAAAAGGTGTTCTAAG
Organism: Silurus aristotelis; assembly: GCF_946808225.1. Taxonomy (NCBI): domain Eukaryota; kingdom Metazoa; phylum Chordata; class Actinopteri; order Siluriformes; family Siluridae; genus Silurus; species Silurus aristotelis. The sequence goes on along the minus strand of NC_139590.1, from coordinate 17,779,131 downwards.
TAAAATGCCACATTTTAACCTGGCTCTCAAATATATCAAAGGTTTGCACAATGAACATATTTAGATATTCATTTGTTCATTGAACTTAGTGTTTACTTCATTTAATTACTAGATTTTACAACTACATTACCCATAAGCCATGTGTCACTCTATCAATGGGACGGGAAAACATGGTGCTGTAATTTGTAGTTCATTGAAGTGTATACTTGTGCTGTAGTGTTTCGGTTAGGAACATGATCTCTGTAAATCGTGAATTTCTTGTACCATAGCAATACCTCATTGTTTAGTGACAGTATTAGTGAAGTCATATTGACAGTTAAACAGTTTGCAACATGAAGCACCTTCAATTTTTGCCTAAAAGTTAATCCAGCCACACCCGTCAAAATAAACGTCCCACTTATTTGTCCAAATATAGTAATTACAGGCTCTACCGGCTTGAGGTGGGTTATAACAGGTCAGTTATATATTTATTTCTTCTATATATATATATACAGTGGGTACAGAAAGTATTCAGACCCCCTTAAATTTTTCACTCTTTGTTATATTGCAGCCATTTGCTAAAATCATTTAGGTTCATTCTTCTTCCTCATGAATGTACACATAGCACCCCATAACCTTGTGGGGTGGACAGAAATCGCTGTCCACCAACGTTTACCATCCAACCTGACAGAACTGGAGAGGATCTGCAAGGAGGAATGGCAGAGGATCCCCAAATCCAGGTGTGAAAGACTTGTTGCATCTTTCCCAAAAAGACTCCTGGCTGTATTAGATCAAAAGGGGGCTTCTACTAAATACTGAGCAAAGGGTCTGAATACTTAGGACCTTGTGATATTTCAGTTTTTCTTTTTTAATAAATCTGCAACAATGTCAACAATTCTGTGTTTTTCTGTCAATATGGGGAGCTGTGTGTACATTCATGACGAAGAAGAATGAACTTAAATGATTTTAGCAGATGGCTGCAATATAACAAAGAGTGAAAAATTTAAGGGGGTCTGAATACTTTCCGTACCCACTGTATATATATATACAGCTGTATACGGTGTGTGTGTGTGTGTGTGTGTGTGTGTGTGTATAGATCTGTTGTGTAGGACTTGATGTTGATATCCCTTTATACATACTTGAGGCACCGATGAGACTCTGTGGGATGGTCTATTCAGTGGTGGCACCCTCTGCCACAGTACTCCTCAGTCCTTCCTTCTCCTGAGGTGGCTCCTTCTCAACTCAGTATACTGAGGCACCACTAAGACTCTGTGGAAAGGTCCACTGAGTGATGGCACCCTTTGGGTTGTCAAGTGGGCGCCCTCCTTCCTGGGTGTTTCGCTGATAGGCCCATGACACCTCCAGAGGGTTCAGCAGTGAATACCAGCATCCCAGGTTCACTCCCTAGATGCCATCAACTCGCTTAAAGACCCAGGCGAAGTCTTTTCTCTTTACCCACAGCCACTGGCTTCCCTTTTCCGCAGCTGCAGAGAGGTCTTTGACCGCCCGCTGGTCGACCTTTCCTTGTAGCCTGGATGTTGTGGTGGCTACGAACCCTCTGCAACCTACTTCCACTGGGCGTACCTTTACATTCCAGCCTTGTTGTTATGCATCGGCTGCAAGTTCAGCGTACCTCAGCCATTTCCGTTCATAGGCCTTCTCCACTGCACCCTCCCAGTGAACGGTGAGCTTGATGATGTAGACAAGTTTGAGCGAGGCTGACCACAGAACAAGGTCTGGTCGCAGGTTGGTGGCTGCAATTTCAGCTGGGAAGCATAGTTTTTTATTCAAGACTTCCAGCAGCTTCCAGTCCCGTGCTCTACCCAGCTGACCATAGTCTGATCTTATGGTGGTGAGGTTGGCTTGACCCTCACCCTCCCGAACAAATGGTGTTGGCTGCCACTGGGATGATGGGGGAGGAAGGGCATTCACATTTGTCCGTCGATTTTCCAACACTGCGGCAAGACACTTCAGCACCTGGTTGTGCCGCCAGGTGTAACGCCCTTGGGTGAGTCTAGTCTTGCATCCAACTAAGATGTGCTTCAGTGTTCTAGCCTTGGGCATAGAGGGCACGTGGGGTCCTCAGCATACCATTGGCTTAGGTTTGCAGGAGAAGGCAGGACATCATAGGCAGCCCGGATGGTAAAGCTTGCCCTGAATGTCTCCATTTCCCACAGCTCTATCCAGGATATCTTCCTCTTCTCCACTCCTTCCCATGCCATCTACTGCCCTTGCTTTGCCTGTGCCACTGCCTGGGCGCACCTTCTTGCTTCCTCCTCCCGCCGTACCTCCTGGACTTGCGTCTTGCGTCTCTGAGATGGAGAGGCCTTGCTCCACACTGGTGTACTGGCCCAAGTCCAAGACCACTCCCCCCCTCCTGCACTCGGCCCACGATGTCTTTGTGTCTGAGTGCTGTATTTGCCTGCTCAGTTGCAGCCATCGGGGTCCACTTCCTTCCGATGGCCAAGATGGGGGCCGCTTGGGATACAAATGGATCACTCGAATCCAGTAGCATCATCTCCAGTCTGACTTTGGCACACTTGTACTCCTCTACCAGACTGGAAATGGGCAGGTGTAGTATCCCTTTGCCATAAAGTCCAATACTGCTGAGGCACCTGGAAATGCCAAGCCACTTCCTTACGTATGAGCCGACCAGTCTCTCCAGCTTTTCCACCTTTGAGAGTGGGACTTCGTAGAGGGTTAGTGGCCATAGGAGACGTGGAAGTAGTCCATACTGCATGCACCAGAGCTTAAGCTAGCCAGGAAGCAGGGTTCTGTCGATGTTCTTCAGGCCACTGGCTACCATCATACCACCGACCTAGACTCTTCACTGGCTTCTCTGAGACAGTTGGGATGGGTTCCTTGCCGATGTGGAACCGGTGGTCTGACAGCTTTCCCTTGATGATGGAAATGCTTCTGGACTTGCTCGGCTTGATCTTCATGCGAGCCCGCTCGATGTTGCCCTGGAGCTTACTTAGTAGCCGTACAGTGCTACTTGGTTGTGGTGAGAGTTGTGAGGTCATCCATGTAAGCTCTGACTGGCGGCAGCTTCAGCCCAGGTCTTATTTGCTGTCCGCCAACTGTCCATCTAGAGGCCCGAATGATGACCTCCATTGCCAGGGTGAAGGCCAGTGGGGAGATAGGCCTTGACAAGGGTTGTAAGAGCTGCTGGAACTCTAAAGTAGTCAAAGGCTGTCCAGAGGAGGCTGTGAGGGAAGCAATTATTGGTCCAAACCCAAATAATAAGATGCAAGTTTATTAATTTGAGTCTTGATGTATGTTTTATTACATCATCTAGTACAGTTTAGAACACAGGTCTCGTTTGACTACAATCGGTCCTTTCTAAATCATGTAGAACTGCATTCTCCATCCTACAAATATTGCTAAATTATGACAAGTTTAGTGTTTCAAATGCTGAAAAATAATTTTATACATGCATGACTCACTACTACTACTACTTTAATGCATTATTGGGTAAATGTTGAAGGTCAATGTCCTGCTCAATAAATATGCTTCAGCTAATTGTGTATAATCCATTATGTCCACTTCAATCACAAAATTTTGGGCTCTTGCTAATAACTACATATATTAATCCACACTAGGAGGTAGATCATGCTCCCATTTGTATCCAAAATAATTGAATAATATTTTAAGAATTTTCAGTCTCAGTCTTCGAGTTTTAGTACAGACTACTGACCATCGCCCATGTCCTAGCAAAAACTTGCATCAGTTTTCTGTCTACCTCAGAGGATCATTAGAAGTCAAGTCAAGTCAAGAAGCTTTTATTGAAGCTTTTATTTCTGCCATGATCAACTACACGACCAGGGAGCTTTCTCTTGCCACAGACATAAATAAAAGAAACTTCCATGCTGCTTGTAAGACACCATTTTAACTTTGCCAACATGATATTGGTCATGAAATAGACTACTTAGCATTGCAATGGAGTTACATTTTTAATGAAACACGACTTACCACACAGTGCAAGGTAACCAGTGGACTTTCAATTCTGCTTTTCCCTACACACACACACACACACACACACACACACACACACACACACACACACACAGTTCAAGTAATAATTATTGAAGCTGTTTAACAGTCACTGGATAGGGCACTGGACATATTTGACATATAACATATTGTTTAAAAGCCAGAATCAGTCACTAAGACAAACAAGCAGCCTAATAAAAGACATTTTATTGATAACTCATTTGTTCTTTTCCTGGTTATTTTATCAAATAGGAAGTTCTTCTGCCTACTACATTTTCGGCAACCTTAATGAGCAAAACACAAGGAACGTTTATTAAGCAATACATGTCAAGTTTGCAGTTGAATTCAAGTTAATAGTTATCATTTCACTTTTGAGGTGATCTGTGGTCCTGTCCATTTGTGTCCAAATGACTATGCTCCTGCTTTTTGTCAATCGAGCAAAATGTACTGTGCTGGGTTTTCCAAAGCCCTCTTAGCTTAAATCAGTGATTGACAATAACCACACCCCTTTCACATTGGACACGTAAATACAGCTGAATAACTAAAAAGAACAAAATACTGTTTATTGGCTACCAATAACCTGATGACCTGAATAAATCTAATTTGCATGAAGTCAGCTTTGTCTGAGAGCAAATTTATTAATAGTGTGGATTAAAGTGCACCACTGCCAAAAAACTTACCTTTTCTTCCCTTCTTCACATATGGCCCCTCCTGACTCAAGGACTGGGAGGTGGAAGATGGAGCAGTTGGAGAACAAGACTGTGGAACGGAGAGATCTGTGGTGATAAAAGATGGAGGAGAGACAGTTGTGGCAGAAGGTGGCAGTGAACCGATTAAGGTTTTTGTCCTTTTTCTCCTCTGTTGCAAAGACCTAGAACATGGCAGTGAAGGTGGAGGAAAAGAACAGTGTGAAGTTAGAACAGCTGAGGAAGTAGTAGAGGAGCTAGGAGAGAGTGAATTTGGAGAACTTGGGGAAGAGAGAGAAACAAGGTCGAGTGTATATAGAGTCTCAGACTTCTTTGTAAGGCTTTCCGGCTGCTCCACGGTGAGGCTCTCCGGCGGCTCCACGGTGAGGCTCTCCAACTGCTCCACGGTGAGGCTCTCCGACTGCTCCGCGTTGAGGCTCACCGGCTGCTCCACCGTGAGGCTCTCCGACTGCTCCACCGTGAGGCTCTCCGACTGCTCCACCGTGAGGCTCTCCGACTGCTCCAACGTGAGGCTCTCCGACTCCAAAATGGAACTGTTGCACTGCTCCTGACTGGGGCTTTTGTGCTGCTTTGTTATGGGAATGTCATTGTCCAGCTGCTGTGCTGTGGAGCTTGCTTTAATACAAGTTTACATTAATTTCATATCTGTACATATTAACAAACAAAAAAAACATGCATTTTAAATACTAATTATTATTTCTGAACAAAAATCTTGCTCCTACCCTTAGTCATGATAAATTCATACGCTGTCCTCATCTTATTTAAAAAATTAAAGGGCAGTAGATGGCATGGGAAGGAGTGGAAAAGAGGAAGATATCCTGGATAGAGCTGTGGGAAATGGAGACATTCAGGGCAAGCTTTACCATCCGGGCTGCCTATGATTTCCTGCCTTCTCCTGCAAACCTAAGCCAATGGTATGCTAAGGACCCCACGTGCCCTCTATGCCCAAGGCTAGAACACTGAAGCACATCTTAGTTGGATGCAAGACTAGACTCACCCAAGGGCGTTACACCTGGCGGCACAACCAGGTGCTGAAGTGTCTTGCTGCAGTGTTGGAAAATCGACGGACAAATGTGAATGCCCTTCCTCCCCCATCATCCCAGTGGCAGCCAACACCATTTGTTTGGGAGGGTGAGGGTCAAGCCAACCTCACCACCATAAGATCAGACTATGGTCAGCTGGGTAGAGCACGGGACTGGAAGCTGCTGGCAGTCTTGAATAAGAAACTATGCTTCCCAGCTGAAATTGCAGCCACCAACCTGCGACCAGACCTTGTTCTGTGGTCAGCCTCGCTCAAACTTGTCTACATCATCAAGCTCACAGTTCACTGGGCGGGTGCAGTGGAGGAGGCCTATGAACGGAAATGGCTGAGGTACGCTGAACTTGCAGCCGATACATAACAACAAGGCTGGAATGTAAAGGTACGCCCAGTGGAAGTAGGTTGCAGAGGGTTCGTAGCCACCACAACATCCAGGCTACAAGGAAAGGTCGACCAGCGGGCGGTCAAAGACCTCTCTGCAGCTGCGGAAAAGGGAAGCCAGTGGCTGTGGGTAAAGAGAAAAGACTTTGCCTGGGTCTTTAAGCGAGTTGATGGCATCTAGGGAGTGAATGATGGACATCAGAGCAACCGGTGTCATCAGAGCAACCGGTGTCCCTGTGTACAACCGAAAAACCCTGAATGAACTCAGCAACAACCTAAACAACACCATTAATGATGACCTGCGGCAGAAGCTACGCGACCTCGGCGTGCTCCGAGAACCAGGCCTCCAGTCCTCGGCATCGCCTGCGGCGGACGGGCGGAGGAGGGGGAATCGGAAGCGCTGCGCAAAAAAAACAGAAGCGCGGAAAGCGAGCGGGTGCTAATGCTAGGCTAAAAGCTAACCCTAGCCGGCCCGCTCTACCATCACTACTGCTGGCAAATGTCTGCTCCCTGGACAATAAACTAGGCTACATCAGACTCCAACAAGCTACTCGGCGTGAGTTCAGACACTGCTGCGTTTTTGTGTTTACGGAGACGTAGCTGAGCGACAGAGTTCTGGGCGCCGCCATCCAGCTGGACGGGCTAGCCGCGTTTCGTTCCGACAGAAATGCAGCTCTGTGCGGTAAGACTCGCGGCGGCGGTCTGTGTGTTTACATCAACACGGAATGGTGTAAGAACTCTGTGCTTGTTTCTACCTACTGCTCATCTCTGCTGGAGTTTATTGTTGTGAGATGTAGACCTTTTTATTTACCCCGGGAATTCACCACCGCTATTGTGCTCGGAGTGTACATACCACCTTGCGCTAATGCTAAAGAAGCGCTCAGTGTGCTTTACGGGACCATTAGCGGACTTCAAAACTCACACCCTGACAGATTGTTTATAGTCGCCGGAGATTTTAATCACGCAAATCTCAGGACTGTGCTCCCTAAATTTTATCAGAATGTGGACTTTGCAACCAGAGGAGAAAACACGCTGGATGTTGTTTACACAAACATCCGGGGCGCATACCGGGCGAAGCCCCGCCCCCACCTCGGGTACTCAGACCACATCTCTGTTATGTTGATCCCAACATACAGACCACTCAGCAGGCGTTCAAGACCAGTTCAGAAGCAAGTGAGAACCTGGCCAGCAGGATCCATGTCTGCCCTCCAGGACTGTTTTGAATGCACTGACTGGGACATGTTCAGGGAAGCTGCAACCAACGGCGATTTCATCAACTTGGAGGAATACACGTCAACAGTGACCAGCTACATCGGCAAGTGCATTGATGACGTGACTATCTCCAAGACAGTCACTACACGCTCCAACCAGAAGCCGTGGATGACCGCCAAGGTGCGTGCGCTGCTAAAAACAAGAGACTCTGCCTTCAGAGCAGGGGACAGGGCGGCCTTGAAAACAGCAAGGGCCAAACTGTCCCGTGCCATCAGAGAGGCGAAGCGCGCACACGCCAAGAGAATCCACGGCCACTTCCAGGACAGTGGAGACACCCGGCGCATGTGGCAGGGCATCCAAGCGATCACGAATTACAAGACCACATCACCTGCTTGTGACCGTGACGCCTCCCTCCCAGATGCGCTGAACGACTTCTACGCCCGGTTCGAGGTGCAGAACAACATGGTGGCAAAGAAGACCATCCCTCCTCCCAGTGACCAGGTGCTCTGTCTAACCACAGCTGAAGTGAGGAAAACTCTATGCAGAGTTAACCCACGGAAGTCTGCTGGACCAGACAACATTCCTGGCAGAGTGCTCAGGGAATGTGCACAACAGCTAGCAGATGTCCTCACTGACATCTTTAACATCTCCCTGAGCAGCGCTACTGTTCCTATGTGCCTCAAGACGACGACCATCATTCCTGTGCCGAAAAAGTCTTCTGTCTCCTGCCTCAATGACTATCGTCCCGTTGCACTCACACCCATCATGATGAAGTGCTTCGAGAGGCTCGTCATGAGGCACATAAAGACCCAGCTTCCACCCGCACTGGACCCCATGCAGTTCGCATAGCGTCCAAACCGCTCCACGGACGATGCTATTTCCACAACCCTTCATCTGGCCCTCACCCATCTGGATAACAAGGACTCTTATGTAAGGATGCTGTTCATAGACTTCAGTTCAGCATTCAACACAATCATTCCTCAGCACCTGATCGAGAAGCTGAGCCTACTGGGCCTGAACACCTCCCTCTGCAACTGGATCCTGGACATCCTGACTGGAAGACCTCAGTCAGTCCGGATCGGAAACAGCATCTCCAGCACCACCACACTGAGCACTGGGGCCCCCCAGGGCTGTGTGCTCAGTCCACTGCTGTTCACTCTGCTGACTCACGACTGTGCACCAATGCACAGCTCGAATCACATCATCAAGTTTGCCGATGACACGACCGTGGTGGGTCTAATCAGCAAGAACGACGAGTCAGCATACAGAGAGGAGGTGCAACGGTTAACAGCCTGGTGTGGAGCCAACAACCTGTCTCTAAACGTTGACAAAACTAAAGAGATGGTTGTTGACTTCAGGAGAACACAGAGTGACCATTTTCCACTGATCATCGCTGGATCCTCAGTGGAGATCGTCAAGAGCACCAAATTCCTTGGTGTTCATCTGGCGGACAAGCTCACCTGGTCACTTAACACCAGCTCCATCACCAAGAAAGCCCAGCAGCGTCTCTACTTCCTGAGAAGGCTGAGGAAAGCTCATCTCCCTCCCCCCATCCTGTCCATGTTCTACAGAGGGACCATTGAGAGCATCCTGAGCAGCTGCATCACTGCCTGGTTTGGGAACTGCACCGTCTCGGAACGCAAGACCCTACAGAGGATAGTGAGGACAGCTGAGAAGATCATCGGAATCTCTCTCCCCTCTATCATGGACATCTACACTACACGCTGCATCCGCAAAGCACACAGCATTGTGGATGATCACACACACCCGTCACACACACTTTTCACACTCCTACCATCAGGGAAACGGTTCCGAAGCATTCGGGCCACCACATCCAGACTGTGCAACAGTTTTTTGCCGCAAGCCATCAGGCTCCTCAACAAAGAACTGAACTGAACTCTCTCTCACACACACACACACACACACACACACACACACACACACACACACACACTTACACACAACTGTGTGACTGATCCGCACAAACCGGACTCAACTCCCATCATACACTTCGTTCACCCAGGTTTTCAATACCAATCACATTTTTCACGATCGCAAAATGTTTACATGCCGTCTGTTGCTGATTCCGGGACTTGTTATTTTGCACAATATTCTGTCCAATCCTTTGGTTACTGTTAACTCTATTTTTGATTGCTGCTACTGCTGAATTGCACAAATTCTGTTTACATTTTTCTGTTTACACTGCACCTTATTCTGTTACGACAGGTTTTACTGGCGGAGCTATTTCTATTTTTAATTTTATATTTTGTGTATTGTGTATTGTCCTGCACTGTCCTGTGTTGTCTTGCACTGTCTTGTGTTGTCTTTTGCACTGTTTGCACCAGCTGCACACATGCACTTTATGTGGCGAGGATCTTCTCGGCCCTGTGTTCGTCTGTTCTGTACTGTTTGTTTTATGTTGTTCTATGTAGCACCTGGGTTCAGGAGGAACGTTGTTTCATTTCACTGTGTACTGCATCAGCTATATATGGTTGAAATGACAATAAAAGCTTCTTGACTTGACTTGACTTGACTTGACTTGACCCTGGGACGCTGGGATTCACTGCTGAACCCTCTGGAGGTGTCGTGGGCCTATCAGCGAAACACCCAGGAAGGAGGGCGCCCACTTGACAACCCAACAGGTGCCATCACATAGTGGACCTTTCCACAGAGTCTTAGTGGTGCCTCAGTATACTGAGTTTAGAAGGAGCCACCTCAGGAGAAGGAAGGACTGAGGAGTACTGTGGCAGAGGGTGCCACCACTGAATAGACCATCCCACAGAGTCTCATCGGTGCCTCAAGTATGTATAAAGGGATATCAACATCAAGTCCTACACAACAGATCTACACACACACACACACACACACACACACACACACACACACACACACACACACACACCGTATACAGCTGTATATATATATACAGTGGGTACGGAAAGTATTCAGACCCCCTTAAATTTTTCACTCTTTGTTATATTGCAGGCATTTGCTAAAATCATTTAAGTTCATTCTTCTTCCTCATGAATGTACACACAGCTCCCCATATTGACAGAAAAACACAGAATTGTTGACATTGTTGCAGATTTATTAAAAAAGAAAAACTGAAATATCACATGGTCCTAAGTATTCAGACCCTTTGCTCAGTATTTAGTAGAAGCCCCCTTTTGATCTAATACAGCCAGGAGTCTTTTTGGGAAAGATGCAACAAGTCTTTCACACCTGGATTTGGGGATCCTCTGCCATTCCTCCTTGCAGATCCTCTCCAGTTCTGTCAGGTTGGATGGTAAACGTTGGTGGACAGCCATTTCTTCCATTCCATGGCCAAGCTGTCTCACCAGACAAAATGGTTTTTGTTTTTGGAACCATTATGTTGTATTTCTCCACAACTGATGTCAGGATCCCCTTCTCTTCCCTGATCTTGCGGCGGATCCTCACCATCTGCCCACTCCTTAACATCATTGACCCAATCTTCCAATTGGCTCTCCGTCACTGTCAGTTCGACTTTCATGAACTCTAGGTTTTGCAACTGGCTTTGCAGAGAGCTTTCGTGGTCTGAAATGACAAGAAATCACAGATAGTATAAAAACAAACAAATCTTCAATATACAGGGTTAATTAAAAAAGAATTAACCGATTTCATTACGCAATATTTTATTAAAGAAAAGAAAACTCCAGCCAAGTCACAAGTATTAAATTCACAATCAACTTATATAATTCACGGTCACTGACTCATGCCATGACGATGCTTGGGAATTGAAGCAATGAGTCATGATATCGGTTCATTCGTTTTGAATAACCCTGTACAGCTTCAAAAATGAATGATATTCATTACTGAGCATCTAGAACTAATTCTACTGATTCTATCTTACCTTCTGATATCGGCGGCTCAGTGCGGTGGCCAAATTGTTGAACTTTTGTTGATTCCAGCGCATGGCCAATCAGAGTCAGCATGTCTGTGCGCCCTGCAAACACAGAAAATATCATATTCCCATATTCCCCCTGTAATGATGTAACAAGTGCAGTAGAAGGTCATTTTACCTGCTTTAGACATATGTTTTGTGGTCACTGCAATCCTGGAGAGGAAAGCATTGCACTGTTCCACCTCCTCTCCTAGTGTCAAACCAGCCCCATCCTGATATGCTCCACTCCATTTTTACCTGATTAGGAATGAAAAATATCAATATAATGCTGAGAAAGTTTTGATATTCATTTGCAGATTTTATTAATCTCATTGCAAAGTTCACCTACTTTGCACTTAAAATCATGGGCTTTGGCATGGAATACTGAAAGAAAGGGCTTCATGTTAAGAAGGTGCTGGAGCTCTGGGCAGCTTTTTGCAATTCTTTGGAGATAAGGCCAATATTTGCAGGTCACATCCATACAAAAAAAGTGATTTGCCTACTAGCCAGCCATTTTTGCAGGTACAGGGGATAAGCAAAAATTTCCCCCCTGCACATATTTAACGCACAGAGTAGCACTCCATGCCGACACACCGCAAGCTCCAGTCCCTCCTCGTCTACCTTGCTTGCAGATCTTTGGGAGGTCTCTCTGGCTGCTGACCACTCCCGTCCACTATCACCTCTTCCACTGACCTATAATATAGAAAATAGTTGATGAAAATAATGACTCTCGTAAACAAAATCTGTAGATGGAGGCAATTGTACTGTATGAAGTCTAATCATCTGCGATTTTACAGTACATGTTTGGATGCCTTGTGAATGTAGTCCACAAATCTTGTCACATCTTCATCCTTAGCTATAAAGATGTCTTCAAAGATGGCCTGTTCTTCAGATCTATAAAAAAGAAAAACAAACAAACAAACAAACAAACAAAAAAAACAACATACAGAACAGGTACACAAAATTGAATGATACATTCTAATCTAATTTAACTTTACTAGGCACATTAAATGGATATTTCTTCCTATTAATATTGTTTCAACAGTGTGACATTATGCACAATTCTGGTATACCTAGCTGCATTCTTGAAATGGTAAATCTTGTGGTTTCCATCTACTGAAACTGCCAGAATATCTAGGGTGCATGCAGGACAGATGAAAGGCTCTTCCTTGCAGATTTTGTCCACCTCAATACGGACAGCCTCCCACTCAAAAAAGCTTTTCTGAAAACTGTCTCTGGAGATCTTGCCAGTCTATTAAAAGTAAGGAAACCAACAGCTAATAATGTAAAATAAATGCATTAGCATCAAACACCTTTCTACCCAGAATACAGAAAGATTACCAATACTGTAGGATAAATAAATGTAATACTCACACGACCAAATCGGACAGTTCGCTGATCCAGCATTCTTGAAAAAGCTTGGCAGGACAGTCCTGGTGCTGCCATCTTCATTTCTTCAAATAAAAAAAAAGACATCTGTGGCATAAATTGTGGCAAAGTAAAGGGTCGCAGGCCAGTAGTCACTTCGATTTAGCTCGACCACTCCAACAGCCCAAGTGGCTTGGCATGCCTCACAACTCAACTCAGGCATGCTTAGATCAAATCATCCTGAAAAAATCTAAAACATTTCCACTTTAATGTAAACCTTAAGTGATTAATCAGGTTTTGGATTATTTCAACCTTTTTTTTTTTTACATGACTTTTGTATACTCAAAAGTCATGTGTAGATCTTACATACAAACCTGTGCCAAACTTATGGAGGTAGAGCATGTATAGATTTTTATCTTCACACACTTACCATTCATTGTGATCACAGCAACAGTCTTTCCTGGGCTGACCCTCAATGACTCTGGTGAACAACCGCAAATTTTCAGGAACCTCCACAGGCACATGGCGCACTGAACAAGATCCAACGTGAATTAAGATCATTTGGATTGACGGAGTAATATAACATTGGAACAATTCTATGGTATTGAAGTACATTGCTGTAAAAATATACAGAGATGCTCAAAAAGCTAACTGACACGAAGTATCCACATAAATTTAATATCAAACAACAAGAGACAAAAAGGCATATTTAAATAGAAAAACTTACAGTCACAACACCGGACAGCAGCTGGATTGCTTCCACACAGTTGGCAGATGTGTGTTACCACATTTCCTCGTGCCACAGCCGTGTTCAACTTCTCTGAAATGAGACTTTGTCTTGTGCTCCAGTTTGAGGAAACTAGGAGAGGATCTCTTGAGGTTCCAAGAGCTGATGCATCATCATCTATAGAATCGCTTAGTGAGTGCTGGAGATCTTGCATGAAACTCTCTGTTAAAATAGTATGGAATATTAAACACACACATACACACATTATATATATATTATGTAATTTACAGAATGAAGTACACACCAACAGTCTCTGGAGAAATGGTCACCTCACAGTTAGTGTCAGGAGCATTGATGTGAGGATCAGTTTTCCAGTGATCAACTGTACCACATAAAAACAATAAAGAACAACATTCAGAAAATTTACAACTTGTCCCACATTTTGATCTCCTTTATAACCAGTGTAAAATGGTCCAAGCTCACTGTTTAACATTTAGTTGAGAGGACTAGCAGACTTTTTATTTTCCAAACCCAAATGTAGACAGTTCAATTGCTTGCAGTTAGCTGTCTATAAGGTGTCAAATAGATGAGGAAAGCAAATAAACTTGCTTGCTGTAGAAGCGGAGTATAAAAACAAGCTGGTTGGCCACTTACAACACACTCAGAACAAACTGCTTCAAACAAATCTTACCAAGACCAATCATTTAGTGAAGCTTTTACTTCTTTACAATAAATACTGTATTTTATTCAATTTATTTTCATGTTGAAAATCAGTGCTTCTGGTTTGATTGTTTACATCATATTCCTTGTTTCATACATTCATAAGTGCCTAAACAATCCAGATATTCAATATATCTTGAATGAAAAATTATACTGACCCTCATTTGACTGATTTCTATTTCATCTTGGTCTTGCTTAGACAATGTTTCCATCACTGTCTCTTTTTCTCCCATGTACCCTTGGTTCAGGTGTTTTTACTGGTGCTGCTTCCTCCTCTCCCTGCAGCTCTTGAATTAAGTCATCAAGACTTTGGAGCTCATCATTGATTTCTTGATGCTCAACCAGGTTATCCAGCAGCATAAACTGTTATTGTAGTTCTGAATCACTCATGGTGAGGGGCAGGAACAGAAACAAACAGAAAGACGGACAGATACAACACAACAACAACAACAACAAAAACAGATGTAAACAGTGAAAGAGAGAGAGAGGGAGAGTGAGAGAGAGAGAGAGAGAGAGAGAGAGAGAGAGAGAGAGAGAGAGAGAGAGAGAGAGAGGGTTGAGGAGATTAAAATAAAAGAGGAATGTTGGAAAATCTGAAGGACCTGATGAGAGAAAAAAGAAAGATTTAGAATTCAGAATTGAACACCTTACATTTTTACCAATTTTTTCTTTATCAGTTTGGGCAGTTTGTGATGGTTTTAAATTGTACTATGTGGGATGAAATGGGATTAGACAGGTGGGATTTTGATATTTCTGATGTGCCAAATGACAGACATAGAAAATAGTTTACAACGTAGTTACAACCTAACCTTCTTTAGACAAGAACGCTTAATTTGCTTTATTATATTGTAAATATGTGATGCTCCACAGTATTGTTTTTTTTTTTTTTTTATTTAAATAATTGTCAAAATCAATTTGTATTGTTATTGCTGAGATTTGTGTATTTACTAGAGTTTTTTGTGTAGATTTTGAACAATTACTTAAAAACACACCAATCTGGCAACACTGTTCCTCATCTGAACATTTATAAACGGCTAAAGTATTAAAGTACTACTGTCATTTTGGTAACTTAAAACACACAATTTCCAAATATCATACAATCTCCTCTATTTCCTTGCATGATTAAATGTGAAAAAACAAATAAACAAACTTGAATGTAATTATCTATCTTAGCCAGCCTACTACACATTTGGTGCAGCAAGTTATATTTTTATAATGTCTGCTGTGATTTACTGCATCACAAAACTGCTTCATTTCACTTCTACAGCTTCTAAACACAACTTCTTGACCTGATTGAACAGTTTTTGTTCCGTAAATTGTAGGGATTGTTCCCAATTATATTAATGAACTGTTCTACTTACCGAGTGGAAAATTGCAATGGAGCAGGGGTTCTCCATACGACGGCCAATTACGTCAGCGCCACTGATGAATTTATTAATAAATAAATAAATAAATAAATAAATAAATAAATAAATAAATAAATAAAGTCCTTATAAATACATAAATAAATAAATGAATAAATAAATAAATAAATAAATAAATAAATAAATAAATAAATAAATAAATAAATAAATAAATAAATAAACGTGGTGAGGGAAGACGCAGGTAGTTGGTGAGAAAGAGGCAGTTTTAGAGATAGAAAATGTGGAGAAAAAAAAACATGACCTGGACTGAGTAGCCCTGCCATAATACATTTATAGCAAGCTATTCTTTTTTTATCGTAGTCCCGATCCCGTTCATAAGACAAAACGGACTACAGTCTGGTTCCGGTTCAGAGATCTACAGAAATCTATGGGAATCCCTGCACGTTGAAAAACGACGCTAAAGGGATACCCAGTGCGTCAAAATGTGACTCCAGCGGATCCTGACCAAGGGTCCATATTTGACGAGTTGGGAGTGAGAATTTGGTCATTTTGTGGTTTGGTTTTTGTTCACGAAGCCTTTTTAATGGTTATTCATAAAATTATGCTAATTCATATATATATATATATATATATATATATATATATATATATATATATATATATATATATATATATATATATATATATATATATATATATGAATATATATATATATTAAAATTTTCATAACATTTTTACACGAGAAAAATCAGTCAAAACGTTATTTTTAAAAAGTCATGTTTTTGACAATACTTATTTCCCCCTTTATTCCACTTTTTAATGGTTTCTAATTGAATTATGCTTATGAATATGAAAATTCATATTTTCCAAACATAAACAATGATGAAAAAAAGGATGAAAAACCTCATATTTCTGTCAAAACATAAGATAGCATGTAACATTTTCAGTTTTTTTGTTTACGCATTGTACTTTGTAGTAGATTTTCATGAATTTTTCTTATGAAAATGCAAATTCATATATTTATAATATTTTTGAAAAAACTCTTCTACTAACTCTAAACTATTTTAGACACGACTACCTATATTTAAACACATGACTACCTTGTCATGTGTTTCACTGACTTCTAAATATTCTATTTTCATAACAATCATTTTTGTCAAAAGGGTATATATGTCAGTATTTTTGTTCATTTACTGCACCCATTTACGTTTTTTTTTTCATGACATTATGCTTTTGAATATGAAAACATATTTTCACCATAAATATCATACCTTTAAAAAAATTTTTTTTTAAAACAAATTTCTAATGTCACCATCAATGTTAACTTTCTGCCATTATTAACTGTTTTTTTTTTATTATTATTAAATTAAGCTGAAAAATTCATATTAACTATAATATTTGTAAAAAAAATAGTAAAATTCATGAAAAATGTTATTTTTGTCAAAACGTGATATTTCATGTCAGTATTTTCGTTCACTGACTGCACCCTTTTATGTTTTGTCATGAAAATATGATTCTGAATATGAAAACGTTTTCACTATAACAATCATACCTTTTATGTAAAACTTAATTTTTTTCAAAACAAATGTGTCATGTCACGCTCATCGTTTACTTTCTGCCATTTTTACCTTTTTTTCTTTTTTTTTTTTTTTCGAAATTTTGCTTAAAAATTCATATTAACTATTATATTTTTTATCAAAAGAGTAAACTTCTTGTCAAAACTTGATGTGTCCTTACCATTTTCATTCTCTTATTCCTTTTTCAATGGTTTTTATAAAAGTTTTGCTCATGAGTATGAAAATCGAAAAAGCGTTTTTCTTTCGTCCTGCGAGGAACATGGAACTTTTTGAATATAAAAATTCATATGTTCATAATAACTCTTATTTGTATATTTGTTCAATTTTTACAGTTAGAACTGTAAACATTTTAGTTTTTCCATTTTTTTTATTTCATGTTTTTTCCCCGTTTTTCCACTTTGAAAAGTTTTTAAATGAAATTATGTTCACAAATATGAAAATTATTTGTTTTTCCAATAGATGGTTGGGAAAACAAATGTCAAAATATGATTTCTAATTTAATTTTTTTTTAGTTTTTTGTTCACTTATTCCTTTTTGTAACGTCTATTAATGAAATTATGCTGTTTAATATAAATATTAATATTTTCATAATTACTTTCATTTTTGTATGAAAAAAGTCGTTTTTAACAAAACTTGATTTTTAATGTAATTGTTTCCCCTTATTCCATTTTTTTTTTACAGTTTTCAATGAAATTATGCTTACGAATATGAAAATTCGTATTTTCCCAATAGATGAAAACATTATGAAAAAAGTAATATTTCTGTCAAAACATGATTTACATGTAACATTTTTTTAGTTTTTTGTGTCATTGGCTTCTTGCATTTTAAATATATTTTCCTGAAATGTACCTTCGAAAATAAGAAAATTCGTATTTTCACAAGAATAATTTTTGTCAAAAGGTTATCATGTCTGTATTTTCGTTAACTTATTGCACCATTTTACTTTTTTTCATGAAATTATGCTTATGACTGTAAAAATTCATATATATTCACAACAACTCTATCTTGTTTAAATACAACGTAATTTATCTCAAAACAAATGTCACCATCATCATTCACATTTTGCAATTTTAACTGCTTTTTAATGAAATTATGTTTAAAAATCCACATTTCATATGAACTATAGTCTTATGAACATTTTCAAATTTTTCCAAAATTTGATTTGTCATGTCTGTTTTTGTTCACTTGTTCCATTTTAATGGTTTGTAATAAATTTTTGCTTATGAGCATGAAAATTCATACTATCCTACTTTTCTGGAAAAAAGTTTTTTTGTCAATTTGTAGGTTTTTTTGTTCACTTATTGACTATGGTAATGGTCATTTCTGAAATCATGCTAATTGATATAAAAATTCATATTTTCACAATAACTATAATTTTTGTATGAAAATTACATAATGCCAAGACAGGATTTATGAAACGTTATTAATGTTTAATGTAATTTTTTCCCCTTATTCCACCTTTTAATGGTTTCTTTTGAAATTATGCTTATGAATATTATTTTTTTTCCAATAGATGAAAAAGATGAAAATGTATGAAAAAGGTCATATTTTGGTCAAAACATGATTTAGCATGTAACATTTTTAGTTTTTTCGTTTAAGCTTCGTACTTTGTAATTTTTTCATAAAACTTTGCTTATGAAAATGAAAATTCATATACTTAAAAAATATTTTTATGAACAAACGTTGTCAAAACTTTATTTGCCATGTCACGTGTTTCATTGAAGTTTTGCACGTTTTAATGTTTATTCCTAAAATGTACCTTCGGAATACAAAAATTCATATTTTCATTACAATAATCTATTTTGTCAAAAAATGAAATGTGATTCTTATGAGTTTGAAAATTTATATTTTTATATTAACTGTCCTACTTTTTCTGAGAATAAAAACATCTATTTTTTATAATGATTTCTCATGTACATTTTTCGTTCAGTTGTTGACTTTTTCCACATTTTCTTCATATCTTTTTTCATACATGAAAAAGATATGAAAAAGATATGGAAAAGTCTTATTTCTGTCAAAACACGATTTATGTAACATATTTGGGGTTTTTTTGTGTACTTTGTAACGTTTTTTCATGAAATTTGCTAATGTAAATAAAAATTTAAATATTTAAAATATTTTTATGAAAAAAACACTTTTTGCACTTTTAAAAAAAATTCTGAAATGTTGCTTTTGAATGTGAAAATGTAAACATTTTATTATATCAAGATTTTCATGAAAACAGTTCTTTTTGTCATAACGTGATTTTCCATTCACTTTTTGCATCCTTTTACGCTTTTCATGAAATTATGATTCCGAAAACCATATTTTCACTATATCATACCTTTTATGAAAATTTTTATTTTTCAAAACAAATATCATGTCACCGTCATCGTTCACTTGGCTTTTTTTTTATGCCTTATATTTTTATGAAGAGTACAATTTTTGTCAGTATTTTTGTTGACATTTACTTTGTAATGGTTATTATTAATATAAAAACTATTATTTTCATAATTATAATTTTTTTTATGAAACAGTCATGTTTTTGACAAAACTATTTTTTCCTGTTATTTCACTTTTAAACTATTTTTTAATGCTTATAAAAATGTTAATTCATATTTTTGAAATAGATAATTGGGAAAAACATGAAAAAAGTATATTATATTTCTGTCAAAACATGTCTCGTCAATTTTTTTGTTATTTCGTTTATTCAGCTGTTTTGTAACAGCTACTAATGAAATTAGGCTAATTAATACGAAAATTCATATTTTCATAATTACGTTAATTTTTTTATGAAACAGTATCTATACAATATGTATCTTGAGTATAAAAATGTATATAGTCAAAAACGTATATATTTGTCAAAATTTTGTCATCATGACCTTTTCACTTTTTAACATTTTTTTCACCGTCATCGTTCACTATTTGCCATTTTTCTTCAATAACTTGGTTGTCACCTTTTTAATTCTTTACTTCACTTTTTAACGGTTTTTAATTAAATTATGCTAATTAATATAACCATTTATTATTTATTATTAATTTACTGATTTAGTCACGTCTTGTTCACTGTTTACAGTTTTTCATTAAATTATGAATATGAATATAATCATTCATATTTTAATAACTCATATTTTTACGAAAAAAAGTGCTATTTTGTTTATGTCGTAAATTATCATAAACATGTAAAAACATTGTGGTCAAGAGCATGCGATATGTGAAAAATGACATGAAAATTAATATTTTTATTATAACTCATATTTTGCTATTTTTGACAAAACATAATTTATTATGTCCTATATTATCATAAACATGTAAAAACATTGTTGTCAAGAGCATGCGATATGTGCAAAAATGGAATGGTTCGAAAATGCGTTTTCCTTTCGTCCTGCGAGGACGACTTGCGGAATCGCTTTTTCAGCTCTTAGGAAGCTCTTTCTTTACAGCACATACACGGCTTGGCCAAACATGTCGAACTTTTAGTTTTTTGATGAATTCTGACTTTCTACACCCGATATGTTCACTTTTTACAGTTTTTCATAAAATTAAAATAATGAATATGAAAATATATATTTTCATAAAAACTAATATTCTGTATAAAAAGTTATATTTTTAACAAAATTTGACTCATTAAGTCCTATGTCATCATCAACAGGCAAGAACATTGTGGTCAAGAGCATGCGATATGTGCAAAAATGACATGGTTCGAAAATGCGTTTTCCTTTCGTCCTGCAAGGCTGAGACTTGCGGAATCGCTTTTTCAGCTCTTAGGAAGCTGTTTCTTTTCAGCACATACACGGCTTGGCCAAACATGTGAAACTTTTAGTTTTTTGATGAATTCTGACTTTCTACACCCTATACGTTCACTTTTTACAGTTTTTCATAAAATTAAAATAATGAATATGAAAATATATATTTTCATAAAAACTTATATTCTGTATAAAAAAAGTTATATTTTTGACAAAATATGATTTATTAAGTCCTATGTCATCATCAACAGGCAAGAACATTGTGGTAAAGAGCATGCGATATGTGCAAAAATGGCATGGTTCGAAAATGCGTTTTCCTTTCGTCCTGCAAGGCTGAGACTTGAGGAATCGCTTTTTCAGCTCTTAGGAAGCTCTTTCTTTACAGCACATACACGGCTTGGCCAAACATGTGAAACTTTTAGTTTTTTGATGAATTATGACTTTCTACACCCTATATGTTCACTTTTTACAGGTTTTCATAAAATTATGAATATGAAAATTAATATTTTTATAATAACTCATATTTTGTCTAACAAAAAGTGCTATTTTTGACAAAACATAATTTATTAAGTCCTATTTCATTATCAACAGACAAGAACATTGTGGTCAAGAGCATGCGATATGTGCAAAAATGGCATGGTTCGAAAATGCGTTTTCCTTTTGTCCTGCGAGGCTGAGACTTGCGGAATCGCTTTTTCAGCTCTTAAGAAGCTCTTTCTTTACAGCACATACACGGCTTGGCCATACATGTGGAACTTTTAGTTTTTTGATGAATTCTGACTTTCTACACCCTATACGCTCACTTTTTACAGTTTTTCATAAAATTAAAATTATGAATATGAAAATTAATATTTTTATAATAACTCATATTTTGTCTAACAAAAAGTGCTATTTTTGACAAAACATAATATATTATGTCCTATATTATCATAAACATGCAAAAACATTGTTGTCAAGTGCAACCATGACATGATTCGAAAAACCGTTTTCCTTTCGTCCTGCGAGGCTGAGACTTGCGGAATCGCTTTTTCAGCTTTAAGGAAGCTCTTTCTTTACAGCACATACACGGCTTGGCCAAACATGTGGAACTTTTAGTTTTTTGATGAATTATGACATTCCACACCCAATATGTTCACTTTTAACAGTTTTTCATGAAAATAAATTATGAATATGAACATTTATATCTTCATAAAACTCATATTTTGTAGAATAAAAGTTATATTTTTGAGAAAACATGATTTATTAAGTCCTATTTCATTATCAACAGACAAGAACATTGTGGTCAAGAGCATGCAAAAATGGCATAGTTCGAAAATGCGTTTTCCTTTTGTCCTGCGAGGCTGAGACTTGCGGAATCGCTTTTTCAGCTCTTAGGAAGCTCTTTCTTTACAGCACATACACGGCTTGGCCAAACATGTGGAACTTTTTGTTTTTTGATGAATTATGACTTTGCACACCCGATAGGTTCACTTTTTACAGTTTTTTTTATCAAATTAAAATTATGAAAATGAAAATATATATTTTCATAAAAACTAATATTTTGTATAAAAAAAGTTATATTTTTAACAAAATATGACTTATTAAGTCCTATGTCATCATCAACAGGCAAGAACATTATGGTCAAGAGCATGCGATATGTGCAAAAATGACATGATTCGAAAAACCGTTTTCCTTTCGTCCTGCGAGGCTGAGACTTGCGGAATCGCTTTTTCAGCTCTTAGGAAGCTCTTTCTTTACAGCACATACACGGCTTGGCCAAACATGTGGAACTTTTAGTTTTTTGATGAATTCTGACTTTCTACACCCTATATGTTCACTTTTTACAGGTTTTCATAAAATTATGAATATGAAAATTAATATTTTTATAATAACTCATATTTTGTCTAACAAAAAGTGCTATTTTTGACAAAACATAATTTATTAAGTCCTATTTCATTATCAACAGACAAGAACATTGTGGTCAAGAGCATGCGATATGTGCAAAAATGGCATGGTTCGAAAATGCGTTTTCCTTTCGTCCTGCGAGGCTGAGACTTGCGGAATCGCTTTTTCAGCTCTTAAGAAGCTCTTTCTTTACAGCACATACACGGCTTGGCCATACATGTGGAACTTTTAGTTTTTTGATGAATTCTGACTTTCTACACCCTATACGTTCACTTTTTACAGTTTTTCATAAAATTAAAATTATGAATATGAAAATTAATATTTTTATAATAACTCATATTTTGTCTAACAAAAAGTGCTATTTTTGACAAAACATAATATATTATGTCCTATATTATCATAAACATGCAAAAACATTGTTGTCAAGTGCAAACATGACATGATTCGAAAAACCGTTTTCCTTTCGTCCTGCGAGGCTGAGACTTGCGGAATCGCTTTTTCAGCTTTAAGGAAGCTCTTTCTTTACAGCACATACACGGCTTGGCCAAACATGTGGAACTTTTAGTTTTTTGATGAATTATGACATTCCACACCCAATATGTTCACTTTTAACAGTTTTTCATGAAAATAAATTATGAATATGAACATATATATTTTCATAAAAACTAATATTTTGTATAAAAAAAAGTTTTATTTTTAACAAAATTTGACTTATTAAGTCCTATGTCATCATCAACAGACAAGAACATTGTGGTCAAGAGCATGCGATATGTGCAAAAATGGCATGGTTCGAAAATGCGTTTTCCTTTTGTCCTGCGAGGCTGAGACTTGCGGAATCGCTTTTTCAGCTCTTAGGAAGCTTTTTCTTTACAGCACATACACGGCTTGGCCAAACATGTGGAACTTTTAGTTTTTTGATGAATTCTGACTTTCTACACCCTATACGTTCACTTTTTACAGTTTTTCATAAAATTAAAATAATGAATATGAAAATATATATTTTCATAAAAACTAATATTTTGTATAAGAAAAGTTATATTTTTAACAAAATTTGACTTATTAAGTCCTATGTCATCATCAACAGACAAGAACATTGTGGTCAAGAGCATGCAATATGTGCAAAAATGGCATGGTTCGAAAATGCTTTTTCCCTACGTCCTGCTAGGCTGAGACTTGCGGAATCGCTTTTTCAGCTCTTCGGAAGCTCCTTCTTTACAGCACATACACGGCTTGGCCAAACATGTCGAACTTTTTGTTTTTTGATGAATTATGACTTTGCACACCCGATAGGTTCACTTTTTACAGTTTTTTTTATCAAATTAAAATTATGAAAATGAAAATATATATTTTCATAAAAACTAATATTTTGTATAAAAAAAGTTATATTTTTAACAAAATATGACTTGTTAAGTCCTATGTCATCATCAACAGGCAAGAACATTATTTGTCAAGAGCATGCGATATGTGCAAAAATGACATAGTTCGAAAATGCGTTTTCCTTTCGTCCTGCGAGGCTGAGACTTGCGGAATCGCTTTTTCAGCTCTTAAGGAAGCTCTTTCTTTACAGCACATACACGCTTGGCCAAACATGTGAAACTTTTAGTTTTTTGATGAATTATGACTTTCTACACCCTATATGTTCACTTTTTACAGGTTTTCATAAAATTATGACTATGAAAATTAATATTTTTATAATAACTCATATTTTGTCTAACAAAAAGTGCTATTTTTGACAAAACATAATTTATTATGTCCTATATTATTATAAACATGTAAAAACATTGTTGTCAAGTGCATGCGATATGTGCAAAATGACATGGTTCGAAAATGCGTTTTCCTTTTGTCCTGCGAGGCTGAGACTTACGGAATCGCTTTTTCAGCTCTTAAGAAGCTCTTTCTTTACAGCACATACACGGCTTGGCCAAACATGTGGAACTTTTAGTTTTTTGATGAATTCTGACTTTCTACACCCTATACGTTCACTTTTTACAGTTTTTCATAAAATTAAAATAATAAATATGAAAATATATATTTTCATAAAAACTAATATTTTGTATAAAAAAAAGTTATATTTTTAACAAAATTTGACTTATTAAGTCCTATGTCATCATCAACAGACAAGAACATTGTGGTCAAGAGCATGCGAAATGTGCAAAAATGGCATGGTTCGAAAATGCGTTTTCCTTTCGTCCTGCGAGGCTGAGACTTGCGGAATCGCTTTTTCAGCTCTTAGGAAGCTCTTTCTTTACAGCACATACACGGCTTGGCCAAACATGTGGAACTTTTTGTTTTTTGATGAATTATGACTTTGCACACCCGATAGGTTCACTTTTTACAGTTTTTTTTATCAAATTAAAATTATGAAAATGAAAATATATATTTTCATAAAAACTAATATTTTGTATAAAAAAAGTTATATTTTTAACAAAATATGACTTATTAAGTCCTATGTCATCATCAACAGGCAAGAACATTATGGTCAAGAGCATGCGATATGTGCAAAAATGACATGATTCGAAAAACCGTTTTCCTTTCGTCCTGCGAGGCTGAGACTTGCGGAATCGCTTTTTCAGCTCTTAGGAAGCTCTTTCTTTACAGCACATACACGGCTTGGCCAAACATGTGGAACTTTTAGTTTTTTGATGAATTCTGACTTTCTACACCCTATATGTTCACTTTTTACAGGTTTTCATAAAATTATGAATATGAAAATTAATATTTTTATAATAACTCATATTTTGTCTAACAAAAAGTGCTATTTTTGACAAAACATAATTTATTAAGTCCTATTTCATTATCAACAGACAAGAACATTGTGGTCAAGAGCATGCGATATGTGCAAAAATGGCATGGTTCGAAAATGCGTTTTCCTTTCGTCCTGCTAGGCTGAGACTTGCGGAATCGCTTTTTCAGCTCTTAAGAAGCTCTTTCTTTACAGCACATACACGGCTTGGCCATACATGTGGAACTTTTAGTTTTTTGATGAATTCTGACTTTCTACACCCTATACGTTCACTTTTTACAGTTTTTCATAAAATTAAAATTATGAATATGAAAATTAATATTTTTATAATAACTCATATTTTGTCTAACAAAAAGTGCTATTTTTGACAAAACATAAAATATTATGTCCTATATTATCATAAACATGCAAAAACATTGTTGTCAAGTGCAAACATGACATGATTCGAAAAACCGTTTTCCTTTCGTCCTGCGAGGCTGAGACTTGCGGAATCGCTTTTTCAGCTTTAAGGAAGCTCTTTCTTTACAGCACATACACGGCTTGGCCAAACATGTGGAACTTTTAGTTTTTTGATGAATTATGACATTCCACACCCAATATGTTCACTTTTAACAGTTTTTCATGAAAATAAATTATGAATATGAACATTTATATCTTCATAAAACTCATATTTTGTAGAATAAAAGTTATATTTTTGAGAAAACATGATTTATTAAGTCCTATTTCATTATCAACAGACAAGAACATTGTGGTCAAGAGCATGCAAAAATGGCATAGTTCGAAAATGCGTTTTCCTTTTGTCCTGCGAGGCTGAGACTTGCGGAATCGCTTTTTCAGCTCTTAGGAAGCTCTTTCTTTACAGCACATACACGGCTTGGCCAAACATGTGGAACTTTTTGTTTTTTGATGAATTATGACTTTGCACACCCGATAGGTTCACTTTTTACAGTTTTTTTTATCAAATTAAAATTATGAAAATGAAAATATATATTTTCATAAAAACTAATATTTTGTATAAAAAAAGTTATATTTTTAACAAAATATGACTTATTAAGTCCTATGTCATCATCAACAGGCAAGAACATTATGGTCAAGAGCATGCGATATGTGCAAAAATGACATGATTCGAAAAACCGTTTTCCTTTCGTCCTGCGAGGCTGAGACTTGCGGAATCGCTTTTTCAGCTCTTAGGAAGCTCTTTCTTTACAGCACATACACGGCTTGGCCAAACATGTGGAACTTTTAGTTTTTTGATGAATTCTGACTTTCTACACCCTATATGTTCACTTTTTACAGGTTTTCATAAATTTATGAATATGAAAATTAATATTTTTATAATAACTCATATTTTGTCTAACAAAAAGTGCTATTTTTGATAAAACATAATTTATTAAGTCCTATTTCATTATCAACAGACAAGAACATTGTGGTCAAGAGCATGCGATATGTGCAAAAATGGCATGGTTCGAAAATGCGTTTTCCTTTCGTCCTGCGAGGCTGAGACTTGCGGAATCGCTTTTTCAGCTCTTAAGAAGCTCTTTCTTTACAGCACATACACGGCTTGGCCATACATGTGGAACTTTTAGTTTTTTGATGAATTCTGACTTTCTACACCCTATACGTTCACTTTTTACAGTTTTTCATAAAATTAAAATTATGAATATGAAAATTAATATTTTTATAATAACTCATATTTTGTCTAACAAAAAGTGCTATTTTTGACAAAACATAATATATTATGTCCTATATTATCATAAACATGCAAAAACATTGTTGTCAAGTGCAAACATGACATGATTCGAAAAACCGTTTTCCTTTCGTCCTGCGAGGCTGAGACTTGCGGAATCGCTTTTTCAGCTTTAAGGAAGCTCTTTCTTTACAGCACATACACGGCTTGGCCAAACATGTGGAACTTTTAGTTTTTTGATGAATTATGACATTCCACACCCAATATGTTCACTTTTAACAGTTTTTCATGAAAATAAATTATGAATATGAACATATATATTTTCATAAAAACTAATATTTTGTATAAAAAAAAGTTTTATTTTTAACAAAATTTGACTTATTAAGTCCTATGTCATCATCAACAGACAAGAACATTGTGGTCAAGAGCATGCGATATGTGCAAAAATGGCATGGTTCGAAAATGCGTTTTCCTTTTGTCCTGCGAGGCTGAGACTTGCGGAATCGCTTTTTCAGCTCTTAGGAAGCTTTTTCTTTACAGCACATACACGGCTTGGCCAAACATGTGGAACTTTTAGTTTTTTGATGAATTCTGACTTTCTACACCCTATACGTTCACTTTTTACAGTTTTTCATAAAATTAAAATAATGAATATGAAAATATATATTTTCATAAAAACTAATATTTTGTATAAGAAAAGTTATATTTTTAACAAAATTTGACTTATTAAGTCCTATGTCATCATCAACAGACAAGAACATTGTGGTCAAGAGCATGCAATATGTGCAAAAATGGCATGGTTCGAAAATGCGTTTTCCCTACGTCCTGCTAGGCTGAGACTTGCGGAATCGCTTTTTCAGCTCTTCGGAAGCTCCTTCTTTACAGCACATACACGGCTTGGCCAAACATGTCGAACTTTTTGTTTTTTGATGAATTATGACTTTGCACACCCGATAGGTTCACTTTTTACAGTTTTTTTTATCAAATTAAAATTATGAAAATGAAAATATATATTTTCATAAAAACTAATATTTTGTATAAAAAAAGTTATATTTTTAACAAAATATGACTTGTTAAGTCCTATGTCATCATCAACAGGCAAGAACATTATTTGTCAAGAGCATGCGATATGTGCAAAAATGACATAGTTCGAAAATGCGTTTTCCTTTCGTCCTGCGAGGCTGAGACTTGCGGAATCGCTTTTTCAGCTCTTAAGGAAGCTCTTTCTTTACAGCACATACACGCTTGGCCAAACATGTGAAACTTTTAGTTTTTTGATGAATTATGACTTTCTACACCCTATATGTTCACTTTTTACAGGTTTTCATAAAATTATGACTATGAAAATTAATATTTTTATAATAACTCATATTTTGTCTAACAAAAAGTGCTATTTTTGACAAAACATAATTTATTATGTCCTATATTATTATAAACATGTAAAAACATTGTTGTCAAGTGCATGCGATATGTGCAAAATGACATGGTTCGAAAATGCGTTTTCCTTTTGTCCTGCGAGGCTGAGACTTACGGAATCGCTTTTTCAGCTCTTAAGAAGCTCTTTCTTTACAGCACATACACGGCTTGGCCAAACATGTGGAACTTTTAGTTTTTTGATGAATTCTGACTTTCTACACCCTATACGTTCACTTTTTACAGTTTTTCATAAAATTAAAATAATAAATATGAAAATATATATTTTCATAAAAACTAATATTTTGTATAAAAAAAAGTTATATTTTTAACAAAATTTGACTTATTAAGTCCTATGTCATCATCAACAGACAAGAACATTGTGGTCAAGAGCATGCGAAATGTGCAAAAATGGCATGGTTCGAAAATGCGTTTTCCTTTCGTCCTGCGAGGCTGAGACTTGCGGAATCGCTTTTTCAGCTCTTAGGAAGCTCTTTCTTTACAGCACATACACGGCTTGGCCAAACATGTGGAACTTTTTGTTTTTTGATGAATTATGACTTTGCACACCCGATAGGTTCACTTTTTACAGTTTTTTTTATCAAATTAAAATTATGAAAATGAAAATATATATTTTCATAAAAACTAATATTTTGTATAAAAAAAGTTATATTTTTAACAAAATATGACTTATTAAGTCCTATGTCATCATCAACAGGCAAGAACATTATGGTCAAGAGCATGCGATATGTGCAAAAATGACATGATTCGAAAAACCGTTTTCCTTTCGTCCTGCGAGGCTGAGACTTGCGGAATCGCTTTTTCAGCTCTTAGGAAGCTCTTTCTTTACAGCACATACACGGCTTGGCCAAACATGTGGAACTTTTAGTTTTTTGATGAATTCTGACTTTCTACACCCTATATGTTCACTTTTTACAGGTTTTCATAAAATTATGAATATGAAAATTAATATTTTTATAATAACTCATATTTTGTCTAACAAAAAGTGCTATTTTTGACAAAACATAATTTATTAAGTCCTATTTCATTATCAACAGACAAGAACATTGTGGTCAAGAGCATGCGATATGTGCAAAAATGGCATGGTTCGAAAATGCGTTTTCCTTTCGTCCTGCGAGGCTGAGACTTGCGGAATCGCTTTTTCAGCTCTTAGGAAGCTCTTTCTTTACAGCACATACACGGCTTGGCCAAACATGTGGAACTTTTAGTTTTTTGATGAATTCTGACTTTCTACACCCTATACGTTCACTTTTTACAGGTTTTCATAAAATTAAAATTATGAATATGAAAATTAATATTTTTATAATAACTCATATTTTGTCTAACAAAAAGTGCTATTTTTGACAAAACATAAAATATTATGTCCTATATTATCATAAACATGCAAAAACATTGTTGTCAAGTGCAAACATGACATGATTCGAAAAACCGTTTTCCTTTCGTCCTGCGAGGCTGAGACTTGCGGAATCGCTTTTTCAGCTTTAAGGAAGCTCTTTCTTTACAGCACATACACGGCTTGGCCAAACATGTGGAACTTTTAGTTTTTTTATGAATTATGACTTTCTACACCCTATATGTTCACTTTTTACAGGTTTTCATAAATTTATGAATATGAAAATTAATATTTTTATAATAACTCATATTTTGTCTAACAAAAAGTGCTATTTTTGATAAAACATAATTTATTAAGTCCTATTTCATTATCAACAGACAAGAACATTGTGGTCAAGAGCATGCGATATGTGCAAAAATGGCATGGTTCGAAAATGCGTTTTCCTTTCGTCCTGCGAGGCTGAGACTTGCGGAATCGCTTTTTCAGCTCTTAAGAAGCTCTTTCTTTACAGCACATACACGGCTTGGCCATACATGTGGAACTTTTAGTTTTTTGATGAATTCTGACTTTCTACACCCTATACGTTCACTTTTTACAGTTTTTCATAAAATTAAAATTATGAATATGAAAATTAATATTTTTATAATAACTCATATTTTGTCTAACAAAAAGTGCTATTTTTGACAAAACATAATATATTATGTCCTATATTATCATAAACATGCAAAAACATTGTTGTCAAGTGCAAACATGACATGATTCGAAAAACCGTTTTCCTTTCGTCCTGCGAGGCTGAGACTTGCGGAATCGCTTTTTCAGCTTTAAGGAAGCTCTTTCTTTACAGCACATACACGGCTTGGCCAAACATGTGGAACTTTTAGTTTTTTGATGAATTATGACATTCCACACCCAATATGTTCACTTTTAACAGTTTTTCATGAAAATAAATTATGAATATGAACATATATATTTTCATAAAAACTAATATTTTGTATAAAAAAAAGTTTTATTTTTAACAAAATTTGACTTATTAAGTCCTATGTCATCATCAACAGACAAGAACATTGTGGTCAAGAGCATGCGATATGTGCAAAAATGGCATGGTTCGAAAATGCGTTTTCCTTTTGTCCTGCGAGGCTGAGACTTGCGGAATCGCTTTTTCAGCTCTTAGGAAGCTTTTTCTTTACAGCACATACACGGCTTGGCCAAACATGTGGAACTTTTAGTTTTTTGATGAATTCTGACTTTCTACACCCTATACGTTCACTTTTTACAGTTTTTCATAAAATTAAAATAATGAATATGAAAATATATATTTTCATAAAAACTAATATTTTGTATAAGAAAAGTTATATTTTTAACAAAATTTGACTTATTAAGTCCTATGTCATCATCAACATACAAGAACATTGTGGTCAAGAGCATGCAATATGTGCAAAAATGGCATGGTTCGAAAATGCGTTTTCCCTACGTCCTGCTAGGCTGAGACTTGCGGAATCGCTTTTTCAGCTCTTCGGAAGCTCCTTCTTTACAGCACATACACGGCTTGGCCAAACATGTCGAACTTTTTGTTTTTTGATGAATTATGACTTTGCACACCCGATAGGTTCACTTTTTACAGTTTTTTTTATCAAATTAAAATTATGAAAATGAAAATATATATTTTCATAAAAACTAATATTTTGTATAAAAAAAGTTATATTTTTAACAAAATATGACTTGTTAAGTCCTATGTCATCATCAACAGGCAAGAACATTATTTGTCAAGAGCATGCGATATGTGCAAAAATGACATAGTTCGAAAATGCGTTTTCCTTTCGTCCTGCGAGGCTGAGACTTGCGGAATCGCTTTTTCAGCTCTTAAGGAAGCTCTTTCTTTACAGCACATACACGCTTGGCCAAACATGTGAAACTTTTAGTTTTTTGATGAATTATGACTTTCTACACCCTATATGTTCACTTTTTACAGGTTTTCATAAAATTATGACTATGAAAATTAATATTTTTATAATAACTCATATTTTGTCTAACAAAAAGTGCTATTTTTGACAAAACATAATTTATTATGTCCTATATTATTATAAACATGTAAAAACATTGTTGTCAAGTGCATGCGATATGTGCAAAATGACATGGTTCGAAAATGCGTTTTCCTTTTGTCCTGCGAGGCTGAGACTTACGGAATCGCTTTTTCAGCTCTTAAGAAGCTCTTTCTTTACAGCACATACACGGCTTGGCCAAACATGTGGAACTTTTAGTTTTTTGATGAATTCTGACTTTCTACACCCTATACGTTCACTTTTTACAGTTTTTCATAAAATTAAAATAATAAATATGAAAATATATATTTTCATAAAAACTAATATTTTGTATAAAAAAAAGTTATATTTTTAACAAAATTTGACTTATTAAGTCCTATGTCATCATCAACAGACAAGAACATTGTGGTCAAGAGCATGCGAAATGTGCAAAAATGGCATGGTTCGAAAATGCGTTTTCCTTTCGTCCTGCGAGGCTGAGACTTGCGGAATCGCTTTTTCAGCTCTTAGGAAGCTCTTTCTTTACAGCACATACACGGCTTGGCCAAACATGTGGAACTTTTTGTTTTTTGATGAATTATGACTTTCTACACCCTATATGTTCACTTTTTACAGTTTTTCATGAAAATAAAATTATGAATATGAACATTTATATCTTCATAAAACTCATATTTTGTAGAATAAAAGTTATATTTTTGAGAAAACATGATTTATTAAGTCCTATTTCATCATCAACAGGCAAGAACATTGTGGTCAAGAGCATGCGATATGTGCAAAAATGGCATGGTTCGAAAATGCGTTTTCCTTTCGTCCTGCTAGGCTGAGACTTGCGGAATCGCTTTTTCAGCCTTTCGGAAGCTCTTTCTTTACAGCACATACACGGCTTGGCCAAACATGTCGAACTTTTTGTTTTTTGATGAATTATGACTTTGCACACCCGATAGGTTCACTTTTTACAGTTTTTTTTTTTTTTTATCAAATTAAAATTATGAAAATGAAAATATATATTTTCATAAAAACTAATATTTTGTATAAAAAAAGTTATATTTTTAACAAAATATGACTTAGTAAGTCCTATGTCATCATCAACAGGCAATAACATTATGGTCAAGAGCATGGGATATGTGCAAAAATGGCATGGTTCGAAAATGCGTTTTCCTTTTGTCCTGCGAGGCTGAGACTTACGGAATCGCTTTTTCAGCTCTTAAGAAGCTCTTTCTTTACAGCACATACACGGCTTGGCCAAACATGTGGAACTTTTAGTTTTTTGATGAATTCTGACTTTCTACACCCTATACGTTCACTTTTTACAGTTTTTCATAAAATTAAAATAATAAATATGAAAATATATATTTTCATAAAAACTAATATTTTGTATAAAAAAAAGTTATATTTTTAACAAAATTTGACTTATTAAGTCCTATGTCATCATCAACAGACAAGAACATTGTGGTCAAGAGCATGCGAAATGTGCAAAAATGGCATGGTTCGAAAATGCGTTTTCCTTTCGTCCTGCTAGGCTGAGACTTGCGGAATCGCTTTTTCAGCTCTTAGGAAGCTCTTTCTTTACAGCACATACACGGCTTGGCCAAACATGTGAAACTTTTAGTTTTTTGATGAATTATGACTTTCTACACCCTATATGTTCACTTTTTACAGTTTTTCATGAAAATAAAATTATGAATATGAACATTTATATCTTCATAAAACTCATATTTTGTAGAATAAAAGTTATATTTTTGAGAAAACATGATTTATTAAGTCCTATTTCATCATCAACAGGCAAGAACATTGTGGTCAAGAGCATGCGATATGTGCAAAAATGGCATGGTTCGAAAATGCGTTTTCCTTTCGTCCTGCTAGGCTGAGACTTGCGGAATCGCTTTTTCAGCCTTTCGGAAGCTCTTTCTTTACAGCACATACACGGCTTGGCCAAACATGTCGAACTTTTTGTTTTTTGATGAATTATGACTTTGCACACCCGATAGGTTCACTTTTTACAGTTTTTTTTTTTTTTTATCAAATTAAAATTATGAAAATGAAAATATATATTTTCATAAAAACTAATATTTTGTATAAAAAAAGTTATATTTTTAACAAAATATGACTTAGTAAGTCCTATGTCATCATCAACAGGCAATAACATTATGGTCAAGAGCATGGGATATGTGCAAAAATGGCATGGTTCGAAAATGCGTTTTCCTTTCGTCCTGCGAGGCTGAGACTTGCGGAATCGCTTTTTCAGCTCTTAGGAAGCTCTTTCTTTACAGCACATACACGGCTTGGCCAAACATGTGAAACTTTTAGTTTTTTGATGAATTATGACTTTCTACACCCTATATGTTCACTTTTTACAGGTTTTCATAAAATTATGACTATGAAAATTAATATTTTTATAATAACTCATATTTTGTCTAACAAAAAGTGCTATTTTTGATGAATTCTGACTTTCTACACCCTATACGTTCACTTTTTACAGGTTTTCATAAAATTAAAATTATGAATATGAAAATTAATAGTTTTATAATCACTCATATTTTGTCTAACAAAAAGTGCTATTTTTGACAAAACATAATTTATTATGTCCTATATTATCATAAACATGTAAAAACATTGTTGTCAAGTGCATGCGATATGTGCAAAAATGACATGATTCGAAAAAACGTTTTCCTTTCGTCCTGCGAGGCTGAGACTTGCGGAATCGCCTTTTCAGCTCTTAGGAAGCTCTTTCTTTACAGCACATACACGGCTTGGCCAAACGTGAAACTTTTAGTTTTTTGATGAATTATGACATTCCACACCCTATATGTTCACTTTTTACAGGTTTTCATAAAATTATGAATATGAAAATATATATTTTCATAAAAACGAATATTCTGTATAAAAAAGTTATATTTTTGACAAAATATGATTTATTAAGTCCTATGTCATCATCAACAGGCAAGAACATTGTGGTCAAGAGCATGCGATATGTGCAAAAATGGCATGGTTCGAAAATGCGTTTCACTTTCGTCCTGCGAGGCTGAGACTTGCGGAATCGCTTTTTTAGCTCTTAGGAAGCTCTTTCTTTACAGCACATACACGGCTTGGCCCAAACATGTAAAACTTTTAGTTTTTTGATGAATTATGACTTTCTACACCCTATATGTTCACTTTTTACAGTTTTTCATGAAAATAAAATTATGAATATGAACATTTATATCTTCATAAAACTCATATTTTGTAGAATAAAAGTTATATTTTTGAGAAAATATGATTTATTAAGTCCTATTTCATCATCAACAGGCAAGAACATTGTGGTCAAGAGCATGCGATATGTGCAAAAATGGCATGGTTCGAAAATGCGTTTTCCTTTCGTCCTGCGAGGCTGAGACTTGCGGAATCGCTTTTTCAGCCTTTCGGAAGCTCTTTCTTTACAGCACATACACGGCTTGGCCAAACATGTCGAACTTTTTGTTTTTTGATGAATTATGACTTTGCACACCCGATAGGTTCACTTTTTACAGTTTTTTTTTTATCAAATTAAAATTATGAAAATGAAAATATATATTTTCATAAAAACTAATATTTTGTATAAAAAAAGTTATATTTTTAACAAAATATGACTTATTAAGTCCTATGTCATCATCAACAGGCAAGAACATTGTGGTCAAGAGCATGCGATATGTGCAAAAATGGCATGGTTCGAAAATGCGTTTTCCTTTTGTCCTGCGAGGCTGAGACTTGCGGAATCGCTTTTTCAGCTCTTAGGAAGCTCTTTCTTTACAACACATACACGGCTTGGCCAAACATGTGGAACTTTTAGTTTTTTGATGAATTCTGACTTTCTACACCCTATACGTTCACTTTTAACAGGTTTTCATAAAATTAAAATTATGAATATGAAAATTAATATTTTTATAATAACTCATATTTTGTCTAACAAAAAGTGCTATTTTTGACAAAACATAATATATTATGTCCTATATTATCATAAACATGCAAAAACATTGTTGTCAAGTGCATGCGATAAGTGCAAACATGACATGATTCGAAAAACCGTTTTCCTTTCGTCCTGCGAGGCTGAGACTTGCGGAATCGCTTTTTCAGCTCTTAGGAAGCTCTTTCTTTACAGCACATACACGGCTTGGCCAAACATGTGAAACTTTTAGTTTTTTGATGAATTATGACTTTCTACACCCTATATGTTCACTTTTTACAGGTTTTCATAAAATTATGAATATGAAAATATATATTTTCATAAAAACTAATATTCTGTATAAAAAAGTTATATTTTTGACAAAATATGATTTATTAAGTCCTATGTCATCATCAACAGGCAAGAACATTGTGGTCAAGAGCATGCGATATGTGCAAAAATGGCATGGTTCGAAAATGCGTTTTCCTTTCGTCCTGCGAGGCTGAGACTTGCGGAATCGCTTTTTTAGCTCTTAGGAAGCTCTTTCTTTACAGCACATACACGGCTTGGCCAAACATGTGAAACTTTTAGTTTTTTGATGAATTATGACTTTCTACACCCTATATGTTCACTTTTTACAGGTTTTCATAAAATTATGAATATGAAAATTAATATTTTTATAATAACTCATATTTTGTCTAACAAAAAGTGCTATTTTTGACAAAACATAATTTATTATGTCCTATATTATCATAAACATGTAAAAACATTATGGTCAAGTGCATGCGATATGTGCAAAAATGACATGATTCGAAAAACCGTTTTCCTTTCGTCCTGCGAGGCTGAGACTTTCGGAATCGCTTTTTCAGCTCTTAAGAAGCTCTTTCATTACAGCACATACACTGGTTGGCCAAACTTGTCGAACTTTTTGTTTTTTGATGAATTATGACTTTCCACACCCGATATGTTCACTTTGAACAGTTTTTTATCAAATTAAAATTATGAATATGAAAATATATATTTTCATAAAAACTAATATTTTGTATAAAAAAAGTTATATTTTTGACAAAATATGATTTATTAAGTCCTATGTCATCATCAACAGGCAAGAACATTGTGGTCAAGAGCATGCGATATGTGCAAAAATGGCATGGTTCGAAAATGCGTTTCACTTTCGTCCTGCGAGGCTGAGACTTGCGGAATCGCTTTTTTAGCTCTTAGGAAGCTCTTTCTTTACAGCACATACACGGCTTGGCCAAACATGTGGAACTTCTAGTTTTTTGATGAATTATGACTTTCTACACCCGATATGTTCACTTTTTCAAGTTTTTAATAAAATTAAAATTATGAATATGAAAATTTAGATTTTTATAATAACTCATATATTGTCTAACAAAAAGTGCTATTTTTGACAAAACATAATTTATTATGTCCTATATTATCATAAACA
This sequence comes from Silurus aristotelis, assembly GCF_946808225.1. Lineage (NCBI taxonomy): Eukaryota > Metazoa > Chordata > Actinopteri > Siluriformes > Siluridae > Silurus > Silurus aristotelis. The sequence goes on along the minus strand of NC_139590.1, from coordinate 17,741,970 downwards.
TGTAAAAACATTGTGGTCAAGTGCATGCGATATGTGCAAAAATGACATGATTCGAAAAACCGTTTGCCTTTCGTCCTGCGAGGCTGAGACTTGCGGAATCGCTTTTTCAGCTCTTAGGAAGCTCTTTCTTTACAGCACATACACGGCTTGGCCAAACATGTGAAACTTTTAGTTTTTTGATGAATTATGACTTTGTACACCCTATATGTTCACTTTTTACAGTTTTTAATGAAAATAAAATTATGAATATGAAAATATATATTTTCAGAAAAACTAATATTTAGTATAAAAAAAGTTATATTTTTGACAAAATATGATTTATTAAGTCCTATGTCATCATCAACAGGCAAGAACATTGTGGTCAAGAGTATGCGATATGTGCAAAAATGGCATGGTTCGAAAATGCGTTTTCCTTTCGTCCTGCGAGGCTGAGACTTGCGGAATCGCTTTTTCAGCTCTTAGGAAGCTCTTTCATTACAGCACATACACGGCTTGGCCAAACATGTGGAACTTTTAGTTTTTTGATGAATTATGACTTTGCACACCCGATATGTTCACTTTTTACAGGTTTTTATCAAATTAAAATTATGAATATATATGAATATAAAAACTAATATTTTGTATAAAAAAAGTAATATTTTTGACAAAATATGATTTATTAAGTCCTATGTCATCATATTTACAGCACAATGCGGAATCGCTTTTTCAGCTCTTAGGAAGCTCTTTCATTACATCACATATACGGCTTTTTCTACAACCGATTTGTTCACTTTTTAATGTTACAACTGTAAACATTTTAGTTTTTCGATTTTTTTTTTATTTCATCTTTATCCACTTTAAAATTATGATTACCAATATGAAAATAAATTTTTTTCAAATAGATGATTGGAAAAACAGATGTAAATATTATGAAAAAAAAGTCAAATTTCTGTCAAAATATGATTTCGCATTTAAATTTGTTTAGGCTTTTTGTTCACTTACTCCCTTTTGTAACGTTTATTAATGAAATTAGGCTAATTAATTTTTTTTTTTTAAATTGATTTTTAATGACGTTTTTCCCCTTATTAAATTTTTTTTTTTTATTATGCTAATGAATATGGTGTTTGTGGACGGGAGTGGTCAGCAGCCAGAGAGACCTCCCAAAGATCTGCAAGCAACGTAGACAAGGAGGGACTGGAGCTTGCGGTGTGTCGGCATGGAGTGCTACTCTGTGCGTTAAATATGTGCAGGGGGGAAATTTTTGCTTATCCCCTGTATCTGCAAAAATGGCTGGCTAGTAGGCAAATCACTTTTTTGTATGGATGTGACCTGCAAATATTGGCCTTATCTCCAAAGAATTGCAAAAAGCTGCCCAGAGCTCCAGCACCTTCTTAACATGAAGCCCTTTCTTTCAGTATTCCATGCCAAAGCCCATGATTTTAAGTGCAAAGTAGGTGAACTTTGCAATGAGATTAATAAAATCTGCAAATGAAAATCAAAACTTTCTCAGCAATATATTAATATTTTTCATTCCTAATCAGGTAAAAATGGAGTGGAGCATATCAGGATGGGGCTGGTTTGACACTAGGAGAGGAGGTGGAACAGTGCACTGCTTTCCTCTCCAGGATTGCAGTGACCACAAAACATATGTCTAAAGCAGGTAAAATGACCTTCTACTGCACTTGTTACATCATTACAGGGGGAATATGGGAATATGATATTTTCTGTGTTTGCAGGGCGCACAGACATGCTGACTCTGATTGGCCATGCGCTGGAATCAACAAAAGTTCAACAATTTGGCCCATTGCACTGAGCCGCCGATATCAGAAGGTAAGATAGAATCAGTAGAATTAGTTCTAGATGCTCAGTAATGAATATCATTCATTTTTGAAGCTGTACAGGGTTATTCAAAACAAATGAACCGATATCATGACTCATTGCTTCAATTCCCAAGCATCGTCATGGCATGAGTCAGTGACCGTGAATTATATAAGTTGATTGTGAATTTAATACTTGTGACTTGGCTGGAGTTTTCTTTTCTTTAATAAAATATTGCGTAATGAAATCGGTTAATTCTTTTTTAATTAACCCTGTATATTGATGATTTGTTTGTTTTTATACTATCTGTGATTTCTAGTCATTTCAGACCACGAAAGCTCTCTGCAAAGCCAGTTGCAAAACCTAGAGTCCATGAAAGTCGAACTGACAGTGACGGAGAGCCAATTGGAAGATTGGGTCAATGATGTTAAGGAGTGGGCAGATGGTGAGGAAATGACTAGTGTGTGTGTGTTTGTGTGTGTATACTGTATATATATATATATATATACATTTTTTTTTTTTATATATATGTTACTAGTAATACATTTAGTTGTAAATAATTGTAATTGTTACTCTTGTTGTAATTTCTTCTCAGCAACAACAACAACCACCACAAATGATGTTGATGCTTTGGCCAGCAGAATTGAAGTGCTGGTGGTGAGTATCAAAAGGCGTTCCCAGCGTCTCTATAAAGATACAGATGGCAACAAAGGTCGTGCCAGGATCCGCCGCAAGATCAGGGAAGAGAAGGGGATCCTGACATCAGTTGTGGAGAAATACAACATAATGGTTCCAAAAACAAAAACCATTTTGTCTGGTGAGACAGCTTGGCCATGGCAGCTACCACACTGTGGAATGTACACTAGTCTTCTGACAATTCTTTCATATAATGACACATCAGCCACAATGCCACAAATGTCAATCTGCAACCCCATATGATGTAAGTTTTTCTCATGCATTCCAGACACTGTTTATTTAAGGACAAAAAGAAAGGCATTCGACATCATCATGTCACTAAGGCGACTTCAGGAGGAGCAGAAAATTGTTGTTGCAGAGATGAATCAACATTGGAAATATCTTTCAACTCGTGCTGAGACCCTCCGAGAACTGTCCTGCTTGTTTGCCAGCGAGAGTCTGAAAAGTAAGAATTTGTAATATATGGCACAAACATAAGCATTAGGGCTGCCGCATTTTTTTTCTGGAAAATGAACTCAACACAGTTCCAGTTCCATAGCTGAAAAAGAATGTTATAAGTTAAGTTATTTCAGCCATCACAACTGTCTGATTATCTTTATTTTACTATTAGTAAGAGTCTGCTTTTTTTGACTAGTGCTTATTCAGTGAAAGTGACTTTGAAAATTCTGATGATGAACTGTAATGTAAAAACCTTTTTTTTCTTGACAGTGAACCAGTGACCTTAACCCTTAATCTAAAGTGTGTAATAAAATCTGCTTTGTGTCATTTTATAAATATAATCAAAGTGTAGTCTCTTTTTTCACATAAATAGAAATACAACCAGTCAGTGATGGAAATGAAGTGTGTTATTGTAAGGCTAAGTACTGTACTGTACTAAAGTATAGATTTCAGGTACTTGTACTCTAGATGATTTGTTACTTCTCATGGCTCTTTGTAGTTGTAAAGTATTAGGCTGCAAAATACTTTTTACTGAGCTTATAAAATACGACATTTTGGTATGAATAAAACTACTCAGTAGTTTACACATATAGAATAAATACAGCCAGCCAAAAGAATATGCAAAGAAAAAAATATTTGCCAACAAAGATTTATAACTCGTTAGATTTGTAAATGTTTGTAAAAAAAAGAATAATTAGATACAGTTATTAGTTATTCTACAATAATTAGATACAAAATAGTTGAAAATGACCTCCACCAACTACAACACTAAATAATCATGAGTTTAATGAGTAATAAAAATCAAAGGAAATTTGATTCATATTGGAAATATGAAGAGTTCAGGTGCAAAGGTCTCTAATCCATTTGGTTTTTGTTTTTGTTTTTTATAAAATTAGCATTTTTCTTAGGTGCCAATGTTTATGTTCAGTTTATTCACTTGAATGGCAATAAAAATAACCTATTTAATGCCATTAATGTGGAATTAATGGACAGAACAAAGGAGCCTGAGAAAATGTCCATTTCAGAAGGAAATTCTAAACACCACTTACAGGCATTTGCATCTAAACACTTCAAATGAAATTTTAGCTCTTCATCCCTGGGCTGAGGAAAAACAACTGGCCACATGCCTGTGTTCTAGATTAGGGTACTGTATAACAGTTGAAACCTGTTTATAGACATGGAATAAGCAGATTATAATAAGGACATAGACAAGCAAGACAAAGAAATCTATTATGATAAAGAGGAATCCTTATTTCCCAACACTAAATGCAAGTTCATTTATTGCTGTTTTGCTATTCAGGTGTTCCAATTATGCAGACTGCTTTTACGAACATTTGTGAAAGAATGGGTTGCTCTCAGGAGCTCAGTGAATTCCAGCATGGTACCGTGACAGGATGCCACCGGTGCAATAAGTTCAGTCATGAAATTTCTTTACTACTAAATATTCCACAGTAAACTGTTAATGGTGTTATAACAAAGTGGAAGCAATTGGGAACGACAGCAACTCTGCCACGAAATGATAGAACATGTAAAACCACAGAGCGGGTCAGAGGATGCTAAAACACATAGTGCACAGAAGTCATCAACTTTCTGCAGCGTCAGTAGCTACAGTCCTCCAAACTTCATGTGCCCTTCAGATTAGTTTAAGAACAGTGCACAGAAAGGTTCATGGTCGAGCAGCTGCATCCAAGCCTTACATCAGCAAGTGCAATGCAAAGCATGGGATGCAGTGTTGTAACGCATGCCACCACTGGACTCTAGAGCAGTGAAGACTTGTTCTCTGGAGTGACTATTTACGCTTCACTGTCTGGCAATCCTAAAGACAACCCTGGTTTGGGGGTTACCAAGGGAACGGTACTTGTCTGATTGCATTGTGCCAAGTGTAAAGGTTGGTGGAGGGGGATTATTATGTGGGTTTGTTTTTAAGTAGTTGGGCTCGGCCCCTTAGCTCAAGTGAAAGGAACACTTAATGCTTCAGGACATTTTGGACAGTTCAGTACCTACTTTGTCGGAACAGATTGGGGACGGCCTGTTCCTGTTCCAACATGACTGAGCACAAGTGCAGAAAGCAAGATCCATAAAGACATGGATGAGTGAGTTTAGTGTGGAAGATCTCGACTGTCCTGCACAAGAGTCCTGACTTCAACCCGATAGAACACATTTGGGATGAATTAGATCAGAGACTGTAATCCAGGCCTTTTTGTCCAACATCAGTGTCTGACCTCACAAATGCGCTTCTGGAGAAATGGTCAAAAATTCTTACGAACACACTCTTAAACCTTGTGAAAAGACAGACGAGTGAATGTTCTTAAATATAGCGTATATATACAGTTTGCAAAAAAAATAAAAGGTGTTCTAAGTAAAATGCCACATTTTAACCTGGCTCTCAAATATATCAAAGGTTTGCACAATGAACATATTTAGATATTCATTTGTTCATTGAACTTAGTGTTTACTTCATTTAATTACTAGATTTTACAACTACATTACCCATAAGCCCTGTGTCACTCTATCAATGGGACGGGAAAACATGGTGCTGTAATTTGTAGTTCATTGAAGTGTATACTTGTGCTGTAGTGTTTCGGTTAGGAACATGATCTCTGTAAATCGTGAATTTCTTGTACCATAGCAATACCTCATTGTTTAGTGACAGTATTAGTGAAGTCATATTGACAGTTAAACAGTTTGCAACATGAAGCACCTTCAATTTTTGCCTAAAAGTTAATCCAGCCACACCCCGTCAAAATAAACGTCCCACTTATTTGTCCAAATATAGTAATTACAGGCTCTACCGGCTTCAGGTGGGTTATAACAGGTCAGTTATATATTTATTTCTTCTCATTAAAAATACAAGCACGTGGGGTCCTCAGCATACCATTGGCTTAGGTTTGCAGGAGAAGGCAGGACATCATAGGCAGCCCGAATGGTAAAGCTTGCCCTGAATGTCTCCATTTCCCACAGCTCTATCCAGGATATCTTCCTCTTCTCCACTCCTTCCCATGCCATCTACTGCCCTTGCTTTGCCTGTGCCACTGCCTGGGCGCACCTTCTTGCTTCCTCCTCCCGCCGTACCTCCTGGACTTGCGTCTTGCGTCTCTGAGATGGAGAGGCCTTGCTCCACACTGGTGTACTGGCCCAAGTCCAAGACCACTCCCCCCCTCCTGCACTCGGCCCACAATGTCTTTGTGTCTGAGTGCTGTCTTTGCCTGCTCAGTTGCAGCCATCGGGGTCCACTTCCTTCCGGTGGCCAAGATGGGGGCCGCTTGGGATACAAATGGATCACTCGAATCCAGTAGCATCATCTCCAGTCTGACTTTGGCACTCTTGTACTCCTCTACCAGACTGAAAATGGGCAGGTGTAGTATCCCTTTGCCATAAAGTCCAATACTGCTGAGGCACCTGGAAATGCCAAGCCACTTCCTTACGTATGAGCCGACCAGTCTCTCCAGCTTTTCCACCTTTGAGAGTGGGACTTCGTAGAGGGTTAGTGGCCATAGGAGACGTGGAAGTAGTCCATACTGCATGCACCAGAGCTTAAACTAGCCAGGAAGCAGGGTTCTGTCGATGTTCTTCAGGCCACTGGCTACCATCATACCACAGACCTAGACTCTTCACTGGCTTCTCTGACAGTTGGGATGGGTTCCTTGCCGATGTGGAACCGGTGGTCTGACAGCTTTCCCTTGATGATGGAAATGCTTCTGGACTTGCTCGGCTTGATCTTCATGCGAGCCCGCTCGATGTTGCCCTGGAGCTTTCTTAGTAGCCGTACAGTGCTACTTGGTTGTGGTGAGAGTTGTGAGGTCATCCATGTAAGCTCTGACTGGCGGCAGCTTCAGCCCAGGTCTTATTTGCTGTCCGCCAACTGTCCATCTAGCGGCCCGAATGATGACCTCCATTGCCAGGGTGAAGGCCAGTGGGGAGATAGGCCTTGACAAGGGTTGTAAGAGCTGCTGGAACTCTAAAGTAGTCAAAGGCTGTCCAGAGGAGGCTGTGAGGGAAGCAATTATTGGTCCAAACCTAAATAATAAGATGCAAGTTTATTAATTTGAGTCTTGATGTATGTTTTATTACATCATCTAGTACAGTTTAGAACACAGGTCTCGTTTGACTACAATCGGTCCTTTCTAAATCATGTAGAACTGCATTCTCCATCCTACAAATATTGCTAAATTATGACAAGTTTAGTGTTTCAAATGCTGAAAAATAAGTTTATACATGCATGACTCACTACTACTACTACTTTAATGCATTATTGGGTAAATGTTGAAGGTTAATGTCCTGCTCAATAAATATGCTTCAGCTAATTGTGTATAATCCATTATGTCCACTTCAATCACAAAATTTTGGGCTCTTGCTAATAACTACATATATTAATCCACACCAGGAGGTAGATCATGCTCCCATTTGTATCCAAAATAATTGAATAATATTTCAAGAATTTTCAGTCTCAGTCTTCGAGTTTTAGTACAGACTACTGACCATCGCCCATGTCCTAGCAAAAACTTGCATCAGTTTTCTGTCTACCTCAGAGGATCATTAGAAGTCAAGTCAAGTCAAGAAGCTTTTATTGAAGCTTTTATTTCTGCCATGATCAACTACACGACCAGGGAGCTTTCTCTTGCTACAGACATAAATAAAAGAAACTTCCATGCTGCTTGTAAGACACCATTTTAACTTTGCCAACATGATATTGGTCATGAAATAGACTACTTAGCATTGCAATGGAGTTACATTTTTAATGAAACACGACTTACCACACAGTGCAAGGTAACCAGTGGACTTTCAATTCTGCTTTTCCCGACACACACACACACACACACACACACACACACACACACACACACACACACACACACACACACACACACACACACACACACAAAGTAATAATTATTGAAGCTGTTTAACAGTCACTGGATAGGGCACTGGACATATTGGACATATAACATATTGTTTAAAAGCCAGAATCAGTCACTAAGACAAACAAGCAGCCTAATAAAAGACATTTTATTGATAACTCATTTGTTCTTTTCCTGGTTATTTTATCAAATATGAAGTTCTTCTGCCTACTACATTTCCGGCAACCTTAATGAGCAAAACACAAGGAACGTTTATTATGCAATACATGTCAAGTTTGCAGTTGAATTCAAGTTAATAGTTATCATTTCACTTTTGAGGTGATCTGTGGTCCTGTCCATTTGTGTCCAAATGACTATGCTCCTGCTTTTTGTCAATCGAGCAAAATGTACTGTGCTGGGTTTTCCAAAGCCCTCTTAGCTCAAATCAGTGATTGACAATAACCACACCCCTTTCACATTGGACACGTAAATACAGCTGAATAACTAAAAAGAACAAAATACTGTTTATTGGCTACCAATAACCTGATGACCTGAATAAATCTAATTTGCATGAAGTCAGCTTTGTCTGAGAGCAAATTTATTAATAGTGTGGATTAAAGTGCACCACTGCCAAAAAACTTACCTTTTCTTCCCTTCTTCACATATGGCCCCTCCTGACTCAAGGACTGGGAGGTGGAAGATGGAGCAGTTGGAGAACAAGACTGTGGAACGGAGAGATCTGTGGTGATAAAAGATGGAGGAGAGACAGTTGTGGCAGAAGGTGGCAGTGAACCGATTAAGGTTTTTGTCCTTTTTCTCCTCTGTTGCAAAGACCTAGAACATGGCAGTGAAGGTGGAGGAAAAGAACAGTGTGAAGTTAGAACAGCTGAGGAAGTAGTAGAGGAGCTAGGAGAGAGTGAATTTGGAGAACTTGGGGAAGAGAGAGAAACAAGGTCGAGTGTATATAGAGTCTCAGACTTCTTTGTAAGGCTTTCTGGCTGCTCCACAGTGAGGCTCTCCGGCGGCTCCACGGTGAGGCTCTCCAACTGCTCCACGGTGAGGCTCTCCGACTGCTCCGCGTTGAGGCTCACCGGCTGCTCCACCGTGAGGCTCTCCGACTGCTCCACCATGAGGCTCTCCGACTGCTCCACCGTGAGGCTCTCCGACTGCTCCAACGTGAGGCTCTCCGACTCCAAAATGGAACTGTTGCACTGCTCCTGACTGGGGCTTTTGTGCTGCTTTGTTATGGGAATGTCATTGTCCAGCTGCTGTGCTGTGGAGCTTGCTTTAATACAAGTTTACATTAATTTCATATCTGTACATATTAACAAACAAAAAAAACATGCATTTTAAATACTAATTATTATTTCTGAACAAAAATCTTGCTCCTACCCTTAGTCATGATAAATTCATACGCTGTCCTCATCTTATTTAAAAAATTAAAGGGCAGTAGATGGCATGGGAAGGAGTGGAGAAGAGGAAGATATCCTGGATAGAGCTGTGGGAAATGGAGACATTCAGGGCAAGCTTTACCATCCGGGCTGCCTATGATTTCCTGCCTTCTCCTGCAAACCTAAGCCAATGGTATGCTAAGGACCCCACGTGCCCTCTATGCCCAAGGCTAGAACACTGAAGCACATCTTAGTTGGATGCAAGACTAGGCTCACCCAAGGGCGTTACACCTGGCGGCACAACCAGGTGCTGAAGTGTCTTGCTGCAGTGTTGGAAAATCGACGGACAAATGTAAATGCCCTTCCTCCCCCATCATCCCAGTGGCAGCCAACACCATTTGTTCGGGAGGGTAAGGGGTCAAGCCAACCTCACCACCATAAGATCAGACTATGGTCAGCTGGGTAGAGCACGGGACTGGAAGCTGCTGGCAGTCTTGAATAAGAAACTATGCTTCCCAGCTGAAATTGCAGCCACCAACCTGCGACCAGACCTTGTTCTGTGGTCAGCCTCGCTCAAACTTGTCTACATCATCAAGCTCACCGTTCACTGGGAGGGTGCAGTGGAGGAGGCCTATGAACGGAAATGGCTGAGGTACGCTGAACTTGCAACCGATGCATAACAACAAGGCTGGAATGTAAAGGTACGCCCAGTGGAAATAGGTTGCAGAGGGTTCGTAGCCACCACAACATCCAGGCTACAAGGAAAGGTCGACCAGCGGGCGGTCAAAGACCTCTCTGCAGCTGCGGAAAAGGGAAGCCAGTGGCTGTGGGTAAAGAGAAAAGACTTTGCCTGGGTCTTTAAGCGAGTTGATGGCATCTAGGGAGTGAATGATGGACATCAGAGCAACCGGTGTCATCAGAGCAACCGGTGTCCCTGTGTACAACCGAAAAACCCTGAATGAACTCAGCAACAACCCAAACAACACCATTAATGATGACCTGCGGCAGAAGCTACGCGACCTCGGCATGCTCCGAGAACCAGGCCTCCAGTCCTCGGCATCGCCTTCGGCGGACGGGCGGAGGAGGCGGAATCGGAAGCGCTGCGCAAAAAAAACAGAAGCGCGGAAAGCGAGCGGGTGCTAATGCTAGGCTAAAAGCTAACCCTAGCCGGCCCGCTCTACCATCACTACTGCTGGCAAATGTCTGCTCCCTGGACAATAAACTAGGCTACATCAGACTCCAACAAGCTACTCGGCGTGAGTTCAGACACTGCTGCGTTTTTGTGTTTACGGAGACGTAGCTGAGCGACAGAGTTCCGGACGCCGCCATCCAGCTGGACGGGCTAGCCGCGTTTCGTTCCGACAGAAATGCAGCTCTGTGCGGTAAGACTCGCGGCGGCGGTCTGTGTGTTTACATCAACACGGAATGGTGTAAGAACTCTGTGCTTCTTTCTACCTACTGCTCATCTCTGCTGGAGTTTATTGTTGTGAGATGTAGACCTTTTTATTTACCCCGGGAATTCACCACCGCTATTGTGCTCGGAGTGTACATACCACCTTGCGCTAATGCTAAAGAAGCGCTCACTGTGCTTTACGGTACCATTAGGGGACTTCAAAACTCACACCCTGACAGATTGTTTATAGTCGCCGGAGATTTTAATCACGCAAATCTCAGGACTGTGCTCCCTAAATTTTATCAGAATGTGGACTTTGCAACCAGAGGAGAAAACACGCTGGATGTTGTTTACACAAACATCCGGGGCGCATACCGGGCGAAGCCCCGCCCCCACCTCGGGTACTCAGACCACATCTCTGTTATGTTGATCCCAACATACAGACCACTCAGCAGGCGTTCAAGACCAGTTCAGAAGCAAGTGAGAACCTGGCCAGCAGGATCCATGTCTGCCCTCCAGGACTGTTTTGAATGCACTGACTGGGACATGTTCAGGGAAGCTGCAACCAACGGCGATTTCATCAACTTGGAGGAATACACGTCAACAGTGACCAGCTACATCGGCAAGTGCATTGATGACGTGACTATCTCCAAGACAGTCACTACACGCTCCAACCAGAAGCCGTGGATGACCGCCAAGGTGTGTGCGCTGCTAAAAACAAGAGACTCTGCCTTCAGAGCAGGGGACAGGGCGGCCTTGAAAACAGCAAGGGCCAAACTGTCCCGTGCCATCAGAGAGGCGAAGCGAGCACACGCCAAGAGAATCCACGGCCACTTCCAGGACAGTGGAGACACCCGGCGCATGTGGCTCCCTCCCAGATGCGCTGAACGACTTCTACGCCCAGTTCGAGGTGCAGAACAACATGGTGGCAAAGAAGACCATCCCTCCTCCCAGTGACCAGGTGCTCTGTCTAACCACAGCTGAAGTGAGGAAAACTCTATGCAGAGTTAACCCACGGAAGTCTGCTGGACCAGACAACATTCCTGGCAAAGTGCTCAGGGAATGTGCACAACAGCTAGCAGATGTCCTCACTGACATCTTTAACATCTCCCTGAGCAGCGCTACTGTTCCTATGTGCCTCAAGACGACGACCATCATTCCTGTGCCGAAAAAGTCTTCTGTCTCCTGCCTCAATGACTATCGTCCCGTTGCACTCACACCCATTATGATGAAGTGCTTCGAGAGGCTCGTCATGAGGCACATAAAGACCCAGCTTCCACCCGCACTGGACCCCATGCAGTTCGCATATCGTCCAAACCGCTCCACGGACGATGCTATTTCCACAACCCTTCATCTGGCCCTCACCCATCTGGATAACAAGGACTCTTATGTAAGGATGCTGTTCAGAGACTTCAGTTCAGCATTCAACACAATCATTCCTCAGCACCTGATCGAGAAGCTGAGCCTACTGGGCCTGAACACCTCCCTCTGCAACTGGATCCTGGACATCCTGACTGGAAGACCTCAGTCAGTCCGGATCGGAAACAGCATCTCCAGCACCACCACACTGAGCACTGGGGCCCCCCAGGGCTGTGTGCTCAGTCCACTGCTGTTCACTCTGCTGACTCACGACTGTGCACCAATGCACAGCTGAATCACATCATCAAGTTTGCCGATGACACGACCATGGTGGGTCTAATCAGCAAGAACGACGAGTCAGCATACAGAGAGGAGGTGCAACGGTTAACAGCCTGGTGTGGAGCCAACAACCTGTCTCTAAACGTTGACAAAACTAAAGAGATGGTTGTTGACTTCAGGAGAACACAGAGTGACCATTTTCCACTGATCATCGCTGGATCCTCAGTGGAGATCGTCAAGAGCACCAAATTCCTTGGTGTTCATCTGGCGGACAAGCTCACCTGGTCACTTAACACCAGCTCCATCACCAAGAAAGCCCAGCAGCGTCTCTACTTCCTGAGAAGGCTGAGGAAAGCTCATCTCCCTCCCCCCATCCTGTCCATGTTCTACAGAGGGACCATTGAGAGCATCCTGAGCAGCTGCATCACTGCCTGGTTTGGGAACTGCACCGTCTCGGAACGCAAGACCCTACAGAGGATAGTGAGGACAGCTGAGAAGATCATCGGAATCTCTCTCCCCTCTATCATGGACATCTACACTACACGCTGCATCCGCAAAGCACACAGCATTGTGGATGATCACACACACCCGTCACACACACTTTTCACACTCCTACCATCAGGGAAACGGTTCCGAAGCATTCGGGCCACCACATCCAGACTGTGCAACAGTTTTTTGCTGCAAGCCATCAGGCTCCTCAACAAAGAACTGAACTGAACTCTCTCACACACACACACACACACACACACACACACACACACACACACACACACACACACACACACTTACACACAACTGTGTGACTGATCCGCACAAACCGGACTCAACTCCCATCATACACTTCGTTCACCCAGGTTTTCAATACCAATCACATTTTTCACGATCGCAAAATGTTTACATGCCGTCTGTTGCTGATTCCGGGACTTGTTATTTTGCACAATATTCTGTCCAATTCTTTGGTTACTGTTAACTCTATTTTTGATTGCTGCTACTGCTGAATTGCACAAATTCTGTTTACATTTTTCTGTTTACACTGCACCTTATTCTGTTACGACAGGTTTTACTGGCGGAGCTATTTCTATTTTTAATTTTATATTTTGTGTATTGTGTATTGTCCTGCACTGTCCTGTGTTGTCTTGCACTGTCTTGTGTTGTCTTTTGCACTGTTTGCACCAGCTGCACACATGCACTTTATGTGGCGAGGATCTTCTCGGCCCTGTGTTCGTCTGTTCTGTACTGTTTGTTTTATGTTGTTCTATGTAGCACCTGGGTTCAGGAGGAACGTTGTTTCATTTCACTGTGTACTGCATCAGCTATATATGGTTGAAATGACAATAAAAGCTTCTTGACTTGACTTGACTTGACTTGACCCTGGGACGCTGGGATTCACTGCTGAACCCTCTGGAGGTGTCGTGGGCCTATCAGCGAAACACCCAGGAAGGAGGGCGCCCACTTGACAACCCAACAGGTGCCATCACTCAGTGGACCTTTCCACAGAGTCTTAGTGGTGCCTCAGTATACTGAGTTTAGAAGGAGCCACCTCAGGAGAAGGAAGGACTGAGGAGTACTGTGGCAGAGGGTGCCACCACTGAATAGACCATCCCACAGAGTCTTATCGGTGCCTCAAGTATGTATAAAGGGATATCAACATCAAGTCCTACACAACAGATCTACACACACACACACACACACACACACACACACACACACACACACACACACACACACACACACACACACACACACACACACACACACACACCGTATACAGCTGTATATATATATATACAGTGGGTACGGAAAGTATTCAGACCCCCTTAAATTTTTCACTCTTTGTTATATTGCAGGCATTTGCTAAAATCATTTAAGTTCATTCTTCTTCCTCATGAATGTACACACAGCTCCCCATATTGACAGAAAAACACAGAATTGTTGACATTGTTGCAGATTTATTAAAAAAGAAAAACTGAAATATCACATGGTCCTAAGTATTCAGACCCTTTGCTCAGTATTTAGTAGAAGCCCCCTTTTGATCTAATACAGCCAGGAGTCTTTTTGGGAAAGATGCAACAAGTCTTTCACACCTGGATTTGGGGATCCTCTGCCATTCCTCCTTGCAGATCCTCTCCAGTTCTGTCAGGTTGGATGGTAAACGTTGGTGGACAGCCATTTCTTCCATTCCATGGCCAAGCTGTCTCACCAGACAAAATGGTTTTTGTTTTTGGAACCATTATGTTGTATTTCTCCACAACTGATGTCAGGATCCCCTTCTCTTCCCTGATCTTGCGGCGGATCCTCACCATCTGCCCACTCCTTAACATCATTGACCCAATCTTCCAATTGGCTCTCCGTCACTGTCAGTTCGACTTTCATGAACTCTAGGTTTTGCAACTGGCTTTGCAGAGAGCTTTCGTGGTCTGAAATGACAAGAAATCACAGATAGTATAAAAACAAACAAATCTTCAATATACAGGGTTAATTAAAAAAGAATTAACCGATTTCATTACGCAATATTTTATTAAAGAAAAGAAAACTCCAGCCAAGTCACAAGTATTAAATTCACAATCAACTTATATAATTCACGGTCACTGACTCATGCCATGACGATGCTTGGGAATTGAAGCAATGAGTCATGATATCGGTTCATTCGTTTTGAATAACCCTGTACAGCTTCAAAAATGAATGATATTCATTACTGAGCATCTAGAACTAATTCTACTGATTCTATCTTACCTTCTGATATCGGCGGCTCAGTGCGGTGGCCAAATTGTTGAACTTTTGTTGATTCCAGCGCATGGCCAATCAGAGTCAGCATGTCTGTGCGCCCTGCAAACACAGAAAATATCATATTCCCATATTCCCCCTGTAATGATGTAACAAGTGCAGTAGAAGGTCATTTTACCTGCTTTAGACATATGTTTTGTGGTCACTGCAATCCTGGAGAGGAAAGCATTGCACTGTTCCACCTCCTCTCCTAGTGTCAAACCAGCCCCATCCTGATATGCTCCACTCCATTTTTACCTGATTAGGAATGAAAAATATTAATATAATGCTGAGAAAGTTTTGATATTCATTTGCAGATTTTATTAATCTCATTGCAAAGTTCACCTACTTTGCACTTAAAATCATGGGCTTTGGCATGGAATACTGAAAGAAAGGGCTTCATGTTAAGAAGGTGCTGGAGCTCTGGGCAGCTTTTTGCAATTCTTTGGAGATAAGGCCAATATTTGCAGGTCACATCCATACAAAAAAAGTGATTTGCCTACTAGCCAGCCATTTTTGCAGGTACAGGGGATAAGCAAAAATTTCCCCCCTGCACATATTTAACGCACAGAGTAGCACTCCATGCCGACACACCGCAAGCTCCAGTCCCTCCTTGTCTAGCTTGCTTGCAGATCTTTGGGAGGTCTCTCTGGCTGCTGACCACTCCCGTCCACAAACACCTCTTCCACTGACCTATAATATAGAAAATAGTTGATGAAAATAATGACTCTCGTAAACAAAATCTGTAGATGGAGGCAATTGTACTGTATGAAGTCTAATCATCTGCGATTTTACAGTACATGTTTGGATGCCTTGTGAATGTAGTCCACAAATCTTGTCACATCTTCATCCTTAGCTATAAAGATGTCTTCAAAGATGGCCTGTTCTTCAGATCTATAAAAAAGAAAAACAAACAAACAAACAAACAAACAAAAAAAACAACATACAGAACAGGTACACAAAATTGAATGATACATTCTAATCTAATTTAACTTTACTAGGCACATTAAATGGATATTTCTTCCTATTAATATTGTTTCAACAGTGTGACATTATGCACAATTCTGGTATACCTAGCTGCATTCTTGAAATGGTAAATCTTGTGGTTTCCATCTACTGAAACTGCCAGAATATCTAGGGTGCATGCAGGACAGATGAAAGGCTCTTCCTTGCAGATTTTGTCCACCTCAATACGGACAGCCTCCCACTCAAAAAAGCTTTTCTGAAAACTGTCTCTGGAGATCTTGCCAGTCTATTAAAAGTAAGGAAACCAACAGCTAATAATGTAAAATAAATGCATTAGCATCAAACACCTTTCTACCCAGAATACAGAAAGATTACCAATACTGTAGGATAAATAAATGTAATACTCACACGACCAAATCGGACAGTTCGCTGATCCAGCATTCTTGAAAAAGCTTGGCAGGACAGTCCTGGTGCTGCCATCTTCATTTCTTCAAATAAAAAAAAAGACATCTGTGGCATAAATTGTGGCAAAGTAAAGGGTCGCAGGCCAGTAGTCACTTCGATTTAGCTCGACCACTCCAACAGCCCAAGTGGCTTGGCATGCCTCACAACTCAACTCAGGCATGCTTAGATCAAATCATCCTGAAAAAATCTAAAACATTTCCACTTTAATGTAAACCTTAAGTGATTAATCAGGTTTTGGATTATTTCAACCTTTTTTTTTTTTACATGACTTTTGTATACTCAAAAGTCATGTGTAGATCTTACATACAAACCTGTGCCAAACTTATGGAGGTAGAGCATGTATAGATTTTTATCTTCACACACTTACCATTCATTGTGATCACAGCAACAGTCTTTCCTGGGCTGACCCTCAATGACTCTGGTGAACAACCGCAAATTTTCAGGAACCTCCACAGGCACATGGCGCACTGAACAAGATCCAACGTGAATTAAGATCATTTGGATTGACGGAGTAATATAACATTGGAACAATTCTATGGTATTGAAGTACATTGCTGTAAAAATATACAGAGATGCTCAAAAAGCTAACTGACACGAAGTATCCACATAAATTTAATATCAAACAACAAGAGACAAAAAGGCATATTTAAATAGAAAAACTTACAGTCACAACACCGGACAGCAGCTGGATTGCTTCCACACAGTTGGCAGATGTGTGTTACCACATTTCCTCGTGCCACAGCCGTGTTCAACTTCTCTGAAATGAGACTTTGTCTTGTGCTCCAGTTTGAGGAAACTAGGAGAGGATCTCTTGAGGTTCCAAGAGCTGATGCATCATCATCTATAGAATCGCTTAGTGAGTGCTGGAGATCTTGCATGAAACTCTCTGTTAAAATAGTATGGAATATTAAACACACACATACACACATTATATATATATTATGTAATTTACAGAATGAAGTACACACCAACAGTCTCTGGAGAAATGGTCACCTCACAGTTAGTGTCAGGAGCATTGATGTGAGGATCAGTTTTCCAGTGATCAACTGTACCACATAAAAACAATAAAGAACAACATTCAGAAAATTTACAACTTGTCCCACATTTTGATCTCCTTTATAACCAGTGTAAAATGGTCCAAGCTCACTGTTTAACATTTAGTTGAGAGGACTAGCAGACTTTTTATTTTCCAAACCCAAATGTAGACAGTTCAATTGCTTGCAGTTAGCTGTCTATAAGGTGTCAAATAGATGAGGAAAGCAAATAAACTTGCTTGCTGTAGAAGCGGAGTATAAAAACAAGCTGGTTGGCCACTTACAACACACTCAGAACAAACTGCTTCAAACAAATCTTACCAAGACCAATCATTTAGTGAAGCTTTTACTTCTTTACAATAAATACTGTATTTTATTCAATTTATTTTCATGTTAAAAATCAGTGCTTCTGGTTTGATTGTTTACATCATATTCCTTGTTTCATACATTCATAAGTGCCTAAACAATCCAGATATTCAATATATCTTGAATGAAAAATTATACTGACCCTCATTTGACTGATTTCTATTTCATCTTGGTCTTGCTTAGACAATGTTTCCATCACTGTCTCTTTTTCTCCCATGTACCCTTGGTTCAGGTGTTTTTACTGGTGCTGCTTCCTCCTCTCCCTGCAGCTCTTGAATTAAGTCATCAAGACTTTGGGACTCATCATTGATTTCTTGATGCTCAACCAGGTTATCCAGCAGCATAAACTGTTATTGTAGTTTTGAATCACTCATGGTGAGGGGCAGGAACAGAAACAAACAGAAAGACGGACAGATACAACACAACAACAACAACAACAAAAACAGATGTAAACAGTGAAAGAGAGAGAGAGGGAGAGTGAGAGAGAGAGAGAGAGAGAGAGAGAGGGAGAGTGAGAGAGAGAGAGAGAGAGAGAGAGAGAGAGAGAGAGAGAGAGAGAGAGAGAGAGGGTTGAGGAGATTAAAATAAAAGAGGAATGTTGGAAAATCTGAAGGACCTGATGAGAGAAAAAAGAAAGATTTAGAATTCAGAATTGAACACCTTACATTTTTACCAATTTTTTCTTTATCAGTTTGGGCAGTTTGTGATGGTTTTAAATTGTACTATGTGGGATGAAATGGGATTAGACAGGTGGGATTTTGATATTTCTGATGTGCCAAATGACAGACATAGAAAATAGTTTACAACGTAGTTACAACCTAACCTTCTTTAGACAAGAACGCTTAATTTGCTTTATTATATTGTAAATATGTGATGCTCCACAGTATTGTTGTTTTTTTTTATTTAAATAATTGTCAAAATCAATTTGTATTGTTATTGCTGAGATTTGTGTATTTACTAGAGTTTTTTGTGTAGATTTTGAACAATTACTTGAAAACACACCAATCTGGCAACACTGTTCCTTATCTGAACATTTATAAACGGCTAAAGTATTAAAGTACTACTGTCATTTTGGTAACTTAAAACACACAATTTCCAAATATCATACAATCTCCTCTATTTCCTTGCATGATTAAATGTGAAAGAACAAATAAACAAACTTGAATGTAATTATCTATCCTAGCCTGCCTACTACACATTTGGTGCAGCAAGTTATATTTTTATAATGTCTGCTGTGATTTACTGCATCACAAAACTGCTTAATTTCACTTCTACAGCTTCTAAACACAACTTCTTGACCTGATTGAACAGTTTTTGTTCCGTAAATTGTAGGGATTGTTCCCAATTATATTAATGAACTGTTCTACTTACCGAGTGGAAAATTGCAATGGAGCAGGGGTTCTCCATACGACGGCCAATGACGTCAGCGCCACTGATGAATTTATTAATAAATAAATAAATAAATAAATAAATAAATAAATAAATAAATAAATAAACGTGGTGAGGGAAGACGCAGTTAGTTGGTGAGAAAGAGGCAGTATTAGAGATAGAAAATGTGGAGAAAAAAAAACATGACCTGGACTGAGTAGCCCTGCCATAATACATTTATAGCAAGCTATTCTTTTTTATCGTAGTCCCGATCCCGTTCATAAGACAAAACGGACTACAGTCTGGTTCCGGTTCAGAGATCTACAGAAGTCTATGGGAATCCCTGCACGTTGAAAAACGACGCTAAAGGGATACCCAGTGCGTCAAAATGTGACTCCAGGGGATCCTGACCAAGCGTCCATATTTGACGAGTTGGGAGTGAGAATTTGGTCATTTTGTGGTTTGGTTTTTGTTCACAAAGCCTTTTTAATGGTTATTCATAAAATTATGCTAATTCATATATATATATATATATATATATATATATATATATATATATATATATATATATATATATATATATATATAATATATATAAAAATTTTCATAACATTTTTACACGAGAAAAATCAGTCAAAACGTTATTTTTAAAAAGTCATGTTTTTGACAATACTTATTTCCCCCTTTATTCCACTTTTTAATGGTTTCTAATTGAATTATGCTTATGAATATGAAAATTCATATTTTCCAAACATAAACAATGATGAAAAAAATGATGAAAAACCTCATATTTCTGTCAAAACCTAAAATAGCATGTAACATTTTCAGTTTTTTTGTTTACGCATTGTACTTTGTAGCAGATTTTCATGAATTTTTCTTATGAAAATGCAAATTCATATATTTATAATATTTTTGAAAAAAACTCTTCTACTAACTCTAAACTATTTTAGACACGACTACCTATATTTAAACACATGACTACCTTGTCATGTGTTTCACTGACTTCTAAATATTCTATTTTCATAACAATCATTTTTGTCAAAAGGGTTTATATGTCAGTATTTTTGTTCATTTACTGCACCCATTTACGTTTTTTTTTTCATGACATTATGCATGACATTAAACAAATTTCTAATGTCACCATCAATGTTAACTTTCTGCCATTATTAACTGTTTTTTTTTATTATTATTAAATTAAGCTGAAAAATTCATATTAACTATAATATTTGTAAAAAAAATAGTAAAATTCATGAAAAATGTTATTTTTGTCAAAACGTGATATTTCATGTCAGTATTTTCGTTCACTGACTGCACCCTTTTATGTTTTGTCATGAAAATATGATTCTGAATATGAAAACGTTTTCACTATAACAATCATACCTTTTATGTAAAACTTAATTTTTTTCAAAACAAATGTGTCATGTCACGCTCATCGTTCACTTTCTGCCATTTTTACCTTTTTTTCTTTTTTTTTTTTTTTTTTGAAATTTTGCTTAAAAATTCATATTAACTATTATATTTTTTATCAAAAGAGTAAACTTCTTGTCAAAACTTGATTTGTCCTTACCATTTTCATTCTCTTATTCCTTTTTCAATGGTTTTTATAAAAGTTTTGCTCATGAGTATGAAAATCGAAAAAGCGTTTTTCTTTCGTCCTGCGAGGAACATGGAACTTTTTGAATATAAAAATTCATATGTTCATAATAACTCTTATTTGTATATTTGTTCAATTTTTACAGTTAGAACTGTAAACATTTTAGTTTTTCAATTTTTTTTATTTCATGTTTTTTCCCCGTTTTTCCACTTTGAAGAAGTTTTTAAATGAAATTATGTTCACAAATATGAAAATTATTTTTTTTTTCCAATAGATGGTTGGGAAAACAAATGTCAAAATATGATTTCTAATTTAATTTTTTTTTAGTTTTTTGTTCACTTATTCCTTTTTGTAACGTCTATTAATGAAATTATGCTGTTTAATATAAATATTAATATTTTCATAATTACTTTCATTTTTGTATGAAAAAAGTCGTTTTTAACAAAACTTGATTTTTAATGTAATTGTTTCCCCTTATTCCATTTTTTTTTTACAGTTTTCAATGAAATTATGCTTACGAATATGAAAATTCGTATTTTCCCAATAGATGAAAACATTATGAAAAAAGTAATATTTCTGTCAAAACATGATTTACATGTAACATTTTTTTAGTTTTTTGTGTCATTGGCTTCTTGCATTTTAAATATATTTTCCTGAAATGTACCTTCGAAAATAAGAAAATTCGTATTTTCACAAGAATAATTTTTGTCAAAAGGTTATCATGTCTGTATTTTCGTTAACTTATTGCACCATTTTACTTTTTTTCATGAAATTATGCTTATGACTGTAAAAATTCATATATATTCACAACAACTCTATCTTGTTTAAATACAACGTAATTTATCTCAAAACAAATGTCACCATCATCATTCACATTTTGCAATTTTAACTGCTTTTTAATGAAATTATGTTTAAAAATTCACATTTCATATGAACTATAGTCTTATGAACATTTTCAAATTTTTCCAAAATTTGATTTGTCATGTCACTGTTTTTGTTCACTTGTTCCATTTTAATGGTTTGTAATAAATTTTGGCTTATGAGCATGAAAATTCATACTATCTTTTTCTGGAAAAAAGTTTTTTTGTCAATTTGTAGGTTTTTTTGTTCACTTATTGACTATTGTAATGGTCATTTCTGAAATCATGCTAATTGATATAAAAATTCATATTTTCACAATAACTATAATTTTTGTATGAAAATTACATAATGCCAAGACAGGATTTATGAAACGTTATTAATGTTTAATGTAATTTTTTCCCCTTATTCCACCTTTTAACGGTTTCTTTTGAAATTATGCTTATGAATATTATTTTTTTTCCAATAGATGAAAAAGATGAAAATGTATGAAAAAGGTCATATTTTGGTCAAAACATGATTTAGCATGTAACATTTTTAGTTTTTTCGTTTAAGCCTCGTACTTTGTAATTTTTTCATAAAACTTTGCTTATGAAAATGAAAATTCATATACTTAAAATATATTTTTATGAACAAACGTTGTCAAAACTTTATTTGCCATGTCACGTGTTTCATTGAAGTTTTGCACGTTTTAATGTTTATTCCTAAAATGTACCTTCGGAATACAAAAATTCATATTTTCATTACAATAATCTATTTTGTCAAAAAATGAAATGTGATTCTTATGAGTTTGAAAATTTATATTTTTATATTAACTGTCCTACTTTTTCTGAGAATAAAAACATCTATTTTTTATAATGATTTCTCATGTACATTTTTCGTTCAGTTGTTGACTTTTTCCACATTTTCTTCATATCTTTTTTCATACATGAAAAAGATATGAAAAAGATATGGAAAAGTCTTATTTCTGTCAAAACACGATTTATGTAACATATTTGGTTTTTTTTTGTGTACTTTGTAACGTTTTTTCATGAAATTTGCTAATGTAAATAAAAATTTAAATATTTAAAATATTTTTATGAAAAAAACACTTTTTGCACTTTTAAAAAAAATTCTGAAATGTTGCTTTTGAATGTGAAAATGTAAACATTTTATTATATCAAGATTTTCATGAAAACAGTTCTTTTTGTCATAACGTGATTTTTCATTCACTTTTTGCATCCTTTTACGCTTTTCATGAAATTATGATTCCGAAAACCATATTTTCACTATATCATACCTTTTATGAAAATTTTTATTTTTCAAAACAAATATCATGTCACCGTCATCGTTCACTTGGCTTTTTTTTTATGCCTTATATTTTTATGAAGAGTACAATTTTTGTCAGTATTTTTGTTGACATTTACTTTGTAATGGTTATTATTAATATAAAAACTATTATTTTCATAATTATAATTTTTTTTATGAAACAGTCATGTTTTTGACAAAACTATTTTTTCCTGTTATTTCACTTTTAAACTATTTTTTAATGCTTATAAAAATGTTAATTCATATTTTTGAAATAGATAATTGGGAAAAACATGAAAAAAGTATATAATATTTCTGTCAAAACATGTCTCGTCAATTTTTTTGTTATTTCGTTTATTCAGCTGTTTTGTAACAGCTACTAATGAAATTAGGCTAATTAATACGAAAATTCATATTTTCATAATTACGTAAATTTTTTTATGAAACAGTATCTATACAATATGTATCTTGAGTATAAAAATGTATATAGTCAAAAACGTATATATTTGTCAAAATTTTGTCATCATGACCTTTGCACTTTTTAAAATTTTTTTCTAAAATGTTGCTAATAAAAAGATTAATTATCGTCACCGTCATCGTTCACTATTTGCCATTTTTCTTCAATAACTTGGTTGTCACCTTTTTAATTCTTTACTTCACTTTTTAACGGTTTTTAATTAAATTATGCTAATTAATAAAACCATTTATTATTTATTATTAATTTACTGATTTAGTCACGTCTTGTTCACTGTTTACAGTTTTTCATTAAATTATGATTATGAATATAATCATTCATATTTTAATAACTCATATTTTTACGAAAAAAAGTGCTATTTTGTTTATGTCGTAAATTATCATTAACATGTAAAAACATTGTGGTCAAGAGCATGCGATATGTGAAAAATGACATGGTTCGAAAATGCGTTTTCCTTTCGTCCTGCGAGGCTGAGACTTGCGGAATCGCTTTTTCAGCTCTTAGGAAGCTCTTTCTTTACAGCACATACACGGCTTGGCCAAACATGTGAAACTTTTAGTTTTTTGATGAATTATGACTTTCTACACCCGATATGTTCACTTTTTAAAGTTTTTCATAAAATTAAAATTATGAATATAAATATTTATATTTTTATAATAACTCATATATTGTCTAACAAAAAGTGCTATTTTTGACAAAACATAATTTATTATGTCCTATATTATCATAAACATGTAAAAACATTGTTGTCAAGTGCATGCGATATGTGCAAAATGACATGATTCGAAAAACCGTTTTCCTTTCGTCCTGCGAGGCTGAGACTTGCGGAATCGCTTTTTTAGCTCTTAAGAAGCTCTTTCTTTACAGCACATACACGGCTTGGCCAAACATGTGGAACTTTTTAGTTTTTTGATGAATTATGACTTTCCACACCCTATATGTTCACTTTTTACAGTTTTTTATCAAATTAAAATTATGAATATGAAAATATATATTTTCAAAAAACTATTATTTTGTATAAAAAAAGTTATATTTTTGACAAAATATGATTTATTAAGTCCTATGTCATCATCAACAGGCAAGAACATTGTGGTCAAGAGCATGCGATATGTGCAAAAATGACATAGTTCGAAAATGCGTTTTCCTTTCGTCCTGCAAGGCTGAGACTTGCGGAATCGCTTTTTCAGCTCTTAGGAAGCTCTTTCATTACAGCACATACACGGCTTGGCCAAACATGTCGAACTTTTAGTTTTTTGATGAATTATGACTTTCCACACCCGATATGTTCACTTTGAACAGTTTTTTATCAAATTAAAATTATGAATATGAAAATATATATTTTCAGAAAAACTAATATTTTGTATAAAAAAGTTATATTTTTGACAAAATATGATTTATTAAGTCCTATGTCATCATCAACAGGCAAGAACATTGTGGTCAAGAGCATGCGATATTTGCAAAAATGGCATGGTTCGAAAATGCGTTTTCCTTTCGTCCTGCAAGGCTGAGACTTGCGGAATCGCTTTTTCAGCTCTTAGGAAGCTCTTTCATTACAGCACATACACGGCTTGGCCAAACATGTGAAACTTTTAGTTTTTTGATGAATTATGACTTTCTACACCCTATATGTTCACTTTTTACAGGTTTTCATAAAATTATGAATATGAAAATTAATATTTTTATAATAACTCATATTTTGTCTAACAAAAAGTGCTATTTTTGACAAAACATAATTTATTATGTCCTATATTATCATAAACATGTAAAAACATTGTTGTCAAGTGCATGCGATATGTGCAAAAATGACATGATTCGAAAAAACGTTTTCCTTCGTCCTGCGAGGCTGAGACTTGCGGAATCGCTTTTTCAGCTCTTAGGAAGCTCTTTCATTACAGCACATACACGGCTTGGACAAACATGTGGAACTTTTTGTTTTTTGATGAATTATGACTTTCCACACCCATTATGTTCACTTTTTACAGTTTTTTATCAAATTAAAATTATGAATATGAAAATATATTTTCAGAAAAACTAATATTTTGTATAAAAAAGTTATATTTTTGACAAAATATGATTTATTAAGTCCTATGTCATCATCAACAGGCAAGAACATTGTGGTCAAGAGTATGCGATATGTGCAAAAATGGCATGGTTCGAAAATGCGTTTTCCTTCGTCCTGCGAGGCTGAAACTTGCGGAATCGCTTTTTCAGCTGTCTCTTTCATTACAGCACATATACGGCTTGGCCAAACATGTCGAACTTTTAGTTTTTTGATGAATTATGACTTTGCACACCCGATATGTTCACTTTTTACAGGTTTTTATCAAATTAAAATTATGAATATGAAAATATATATTTTCAGAAAAACTAATATTTTGTATAAAAAAGTTATATTTTTGACAAAATATGATTTATTAAGTCCTATGTCATCATCTTTACAGCACAATGCGGAATCGTTTTTTCAGCTCTTAGGAAGCTCTTTCATTACATCACATATACGGCTATTTCTACATCCGATTTGTTCACTTTTTAATGTTACAACTGTAAACATTTTAGTTTTTCGAATTTTTTTTTTATTTCATCTTTATCCACTTTAAAATTATGATTACCAATATGAAAATTAATTTTTTTTAACTAGATGATTGGAAAAACAGATGTAAATATTATGAAAAAAAGTCAAATTTCTGTCAAAATATGATTTCGCATTTAAATTTGTTTAGGCTTTTTGTTCACTTACTCCCTTTTGTAACGTTTATTAATGAAATTAGGCTAATTAATTTTTTTTTAAAAACTTGATTTTTAATGACGTTTTTCCCCTTATTCAGTTTTTTTTTGAAATTATGCTAATGAATATGGTGTTTGTGGACGGGAGTGGTCAGCAGCCAGAGAGACCTCCCAAAGATCTGCAAGCAACGTAGACGAGGAGGGACTGGAGCTTGCGGTGTGTCGGCATGGAGTGCTACTCTGTGCGTTAAATATGTGCAGGGGGGAAATTTTTGCTTATCCCCTGTACCTGCAAAAATGGCTGGCTAGTTTTTGTATGGATGTGACCTGCAAATATTGGCCTTATCTCCAAAGAATTGCAAAAAGCTGCCCAGAGCTCCAGCACCTTCTTAACATGAAGCCCTTTCTTTCAGTATTCCATGCCAAAGCCCATGATTTTAAGTGCAAAGTAGGTGAACTTTGCAATGAGATTAATAAAATCTGCAAATGAATATTAAAACTTTCTCAGCAATATATTAATATTTTTCATTCCTAATCAGGTAAAAATGGAGTGGAGCATATCAGGATGGGGCTGGTTTGACACTAGGAGAGGAGGTGGAACAGTGCAATGCTTTCCTCTCCAGGATTGCAGTGACCACAAAACATATGTCTAAAGCAGGTAAAATGACCTTCTACTGCACTTGTTACATCATTACAGGGGGAATATGGGAATATGATATTTTCTGTGTTTGCAGGGCGCACAGACATGCTGACTCTGATTGGCCATGCGCTGGAATCAACAAAAGTTCAACAATTTGGCCACCGCACTGAGCCGCCGATATCAGAAGGTAAGATAGAATCAGTAGAATTAGTTCTAGATGCTCAGTAATGAATATCATTCATTTTTGAAGCTGTACAGGGTTATTCAAAACGAATGAACCGATATCATGACTCATTGCTTCAATTCCCAAGCATCGTCATGGCATGAGTCAGTGACCGTGAATTATATAAGTTGATTGTGAATTTAATACTTGTGACTTGGCTGGAGTTTTCTTTTCTTTAATAAAATATTGCGTAATGAAATCGGTTAATTCTTTTTTAATTAACCCTGTATATTGAAGATTTGTTTGTTTTTATACTATCTGTGATTTCTTGTCATTTCAGACCACGAAAGCTCTCTGCAAAGCCAGTTGCAAAACCTAGAGTCCATGAAAGTCGAACTGACAGTGACGGAGAGCCAATTGGAAGATTGGGTCAATGATGTTAAGGAGTGGGCAGATGGTGAGGAAATGACTAGTGTGTGTCAGGCTGCAGACGCGGAAGCAGATAAAGTCCAATCATGTTCTTTATTGAGGTGCAAAAAACAAAACACTCATACACCAATGAAAACAAAAGCAAACCCAGACATCCGCTCGTAACGAAGTATCCACTATGAGCGCGAATGTCAAACGCCTAATCCCAATGCAAGTAAAGCTTTCGGCAATGAGTACTTCAATAAGGAAATGGAGTTCGGAGAAATAGCCAGCGGTGAATCCCGGCGTTTGAGCAGCCACGCGATTTACCTGCATGACAATACAACGACCGACAGCCTGTGACTCAAGAACGTGAGTTTATGTAGTCTGATCTTTCATGAGCCACAGCTGTCGGTAATCTTGGGAAGCAGCGTGACTGCTATCGAGGGGGGCGTGGCAGGGTGAATCTCTGACAGCTACAGACGGGGGCGTGGCAGGGTGAATCCCTGACAGCTACAGAGGGGGGCGTGGCAGGGTGAATCCCTGACAGTACCCCCCCCTCCAGGGGCGACACCTGACGCCCCAAAACCCACCTATGCCAGGCGGGCCAGGGCACTCCGAGGAAGGCCTCCTTAGACGCCTGGGAGCAACGGAGGCCTGGTAAGCATCCTCTGCGGAGAGCCGGCATGGAACAACACCTTGCAGGAGGATCCGGAACGGAGCCACGCCCTCGGTGCTAACGGGAGGCTGAGTAAAGCCGCTGGCGGGGATTGAAGCCGGAGCGATCTCCATGGCGGGGAACCGGAACTGGACGCCAACCATGACAATGACCGGGGAGTGGAGGACGTCCCGGGCGGAGACCAGGAACGTCGTACCACCCTCTGAGGGACCTGGAGGACCGACGTCGCCGTCAGAGGGACCTGGAGGACCGACGTCGCCATGCGGGGATCCTGTGGGCGATCCTTCGTCCTGAAGAGGACCTGGGGGCGAGACGTCGCCCTCTGTGGAGCTTGGATGCGATCCTTCGCCCTGCGTGGAGCTTGGATGCGATCCTTCGCCCTGAAGAGGACCCGGGGCGAGACGTCGCCTTCTGCGGAGCCCGGGGGCGAGACGTCGCCTTCTGCGGAGCCCGGGTGCGAGACGTCGCCTTCTGCGGAGCCCGGGGGCGAGACGTCGCCTTCTGCGGAGCCCGGGGGCGAGACGTGGCCTTCTGCGGAGCCCGGGGGCGAGACGTCGCCTTCTGCGGAGCCCGGGGGCGAGACGTCGCCTTCTGCGGGGCCCGGGGGCGAAACGTCGCCTTCTGCGGAGCCCGGGGGCGAAACGTCGCCTTCTGCGGAGCCCGGGGGCGAAACGTCGCCTTCTGCGGAGCCCGGGGGCGAGCCGTCGCCTTCTGCGGGCGCTGGAGACGAGCCGTCGCCTTCTGCGGGCGCTGGAGACGAGCCGTCGCCTTCTGCGGGACTGTGGGGTGAGCCGTCGCCGTCGGTGGAACCCGGGGGCAGCGGTTCAACTTCCCTTTCGCAGTCCTGGAGCCGGGGTGAGTGCACAGGGAAACCCCTGGGCGTAGGGGCGCTCCTTGGGACCCTTAGGAGCAGATCGAAGTCTACTGGGCAGCCTGGAAATGAGGTGAAGCCTGCCTGGAGATCCACGAGCAGAGAAGGGCTCGCCTGGAGGTCCACGACATCAGTGGAGCTCTCTTTGGGACACTGAAGCGGAGACGAGCTCGTGGGGTCGCTCGGAGGTGGAGACGAGCTCTCGGGAGGAGCCTGGAGCGGAGTCCTGCCCTCTGGAGGAGCCAGGAGCTGGGCGGAGCTCTCTGGAGGAGCCAGGAGCTGGGCGGAGCTCTCTGGAGGGACCTGGAGCTGGGCGGAGCTCTCTGGAGGGACCTGGAGCTGGGCGGAGCTCTCTGGAGGGACCTGGAGCTGGGCGGAGCTCTCTGGAGGGACCTGGAGCTGGGCGGAGCTCTCTTGGAGATCCTGAGGCGGAGCCGAGCTTTTCGTGGGCATGTCGCCTTGGAAGGGGCTCTGGGATGTGGCGTCGTCTGGAGAGGGACTCGGAGGAGTCACTTCGCCTTCTGTGACCGGAGGTGGCGGCGCGGCGCTCTCGTGAAGACTCTGTGGCGGCGCGGCGCTCTCGTGAAGACTCTGTGGCGGCGCGGCGCTCTCGTGAAGACTCTGTGGCGGCGCGGCGCTCTCGTGAAGACTCTGTGGCGGCGCGGCGCTCTCGTGAAGACTCTGTGGCGGCGCGGCGCTCTCGTGAAGACTCTGTGGCGGGAAAGCACGCTCCTGGAGACACTGTGGCGGCGTGGCACGCCCACGGGAACCTCGGAACAGAGCGGCACGCCTGTAGAAGCTCTGTGACGGCATGGTGTGCTCGCCGACGCTCGGAGATGGTGTGGTGCGTCCACGAGAACCCTGGAACACAGCGGCACGCCTGTAGAAGCTCTGTGACGGCATGGTGTGCTCGCCGACGCTCGGAGATGGTGTGCTGCGTCCACGAGAACCCCGGAACACAGCAGCACGCTGGTAGAGACCCTGCGATGAAGCAGCCCTTTCATTAAAACATTGGGGCTGAGCTGCAGGCTCATGGGAAATCCGGCACGGAGCCACGTGCTCTTGAGAACCTTGGAATGGAGCACCTTCCTCCTCAAGGGAACTGTAGTGGAGATCCACCACCTCTATCCCCAACTTCCCCAGAAGCAGCCCGCTGAATTCGGCGAGTGAGCCGAATTTGCCCCCTTTGGCGCTCCATAGTGAGCTGGCTTTGGCAAGAACTTCACCAGACAGGAGGGAAATACAGAGGGCGATCTTGGCTCGTTCGGAAGGAAACCGGGAAATGTTAACAGCCACATACTCGCCGATGCCTTGCAGAAATCCGCCTAATTCGTCTTTTTTCCCCGAGTAACGAGCTGGTAATCCCCTCGCGCTCTCTGAGGGGCGTGGCGCAGCCGCGCTCTCATGATCCGGCTTCTGTGGATCTGATCCACGAGGAGCGGCACTGAGCTTCCGGAGGAAATCCGAAGCCGGGTTCAGCTGCCGATCCGTCGCGGTCGGAATCGCGGAATGGCGAATCCGCGTTCGGTATAGGTCGGTCGTTCTGTCAGGCTGCAGACGCGGAAGCAGATAAAGTCCAATCATGTTCTTTATTGAGGTGCAAAAAACAAAACACTCATACACCAATGAAAACAAAAGCAAACCCAGACATCCGCTCGTAACGAAGTATCCACTATGAGCGCGAATGTCAAACGCCTAATCCCAATGCAAGTAAAGCTTTCGGCAATGAGTACTTCAATAAGGAAATGGAGTTCGGAGAAATAGCCAGCGGTGAATCCCGGCGTTTGAGCAGCCACGCGATTTACCTGCATGACAATACAACGACCGACAGCCTGTGACTCAAGAACGTGAGTTTATGTAGTCTGATCTTTCATGAGCCACAGCTGTCGGTAATCTTGGGAAGCAGCGTGACTGCTATCGAGGGGGGGGTGGCAGGGTGAATCTCTGACAGCTACAGACGGGGGCGTGGCAGGGTGAATCCCTGACAGCTACAGAGGGGGGTGTGGCAGGGTGAATCCCTGACAGTGTGTGTGTGTGTTTGTGTGTGTATACTGTATATATATATACATATTTTTTTTTTTTTTTATATATGTTACTAGTAATACATTTAGTTGTAAATAATTGTAATTGTTACTCTTGTTGTAATTTCTTCTCAGCAACAACAACAACAACCACCACAAATGATGTTGATGCTTTGGCCAGCAGAATTGAAGTGCTGGTGGTGAGTATCAAAAGGCGTTCCCAGCGTCTCCATAAAGATACAGATGGCAACAAAGGTCGTGCCAGGATCCGCCGCAAGATCAGGGAAGAGAAGGGGATCCTGACATCAGTTGTGGAGAAATACAACATAATGGTTCCAAAAACAAAAACCATTTTGTCTGGTGAGACAGCTTGGCCATGGCAGCTACCACACAGTGGAATGTACACTAGTCTTCTGACAATTCTTTCATATAATGACACATCAGCCACAATGCCACAAATGTCAATCTGCAACCCCATATGATGTAAGTTTTTCTCATGCATTCCAGACACTGTTTATTTAAGGACAAAAAGAAAGGCATTCGACATCATCATGTCACTAAGGCGACTTCAGGAGGAGCAGAAAATTGTTGTTGCAGAGATGAATCAACATTGGAAATATCTTTCAACTCGTGCTGAGACCCTCCGAGAACTGTCCTGCTTGTTTGCCAGCGAGAGTCTGAAAAGTAAGAATTTGTAATATATGGCACAAACATAAGCATTAGGGCTGCCGCATTTTTTTTCTGGAAAATGAACTCAACACAGTTCCAGTTCCATAGCTGAAAAAGAATGTTATAAGTTAAGTTATTTCAGCCATCACAACTGTCTGATTATCTTTATTTTACTATTAGTAAGAGTCTGCTTTTTTTGACTAGTGCATATTCAGTGAAAGTTTCTTTGAAAATTCTGATGATGAACTGTAATGTAAAAACCTTTTTTTTCTTGACAGTGAACCAGTGACCTTAACCCTTAATCTAAAGTGTGTAATAAAATCTGCTTTGTGTCATTTTATAAATATAATCAAAGTGTAGTCTCTTTTTTCACATAAATAGAAATACAACCAGTCAGTGATGGAAATGAAGTGTGTTATTGTAAGGCTAAGTACTGTACTGTACTAAAGTATAGATTTCAGGTGCTTGTACTCTAGATGATTTGTTACTTCTCATGGCTCTTTGTAGTTGTAAAGTATTAGGCTGCAAAATACTTTTTACTGAGCTTATAAAATACGACATTTTGGTATGAATAAAACTACTCAGTAGTTTACACATATAGAATAAATACAGCCAGCCAAAAGAATATGCAAAGAAAAAAATATTTGCCAACAAAGATTTATAACTCGTTAGATTTGTAAATTTTTGTAAAAAAAAGGATAATTAGATACAGTTATTAGTTATTCTACAATAATTAGATACAAAATAGTTGAAAATGACCTCCACCAACTACAACACTAAATAATCATGAGTTTAATGAGTAATAAAAATCAAAGGAAATTTGATTCATATTGGAAATATGAAGAGTTCAGGTGCAAAAGTCTCTAATCCATTTGGTTTTTGTTTTTGTTTTTTATAAAATTAGCATTTTTCTTAGGTGCCAATGTTTATGTTCAGTTTATTCACTTGAATGGCAATAAAAATAACCTATTTAATGCCATTAATGTGGAATTAATGGACAGAACAAAGGAGCCTGAGAAAATGTCCATTTCAGAAGGAAATTCTAAACACCACTTACAGGCATTTGCATCTAAACACTTCAAATGAAATTTTAGGTCTTCATCCCTGGGCTGAGGAAAAACAACTGGCCACATGCCTGTGTTCTAGATTAGGGTACTGTATAACAGTTGAAACCTGTTTATAGACATGGAATAAGCAGATTATAATAAGGACATAGACAAGCAAGACAAAGAAATCTATTATGATAAAGAGGAATCCTTATTTCCCAACACTAAATGCAAGTTCATTTATTGCTGTTTTGCTATTCAGGTGTTCCAATTATGCAGACTGCTTTTACGAACATTTGTGAAAGAATGGGTTGCTCTCAGGAGCTCAGTGAATTCCAGCATGGTACCGTGACAGGATGCCACCGGTGCAATAAGTTCAGTCCTGAAATTTCTTCACTACTAAATATTCCACAGTAAACTGTTAATGGTGTTATAACAAAGTGGAAGCAATTGGGAACGACAGCAACTCTGCCACGAAGTGATAGAACATGTAAAACCACAGAGCGGGTCAGAGGATGCTAAAACACATAGTGCACAGAAGTCATCAACTTTCTGCAGCGTCAGTAGCTACAGTCCTCCAAACTTCATGTGCCCTTCAGATTAGTTTAAGAACAGTGCACAGAAAGGTTCATGGTCGAGCAGCTGCATCCAAGCCTTACATCAGCAAGTGCAATGCAAAGCATGGGATGCAGTGTTGTAACGCATGCCACCACTGGACTCTAGAGCAGTGAAGACTTGTTCTCTGGAGTGACTATTTACGCTTCACTGTCTGGCAATCCTAAAGACAACCCTGGTTTGGGGGTTACCAAGGGAACGGTACTTGTCTGACTGCATTGTGCCAAGTGTAAAGGTTGGTGGAGGGGGATTATTATGTGGGTTTGTTTTTAAGTAGTTGGGCTCGGCCCCTTAGCTCAAGTGAAAGGAACACTTAATGCTTCAGGACATTTTGGACAGTTCAGTACCTACTTTGTCGGAACAGATTGGGGACGGCCTGTTCCTGTTCCAACATGACTGAGCACAAGTGCAGAAAGCAAGATCCATAAAGACATGGATGAGTGAGTTTAGTGTGGAAGATCTCGACTGTCCTGCACAAGAGTCCTGACTTCAACCCGATAGAACACATTTGGGATGAATTAGATCAGAGACTGTAATCCAGGCCTTTTTGTCCAACATCAGTGTCTGACCTCACAAATGCGCTTCTGGAGAAATGGTCAAAAATTCTTACGAACACACTCTTAAACCTTGTGAAAAGGCAGACGAGTGAATGTTCTTAAATATAGCGTATATATACAGTTTGCAAAAAAAATAAAAGGTGTTCTAAGTAAAATGCCACATTTTAACCTGGCTCTCAAATATATCAAAGGTTTGCACAATGAACATATTTAGATATTCATTTGTTCATTGAACTTACTGTTTACTTCATTTAATTACTAGATTTTACAACTACATTACCCATAAGCCCTGTGTCACTCTATCAATGGGACGGGAAAACATGGTGCTGTAATTTGTAGTTCATTGAAGTGTATACTTGTGCTGTAGTGTTTCGGTTAGGAACATGATCTCTGTAAATCGTGAATTTCTTGTACCATAGCAATACCTCATTGTTTAGTGACAGTATTAGTGAAGTAATATTGACAGTTAAACAGTTTGCAACATGAAGCACCTTCAATTTTTGCCTAAAAGTTAATCCAGCCACACCCCGTCAAAATAAACGTCCCACTTATTTGTCCAAATATAGTAATTACAGGCTCTACCGGCTTCAGGTGGGTTATAACAGGTCAGTTATATATTTATTTCTTCTCATTAAAAATACAATTTACAGTTATAGATTTCTATCTGGAGCTAACCTTATGAAGATTAGATTATTGATTAGTGAATCTTTTTTTTTCTAAAACCTATTGATTTTCATGGTATGAACAGCTGTATACAGTATAAGGAATATATATATATATATATATATATATATATATATATATATATATATATATATATATATATATATATATATATATATATATATATATATATATACAGTGGGTACGGAAAGTATTCAGACCCCCTTAAATTTTTCACTCTTTGTTATATTGCAGCCATTTGCTAAAATCATTTAGGTTCATTCTTCTTCCTCATGAATGTACACATAGCACCCCATAACCTTGTGGGGTGGACAGAAATCGCTGTCCACCAACGTTTACCATCCAACCTGACAGAACTGGAGAGGATCTGCAAGGAGGAATGGCAGAGGCTCCCCAAATCCAGGTGTGAAAGACTTGTTGCATCTTTCCCAAAAAGACTCCTGGCTGTATTAGATCAAAAGGGGGCTTCTACTAAATACTGAGCAAAGGGTCTGAATACTTAGGACCTTGTGATATTTCAGTTTTTCTTTTTTAATAAATCTGCAACAATGTCAACAATTCTGTGTTTTTCTGTCAATATGGGGAGCTGTGTGTACATTCATGACGAAGAAGAATGAACTTAAATGATTTTAGCAGATGGCTGCAATATAACAAAGAGTGAAAAATTTAAGGGGGTCTGAATACTTTCCGTACCCACTGTATATATATATACAGCTGTATACGGTGTGTGTGTGTGTGTGTGTGTGTGTGTGTGTGTGTGTGTGTGTGTGTGTGTGTGTGTGTGTGTATAGATCTGTTGTGTAGGACTTGATGTTGATATCCCTTTATACATACTTGAGGCACCGATGAGACTCTGTGGGATGGTCTATTCAGTGGTGGCACCCTCTGCCACAGTACTCCTCAGTCCTTCCTTCTCCTGAGGTGGCTCCTTCTCAACTCAGTATACTGAGGCACCACTAAGACTCTGTGGAAAGGTCGACTGAGTGATGGCACCCTTTGGGTTGTCAAGTGGGCGCCCTCCTTCCTGGGTGTTTCGCTGATAGGCCCATGACACCTCCAGAGGGTTCAGCAGTGAATCCCAGCGTCCCAGGTTCACTCCCTAGATGCCATCAACTCGCTTAAAGACCCAGGCGAAGTCTTTTCTCTTTACCCACAGCCACTGGCTTCCCTTTTCCGCAGCTGCAGAGAGGTCTTTGACCTGGGTCGACCTTTCCTTGTAGCCTGGATGTTGTGGTGGCTACGAACCCTCTGCAACCTACTTCCACTGGGCGTACCTTTACATTCCAGCCTTGTTGTTATGCATCGGCTGCAAGTTCAGCGTACCTCAGCCATTTCCGTTCATAGGCCTTCTCCACTGCACCCTCCCAGTGAACGGTGAGCTTGATGATGTAGACAAGTTTGAGCGAGGCTGACCACAGAACAAGGTCTGGTCGCAGGTTGGTGGCTGCAATTTCAGCTGGGAAGCATAGTTTTTTATTCAAGACTGCCAGCAGCTTCCAGTCCCGTGCTCTACCCAGCTGACCATAGTCTGATCTTATGGTGGTGAGGTTGGCTTGACCCTCACCCTCCCGAACAAATGGTGTTGGCTGCCACTGGGATGATGGGGGAGGAAGGGCATTCACATTTGTCCGTCGATTTTCCAACACTGCAGCAAGACACTTCAGCACCTGGTTGTGCCGCCAGGTGTAACGCCCTTGGGTGAGTCTAGTCTTGCATCCAACTAAGATGTGCTTTAGTGTTCTAGCCTTGGGCATAGAGGGCACGTGGGGTCCTCAGCATACCATTGGCTTAGGTTTGCAGGAGAAGGCAGGACATCATAGGCAGCCCGAATGGTAAAGCTTGCCCTGAATGTCTCCATTTCCCACAGCTCTATCCAGGATATCTTCCTCTTCTCCACTCCTTCCCATGCCATCTACTGCTTTTGCTTTGCCTGTGCCACTGCCTGGGCGCACCTTCTTGCTTCCTCCTCCCGCCGTACCTCCTGGACTTGCGTCTTGCGTCTCTGAGATGGAGAGGCCTTGCTCCACACTGGTGTACTGGCCCAAGTCCAAGACCACTCCCCCCCTCCTGCACTCGGCCCACGATGTCTTTGTGTCTGAGTGCTGTCTTTGCCTGCTCAGTTGCAGCCATCGGGGTCCACTTCCTTCCGGTGGCCAAGATGGGGGCCGCTTGGGATACAAATGGATCACTCGAATCCAGTAGCATCATCTCCAGTCTGACTTTGGCACACTTGTACTCCTCTACCAGACTGGAAATGGGCAGGTGTAGTATCCCTTTGCCATAAAGTCCAATACTGCTGAGGCACCTGGAAATGCCAAGCCACTTCCTTACGTATGAGCCGACCAGTCTCTCCAGCTTTTCCACCTTTGAGAGTGGGACTTCGTAGAGGGTTAGTGGCCATAGGAGACGTGGAAGTAGTCCATACTGCATGCACCAGAGCTTAAGCTAGCCAGGAAGCAGGGTTCTGTCGATGTTCTTCAGGCCACTGGCTACCATCATACCACCGACCTAGACTCTTCACTGGCTTCTCTGAGACAGTTGGGATGGGTTCCTTGCCGATGTGGAACCGGTGGTCTGACAGCTTTCCCTTGATGATGGAAATGCTTCTGGACTTGCTCGGCTTGATCTTCATGCGAGCCCGCTCGATGTTGCCCTGGAGCTTACTTAGTAGCCGTACAGTGCTACTTGGTTGTGGTGAGAGTTGTGAGGTCATCCATGTAAGCTCTGACTGGCGGCAGCTTCAGCCCAGGTCTTATTTGCTGTCCGCCAACTGTCCATCTAGAGGCCCGAATGATGACCTCCATTGCCAGGGTGAAGGCCAGTGGGGAGATAGGCCTTGACAAGGGTTGTAAGAGCTGCTGGAACTCTAAAGTAGTCAAAGGCTGTCCAGAGGAGGCTGTGAGGGAAGCAATTATTGGTCCAAACCTAAATAATAAGATGCAAGTTTATTAATTTGAGTCTTGATGTATGTTTTATTACATCATCTAGTACAGTTTAGAACACAGGTCTCGTTTGACTACAATCGGTCCTTTCTAAATCATGTAGAACTGCATTCTCCATCCTACAAATATTGCTAAATTATGACAAGTTTAGTGTTTCAAATGCTGAAAAATAATTTTATACATGCATGACTCACTACTACTACTACTTTAATGCATTATTGGGTAAATGTTGAAGGTCAATGTCCTGCTCAATAAATATGCTTCAGCTAATTGTGTATAATCCATTATGTCCACTTCAATCACAAAATTTTGGGCTCTTGCTAATAACTACATATATTAATCCACACCAGGAGGTAGATCATGCTCCCATTTGTATCCAAAATAATTGAATAATATTTTAAGAATTTTCAGTCTCAGTCTTTGAGTTTTAGTACAGACTACTGACCATCGCCCATGTCCTAGCAAAAACTTGCATCAGTTTTCTGTCTACCTCAGAGGATCATTAGAAGTCAAGTCAAGTCAAGAAGCTTTTATTGAAGCTTTTATTTCTGCCATGATCAACTACACGACCAGGGAGCTTTCTCTTGCCACAGACATAAATAAAAGAAACTTCCATGCTGCTTGTAAGACACCATTTTAACTTTGCCAACATGATATTGGTCATGAAATAGACTACTTAGCATTGCAATGGAGTTACATTTTTAATGAAACACGACTTACCACACAGTGCAAGGTAACCAGTGGACTTTCAATTCTGCTTTTCCCTACACACACGCACACACACACACACACACAGTTCAAGTAATAATTATTGAAGCTGTTTAACAGTCACTGGATAGGGCACTGTACATATTGGACATATAACATATTGTTTAAAAGCCAGAATCAGTCACTAAGACAAACAAGCAGCCTAATAAAAGACATTTTATTGATAACTCATTTGTTCTTTTCCTGGTTATTTTATCAAATAGGAAGTTCTTCTGCCTACTACATTTTCGGCAACCTTAATGAGCAAAACACAAGGAACGTTTATTAAGCAATACATGTCAAGTTTGCAGTTGAATTCAAGTTAATAGTTATCATTTCACTTTTGAGGTGATCTGTGGTCCTGTCCATTTGTGTCCAAATGACTATGCTCCTGCTTTTTGTCAATCGAGCAAAATGTACTGTGCTGGGTTTTCCAAAGCCCTCTTAGCTTAAATCAGTGATTGACAATAACCACACCCCTTTCACATTGGACACGTAAATACAGCTGAATAACTAAAAAGAACAAAATACTGTTTATTGGCTACCAATAACCTGATAACCTGAATAAATCTAATTTGCATGAAGTCAGCTTTGTCTGAGAGCAAATTTATTAATAGTGTGGATTAAAGTGCACCACTGCCAAAAAACTTACCTTTTCTTCCCTTCTTCACATATGGCCCCTCCTGACTCAAGGACTGGGAGGTGGAAGATGGAGCAGTTGGAGAACAAGACTGTGGAACGGAGAGATCTGTGGTGATAAAAGATGGAGGAGAGACAGTTGTGGCAGAAGGTGGCAGTGAACCGATTAAGGTTTTTGTCCTTTTTCTCCTCTGTTGCAAAGACCTAGAACATGGCAGTGAAGGTGGAGGAAAAGAACAGTGTGAAGTTAGAACAGCTGAGGAAGTAGTAGAGGAGCTAGGAGAGAGTGAATTTGGAGAACTTGGGGAAGAGAGAGAAACAAGGTCGAGTGTATATAGAGTCTCAGACTTCTTTGTAAGGCTTTCCGGCTGCTCCACGGTAAGGCTCTCCGGCGGCTCCACGGTGAGGCTCTCCAACTGCTCCACGGTGAGGCTCTCCGACTGCTCCGCGTTGAGGCTCACCGGCTGCTCCACCGTGAGGCTCTCCGACTGCTCCACCGTGAGGCTCTCCGACTGCTCCACCGTGAGGCTCTCCGACTGCTCCAACGTGAGGCTCTCCGACTCCAAAATGGAACTGTTGCAGTGCTCCTGACTGGGGCTTTTGTGCTGCTTTGTTATGGGAATGTCATTGTCCAGCTGCTGTGCTGTGGAGCTTGCTTTAATACAAGTTTACATTAATTTCATATCTGTACATATTAACAAACAAAAAAAACATGCATTTTAAATACTAATTATTATTTCTGAACAAAAATCTTGCTCCTACCCTTAGTCATGATAAATTCATACGCTGTCCTCATCTTATTTAAAAAATTAAAGGGCAGTAGATGGCATGGGAAGGAGTGGAGAAGAGGAAGATATCCTGGATAGAGCTGTGGGAAATGGAGACATTCAGGGCAAGCTTTACCATCCGGGCTGCCTATGATTTCCTGCCTTCTCCTGCAAACCTAAGCCAATGGTATGCTAAGGACCCCACGTGCCCTCTATGCCCAAGGCTAGAACATTGAAGCACATCTTAGTTGGATGCAAGACTAGACTCACCCAAGGGCGTTACACCTGGCGGCACAACCAGGTGCTGAAGTGTCTTGCTGCAGTGTTGGAAAATCGACGGACAAATGTGAATGCCCTTCCTCCCCCATCATCCCAGTGGCAGCCAACACCATTTGTTCGGGAGGGTGAGGGCAAGCCAACCTCACCACCATAAGATCAGACTATGGTCAGCTGGGTAGAGCACGGGACTGGAAGCTGCTGGCAGTCTTGAATAAGAAACTATGCTTCCCAGCTGAAATTGCAGCCACCAACCTGCGACCAGACCTTGTTCTGTGGTCAGCCTCGCTCAAACTTGTCTACATCATCAAGCTCACCGTTTACTGGGCGGGTGCAGTGGAGGAGGCCTATGAACGGAAATGGCTGAGGTACGCTGAACTTGCAGCCGATGCATAACAACAAGGCTGGAATGTAAAGGTACGCCCAGTGGAAGTAGGTTGCAGAGGGTTCGTAGCCACCACAACATCCAGGCTACAAGGAAAGGTCGAACAGCGGGCGGTCAAAGACCTCTCTGCAGCTGCGGAAAAGGGAAGCCAGTGGCTGTGGGTAAAGAGAAAAGACTTTGCCTGGGTCTTTAAGCGAGTTGATGGTATCTAGGGAGTGAATGATGGACATCAGAGCAACCGGTGTCATCAGAGCAACCGGTGTCCCTGTGTACAACCGAAAAACCCTGAATGAACTCAGCAACAACCCAAACAACACCATTAATGATGACCTGCGGCAGAAGCTACGCGACCTCGGCGTGCTCCGAGAACACCAGGCCTCCAGTCCTCGGCATCGCCTGCGGCAGACGGGCGGAGGAGGGGGAATCGGAAGCGCTGCGCAAAAAAAACAGAAGCGCGGAAAGCGAGCGGGTGCTAATGCTAGGCTAAAAGCTAACCCTAGCCGGCCCGCTCTACCATCACTACTGCTGGCAAATGTCTGCTCCCTGGACAATAAACTAGGCTACATCAGACTCCAACAAGCTACTCGGCGTGAGTTCAGACACTGCTGCGTTTTTGTGTTTACGGAGACGTAGCTGAACGACAGAGTTCCGGGCGCCGCCATCCAGCTGGACGGGCTAGCCGCGTTTCGTTCCGACAGAAATGCAGCTCTGTGCGGTAAGACTCGCGGCGGCGGTCTGTGTGTTTACATCAACACGGAATGGTGTAAGAACTCTGTGCTTGTTTCTACCTACTGCTCATCTCTGCTGGAGTTTATTGTTGTGAGATGTAGACCTTTTTATTTACCCCGGGAATTCACCACCGCTATTGTGCTCGGAGTGTACATACCACCTTGCGCTAATGCTAAAGAAGCGCTCAGTGTGCTTTACGGGACCATTAGCGGACTTCAAAACTCACACCCTGACAGATTGTTTATAGTCGCCGGAGATTTTAATCACGCAAATCTCAGGACTGTGCTCCCTAAATTTTATCAGAATGTGGACTTTGCAACCAGAGGAGAAAACACGCTGGATGTTGTTTACACAAACATCCGGGGCGCATACCGGGCGAAGCCCCGCCCCCACCTCGGGTACTCAGACCACATCTCTGTTATGTTGATCCCAACATACAGACCACTCAGCAGGCGTTCAAGACCAGTTCAGAAGCAAGTGAGAACCTGGCCAGCAGGATCCATGTCTGCCCTCCAGGACTGTTTTGAATGCACTGACTGGGACATGTTCAGGGAAGCTGCAACCATCGGCGATTTCATCAACTTGAAGGAATACACGTCAACAGTGACCAGCTACATCGGCAAGTGCATTGATGACGTGACTATCTCCAAGACAGTCACTACACGCTCCAACCAGAAGCCGTGGATGACCGCCAAGGTGCGTGCGCTGCTAAAAACAAGAGACTCTGCCTTCAGAGCAGGGGACAGGGCGGCCTTGAAAACAGCAAGGGCCAAACTGTCCCGTGCCATCAGAGAGGCGAAGCGCGCACACGCCAAGAGAATCCACGGCCACTTCCAGGACAGTGGAGACACCCGGCGCATGTGGCAGGGCATCCAAGCGATCACGAATTACAAGACCACATCACCTGCTTGTGACCGTGACGCCTCCCTCCCAGATGCGCTGAACGACTTCTACGCCCGGTTCGAGGTGCAGAACAACATGGTGGCAAAGAAGACCATCCCTCCTCCCAGTGACCAGGTGCTCTGTCTAACCACAGCTGAAGTGAGGAAAACTCTATGCAGAGTTAACCCACGGAAGTCTGCTGGACCAGACAACATTCCTGGCAGAGTGCTCAGGGAATGTGCACAACAG
The DNA here is from genome assembly GCF_946808225.1 of Silurus aristotelis. Classification (NCBI taxonomy): domain Eukaryota; kingdom Metazoa; phylum Chordata; class Actinopteri; order Siluriformes; family Siluridae; genus Silurus; species Silurus aristotelis. Next base: position 17,699,910 of record NC_139590.1, on the reverse strand, counting down.
CTAGCAGATGTCCTCACTGACATCTTTAACATCTCCCTGAGCAGCGCTACTGTTCCTATGTGCCTCAAGACGACGACCATCATTCCTGTGCCGAAAAAGTCTTCTGTCTCCTGCCTCAATGACTATCGTCCCGTTGCACTCACACCCATTATGATGAAGTGCTTCGAGAGGCTCGTCATGAGGCACATAAAGACCCAGCTTCCACCCGCACTGGACCCCATGCAGTTCGCATATCGTCCAAACCGCTCCACGGACGATGCTATTTCCACAACCCTTCATCTGGCCCTCACCCATCTGGATAACAAGGACTCTTATGTAAGGATGCTGTTCAGAGACTTCAGTTCAGCATTCAACACAATCATTCCTCAGCACCTGATCGAGAAGCTGAGCCTACTGGGCCTGAACACCTCCCTCTGCAACTGGATCCTGGACATCCTGACTGGAAGACCTCAGTCAGTCCGGATCGGAAACAGCATCTCCAGCACCACCACACTGAGCACTGGGGCCCCCCAGGGCTGTGTGCTCAGTCCACTGCTGTTCACTCTGCTGACTCACGACTGTGCACCAATGCACAGCTCGAATCACATCATCAAGTTTGCCGATGACACGACCGTGGTGGGTCTAATCAGCAAGAACGACGAGTCAGCATACAGAGAGGAGGTGCAACGGTTAACAGCCTGGTGTGGAGCCAACAACCTGTCTCTAAACGTTGACAAAACTAAAGAGATGGTTGTTGACTTCAGGAGAACACAGAGTGACCATTTTCCACTGATCATCGCTGGATCCTCAGTGGAGATCGTCAAGAGCACCAAATTCCTTGGTGTTCATCTGGCGGACAAGCTCACCTGGTCACTTAACACCAGCTCCATCACCAAGAAAGCCCAGCAGCGTCTCTACTTCCTGAGAAGGCTGAGGAAAGCTCATCTCCCTCCCCCCATCCTGTCCATGTTCTACAGAGGGACCATTGAGAGCATCCTGAGCAGCTGCATCACTGCCTGGTTTGGGAACTGCACCGTCTCGGAACGCAAGACCCTACAGAGGATAGTGAGGACAGCTGAGAAGATCATCGGAATCTCTCTCCCCTCTATCATGGACATCTACACTACACGCTGCATCCGCAAAGCACACAGCATTGTGGATGATCACACACACCCGTCACACACACTTTTCACACTCCTACCATCAGGGAAACGGTTCCGAAGCATTCGGGCCACCACATCCAGACTGTGCAACAGTTTTTTGCTGCAAGCCATCAGGCTCCTCAACAAAGAACTGAACTGAACTCTCTCACACACACACACACACACACACACACACACACACACACACACACACACACACACACACACTTACACACAACTGTGTGACTGATCCGCACAAACCGGACTCAACTCCCATCATACACTTCGTTCACCCAGGTTTTCAATACCAATCACATTTTTCACGATCGCAAAATGTTTACATGCCGTCTGTTGCTGATTCCGGGACTTGTTATTTTGCACAATATTCTGTCCAATTCTTTGGTTACTGTTAACTCTATTTTTGATTGCTGCTACTGCTGAATTGCACAAATTCTGTTTACATTTTTCTGTTTACACTGCACCTTATTCTGTTACGACAGGTTTTACTGGCGGAGCTATTTCTATTTTTAATTTTATATTTTGTGTATTGTGTATTGTCCTGCACTGTCCTGTGTTGTCTTGCACTGTCTTGTGTTGTCTTTTGCACTGTTTGCACCAGCTGCACACATGCACTTTATGTGGCGAGGATCTTCTCGGCCCTGTGTTCGTCTGTTCTGTACTGTTTGTTTTATGTTGTTCTATGTAGCACCTGGGTTCAGGAGGAACGTTGTTTCATTTCACTGTGTACTGCATCAGCTATATATGGTTGAAATGACAATAAAAGCTTCTTGACTTGACTTGACTTGACTTGACCCTGGGACGCTGGGATTCACTGCTGAACCCTCTGGAGGTGTCGTGGGCCTATCAGCGAAACACCCAGGAAGGAGGGCGCCCACTTGACAACCCAACAGGTGCCATCACTCAGTGGACCTTTCCACAGAGTCTTAGTGGTGCCTCAGTATACTGAGTTTAGAAGGAGCCACCTCAGGAGAAGGAAGGACTGAGGAGTACTGTGGCAGAGGGTGCCACCACTGAATAGACCATCCCACAGAGTCTTATCGGTGCCTCAAGTATGTATAAAGGGATATCAACATCAAGTCCTACACAACAGATCTACACACACACACACACACACACACACACACACACACACACACACACACACACACACACACACACACACACACACACACACACACACACCGTATACAGCTGTATATATATATATACAGTGGGTACGGAAAGTATTCAGACCCCCTTAAATTTTTCACTCTTTGTTATATTGCAGGCATTTGCTAAAATCATTTAAGTTCATTCTTCTTCCTCATGAATGTACACACAGCTCCCCATATTGACAGAAAAACACAGAATTGTTGACATTGTTGCAGATTTATTAAAAAAGAAAAACTGAAATATCACATGGTCCTAAGTATTCAGACCCTTTGCTCAGTATTTAGTAGAAGCCCCCTTTTGATCTAATACAGCCAGGAGTCTTTTTGGGAAAGATGCAACAAGTCTTTCACACCTGGATTTGGGGATCCTCTGCCATTCCTCCTTGCAGATCCTCTCCAGTTCTGTCAGGTTGGATGGTAAACGTTGGTGGACAGCCATTTCTTCCATTCCATGGCCAAGCTGTCTCACCAGACAAAATGGTTTTTGTTTTTGGAACCATTATGTTGTATTTCTCCACAACTGATGTCAGGATCCCCTTCTCTTCCCTGATCTTGCGGCGGATCCTCACCATCTGCCCACTCCTTAACATCATTGACCCAATCTTCCAATTGGCTCTCCGTCACTGTCAGTTCGACTTTCATGAACTCTAGGTTTTGCAACTGGCTTTGCAGAGAGCTTTCGTGGTCTGAAATGACAAGAAATCACAGATAGTATAAAAACAAACAAATCTTCAATATACAGGGTTAATTAAAAAAGAATTAACCGATTTCATTACGCAATATTTTATTAAAGAAAAGAAAACTCCAGCCAAGTCACAAGTATTAAATTCACAATCAACTTATATAATTCACGGTCACTGACTCATGCCATGACGATGCTTGGGAATTGAAGCAATGAGTCATGATATCGGTTCATTCGTTTTGAATAACCCTGTACAGCTTCAAAAATGAATGATATTCATTACTGAGCATCTAGAACTAATTCTACTGATTCTATCTTACCTTCTGATATCGGCGGCTCAGTGCGGTGGCCAAATTGTTGAACTTTTGTTGATTCCAGCGCATGGCCAATCAGAGTCAGCATGTCTGTGCGCCCTGCAAACACAGAAAATATCATATTCCCATATTCCCCCTGTAATGATGTAACAAGTGCAGTAGAAGGTCATTTTACCTGCTTTAGACATATGTTTTGTGGTCACTGCAATCCTGGAGAGGAAAGCATTGCACTGTTCCACCTCCTCTCCTAGTGTCAAACCAGCCCCATCCTGATATGCTCCACTCCATTTTTACCTGATTAGGAATGAAAAATATTAATATAATGCTGAGAAAGTTTTGATATTCATTTGCAGATTTTATTAATCTCATTGCAAAGTTCACCTACTTTGCACTTAAAATCATGGGCTTTGGCATGGAATACTGAAAGAAAGGGCTTCATGTTAAGAAGGTGCTGGAGCTCTGGGCAGCTTTTTGCAATTCTTTGGAGATAAGGCCAATATTTGCAGGTCACATCCATACAAAAAAAGTGATTTGCCTACTAGCCAGCCATTTTTGCAGGTACAGGGGATAAGCAAAAATTTCCCCCCTGCACATATTTAACGCACAGAGTAGCACTCCATGCCGACACACCGCAAGCTCCAGTCCCTCCTTGTCTAGCTTGCTTGCAGATCTTTGGGAGGTCTCTCTGGCTGCTGACCACTCCCGTCCACAAACACCTCTTCCACTGACCTATAATATAGAAAATAGTTGATGAAAATAATGACTCTCGTAAACAAAATCTGTAGATGGAGGCAATTGTACTGTATGAAGTCTAATCATCTGCGATTTTACAGTACATGTTTGGATGCCTTGTGAATGTAGTCCACAAATCTTGTCACATCTTCATCCTTAGCTATAAAGATGTCTTCAAAGATGGCCTGTTCTTCAGATCTATAAAAAAGAAAAACAAACAAACAAACAAACAAACAAAAAAAACAACATACAGAACAGGTACACAAAATTGAATGATACATTCTAATCTAATTTAACTTTACTAGGCACATTAAATGGATATTTCTTCCTATTAATATTGTTTCAACAGTGTGACATTATGCACAATTCTGGTATACCTAGCTGCATTCTTGAAATGGTAAATCTTGTGGTTTCCATCTACTGAAACTGCCAGAATATCTAGGGTGCATGCAGGACAGATGAAAGGCTCTTCCTTGCAGATTTTGTCCACCTCAATACGGACAGCCTCCCACTCAAAAAAGCTTTTCTGAAAACTGTCTCTGGAGATCTTGCCAGTCTATTAAAAGTAAGGAAACCAACAGCTAATAATGTAAAATAAATGCATTAGCATCAAACACCTTTCTACCCAGAATACAGAAAGATTACCAATACTGTAGGATAAATAAATGTAATACTCACACGACCAAATCGGACAGTTCGCTGATCCAGCATTCTTGAAAAAGCTTGGCAGGACAGTCCTGGTGCTGCCATCTTCATTTCTTCAAATAAAAAAAAAGACATCTGTGGCATAAATTGTGGCAAAGTAAAGGGTCGCAGGCCAGTAGTCACTTCGATTTAGCTCGACCACTCCAACAGCCCAAGTGGCTTGGCATGCCTCACAACTCAACTCAGGCATGCTTAGATCAAATCATCCTGAAAAAATCTAAAACATTTCCACTTTAATGTAAACCTTAAGTGATTAATCAGGTTTTGGATTATTTCAACCTTTTTTTTTTTTACATGACTTTTGTATACTCAAAAGTCATGTGTAGATCTTACATACAAACCTGTGCCAAACTTATGGAGGTAGAGCATGTATAGATTTTTATCTTCACACACTTACCATTCATTGTGATCACAGCAACAGTCTTTCCTGGGCTGACCCTCAATGACTCTGGTGAACAACCGCAAATTTTCAGGAACCTCCACAGGCACATGGCGCACTGAACAAGATCCAACGTGAATTAAGATCATTTGGATTGACGGAGTAATATAACATTGGAACAATTCTATGGTATTGAAGTACATTGCTGTAAAAATATACAGAGATGCTCAAAAAGCTAACTGACACGAAGTATCCACATAAATTTAATATCAAACAACAAGAGACAAAAAGGCATATTTAAATAGAAAAACTTACAGTCACAACACCGGACAGCAGCTGGATTGCTTCCACACAGTTGGCAGATGTGTGTTACCACATTTCCTCGTGCCACAGCCGTGTTCAACTTCTCTGAAATGAGACTTTGTCTTGTGCTCCAGTTTGAGGAAACTAGGAGAGGATCTCTTGAGGTTCCAAGAGCTGATGCATCATCATCTATAGAATCGCTTAGTGAGTGCTGGAGATCTTGCATGAAACTCTCTGTTAAAATAGTATGGAATATTAAACACACACATACACACATTATATATATATTATGTAATTTACAGAATGAAGTACACACCAACAGTCTCTGGAGAAATGGTCACCTCACAGTTAGTGTCAGGAGCATTGATGTGAGGATCAGTTTTCCAGTGATCAACTGTACCACATAAAAACAATAAAGAACAACATTCAGAAAATTTACAACTTGTCCCACATTTTGATCTCCTTTATAACCAGTGTAAAATGGTCCAAGCTCACTGTTTAACATTTAGTTGAGAGGACTAGCAGACTTTTTATTTTCCAAACCCAAATGTAGACAGTTCAATTGCTTGCAGTTAGCTGTCTATAAGGTGTCAAATAGATGAGGAAAGCAAATAAACTTGCTTGCTGTAGAAGCGGAGTATAAAAACAAGCTGGTTGGCCACTTACAACACACTCAGAACAAACTGCTTCAAACAAATCTTACCAAGACCAATCATTTAGTGAAGCTTTTACTTCTTTACAATAAATACTGTATTTTATTCAATTTATTTTCATGTTAAAAATCAGTGCTTCTGGTTTGATTGTTTACATCATATTCCTTGTTTCATACATTCATAAGTGCCTAAACAATCCAGATATTCAATATATCTTGAATGAAAAATTATACTGACCCTCATTTGACTGATTTCTATTTCATCTTGGTCTTGCTTAGACAATGTTTCCATCACTGTCTCTTTTTCTCCCATGTACCCTTGGTTCAGGTGTTTTTACTGGTGCTGCTTCCTCCTCTCCCTGCAGCTCTTGAATTAAGTCATCAAGACTTTGGGACTCATCATTGATTTCTTGATGCTCAACCAGGTTATCCAGCAGCATAAACTGTTATTGTAGTTTTGAATCACTCATGGTGAGGGGCAGGAACAGAAACAAACAGAAAGACGGACAGATACAACACAACAACAACAACAACAAAAACAGATGTAAACAGTGAAAGAGAGAGAGAGGGAGAGTGAGAGAGAGAGAGAGAGAGAGAGGGAGAGTGAGAGAGAGAGAGAGAGAGAGAGAGAGAGAGAGAGAGAGAGAGAGAGAGAGAGAGAGGGTTGAGGAGATTAAAATAAAAGAGGAATGTTGGAAAATCTGAAGGACCTGATGAGAGAAAAAAGAAAGATTTAGAATTCAGAATTGAACACCTTACATTTTTACCAATTTTTTCTTTATCAGTTTGGGCAGTTTGTGATGGTTTTAAATTGTACTATGTGGGATGAAATGGGATTAGACAGGTGGGATTTTGATATTTCTGATGTGCCAAATGACAGACATAGAAAATAGTTTACAACGTAGTTACAACCTAACCTTCTTTAGACAAGAACGCTTAATTTGCTTTATTATATTGTAAATATGTGATGCTCCACAGTATTGTTGTTTTTTTTTATTTAAATAATTGTCAAAATCAATTTGTATTGTTATTGCTGAGATTTGTGTATTTACTAGAGTTTTTTGTGTAGATTTTGAACAATTACTTGAAAACACACCAATCTGGCAACACTGTTCCTTATCTGAACATTTATAAACGGCTAAAGTATTAAAGTACTACTGTCATTTTGGTAACTTAAAACACACAATTTCCAAATATCATACAATCTCCTCTATTTCCTTGCATGATTAAATGTGAAAGAACAAATAAACAAACTTGAATGTAATTATCTATCCTAGCCTGCCTACTACACATTTGGTGCAGCAAGTTATATTTTTATAATGTCTGCTGTGATTTACTGCATCACAAAACTGCTTAATTTCACTTCTACAGCTTCTAAACACAACTTCTTGACCTGATTGAACAGTTTTTGTTCCGTAAATTGTAGGGATTGTTCCCAATTATATTAATGAACTGTTCTACTTACCGAGTGGAAAATTGCAATGGAGCAGGGGTTCTCCATACGACGGCCAATGACGTCAGCGCCACTGATGAATTTATTAATAAATAAATAAATAAATAAATAAATAAATAAATAAATAAATAAATAAATAAACGTGGTGAGGGAAGACGCAGTTAGTTGGTGAGAAAGAGGCAGTATTAGAGATAGAAAATGTGGAGAAAAAAAAACATGACCTGGACTGAGTAGCCCTGCCATAATACATTTATAGCAAGCTATTCTTTTTTATCGTAGTCCCGATCCCGTTCATAAGACAAAACGGACTACAGTCTGGTTCCGGTTCAGAGATCTACAGAAGTCTATGGGAATCCCTGCACGTTGAAAAACGACGCTAAAGGGATACCCAGTGCGTCAAAATGTGACTCCAGGGGATCCTGACCAAGCGTCCATATTTGACGAGTTGGGAGTGAGAATTTGGTCATTTTGTGGTTTGGTTTTTGTTCACAAAGCCTTTTTAATGGTTATTCATAAAATTATGCTAATTCATATATATATATATATATATATATATATATATATATATATATATATATATATATATATATATATATATATATATAAATATATATAAAAATTTTCATAACATTTTTACACGAGAAAAATCAGTCAAAACGTTATTTTTAAAAAGTCATGTTTTTGACAATACTTATTTCCCCCTTTATTCCACTTTTTAATGGTTTCTAATTGAATTATGCTTATGAATATGAAAATTCATATTTTCCAAACATAAACAATGATGAAAAAAATGATGAAAAACCTCATATTTCTGTCAAAACCTAAAATAGCATGTAACATTTTCAGTTTTTTTGTTTACGCATTGTACTTTGTAGCAGATTTTCATGAATTTTTCTTATGAAAATGCAAATTCATATATTTATAATATTTTTGAAAAAACTCTTCTACTAACTCTAAACTATTTTAGACACGACTACCTATATTTAAACACATGACTACCTTGTCATGTGTTTCACTGACTTCTAAATATTCTATTTTCATAACAATCATTTTTGTCAAAAGGGTTTATATGTCAGTATTTTTGTTCATTTACTGCACCCATTTACGTTTTTTTTTTCATGACATTATGCTTTTGAATATGAAAACATATTTTCACCATAAATATCATACCTTTAAAATTTTTTTTTTTTTAAACAAATTTCTAATGTCACCATCAATGTTAACTTTCTGCCATTATTAACTGTTTTTTTTTATTATTATTAAATTAAGCTGAAAAATTCATATTAACTATAATATTTGTAAAAAAAATAGTAAAATTCATGAAAAATGTTATTTTTGTCAAAACGTGATATTTCATGTCAGTATTTTCGTTCACTGACTGCACCCTTTTATGTTTTGTCATGAAAATATGATTCTGAATATGAAAACGTTTTCACTATAACAATCATACCTTTTATGTAAAACTTAATTTTTTTCAAAACAAATGTGTCATGTCACGCTCATCGTTCACTTTCTGCCATTTTTACCTTTTTTTCTTTTTTTTTTTTTTTTTTGAAATTTTGCTTAAAAATTCATATTAACTATTATATTTTTTATCAAAAGAGTAAACTTCTTGTCAAAACTTGATTTGTCCTTACCATTTTCATTCTCTTATTCCTTTTTCAATGGTTTTTATAAAAGTTTTGCTCATGAGTATGAAAATCGAAAAAGCGTTTTTCTTTCGTCCTGTGAGGAACATGGAACTTTTTGAATATAAAAATTCATATGTTCATAATAACTCTTATTTGTATATTTGTTCAATTTTTACAGTTAGAACTGTAAACATTTTAGTTTTTCAATTTTTTTTATTTCATGTTTTTTCCCCGTTTTTCCACTTTGAAGAAGTTTTTAAATGAAATTATGTTCACAAATATGAAAATTATTTTTTTTTTCCAATAGATGGTTGGGAAAACAAATGTCAAAATATGATTTCTAATTTAATTTTTTTTTAGTTTTTTGTTCACTTATTCCTTTTTGTAACGTCTATTAATGAAATTATGCTGTTTAATATAAATATTAATATTTTCATAATTACTTTCATTTTTGTATGAAAAAAGTCGTTTTTAACAAAACTTGATTTTTAATGTAATTGTTTCCCCTTATTCCATTTTTTTTTTACAGTTTTCAATGAAATTATGCTTACGAATATGAAAATTCGTATTTTCCCAATAGATGAAAACATTATGAAAAAAGTAATATTTCTGTCAAAACATGATTTACATGTAACATTTTTTTAGTTTTTTGTGTCATTGGCTTCTTGCATTTTAAATATATTTTCCTGAAATGTACCTTCGAAAATAAGAAAATTCGTATTTTCACAAGAATAATTTTTGTCAAAAGGTTATCATGTCTGTATTTTCGTTAACTTATTGCACCATTTTACTTTTTTTCATGAAATTATGCTTATGACTGTAAAAATTCATATATATTCACAACAACTCTATCTTGTTTAAATACAACGTAATTTATCTCAAAACAAATGTCACCATCATCATTCACATTTTGCAATTTTAACTGCTTTTTAATGAAATTATGTTTAAAAATTCACATTTCATATGAACTATAGTCTTATGAACATTTTCAAATTTTTCCAAAATTTGATTTGTCATGTCACTGTTTTTGTTCACTTGTTCCATTTTAATGGTTTGTAATAAATTTTGGCTTATGAGCATGAAAATTCATACTATCTTTTTCTGGAAAAAAGTTTTTTTGTCAATTTGTAGGTTTTTTTGTTCACTTATTGACTATTGTAATGGTCATTTCTGAAATCATGCTAATTGATATAAAAATTCATATTTTCACAATAACTATAATTTTTGTATGAAAATTACATAATGCCAAGACAGGATTTATGAAACGTTATTAATGTTTAATGTAATTTTTTCCCCTTATTCCACCTTTTAACGGTTTCTTTTGAAATTATGCTTATGAATATTATTTTTTTTCCAATAGATGAAAAAGATGAAAATGTATGAAAAAGGTCATATTTTGGTCAAAACATGATTTAGCATGTAACATTTTTAGTTTTTTCGTTTAAGCCTCGTACTTTGTAATTTTTTCATAAAACTTTGCTTATGAAAATGAAAATTCATATACTTAAAATATATTTTTATGAACAAACGTTGTCAAAACTTTATTTGCCATGTCACGTGTTTCATTGAAGTTTTGCACGTTTTAATGTTTATTCCTAAAATGTACCTTCGGAATACAAAAATTCATATTTTCATTACAATAATCTATTTTGTCAAAAAATGAAATGTGATTCTTATGAGTTTGAAAATTTATATTTTTATATTAACTGTCCTACTTTTTCTGAGAATAAAAACATCAATTTTTTATAATGATTTCTCATGTACATTTTTCGTTCAGTTGTTGACTTTTTCCACATTTTCTTCATATCTTTTTTCATACATGAAAAAGATATGAAAAAGATATGGAAAAGTCTTATTTCTGTCAAAACACGATTTATGTAACATATTTGGTTTTTTTTTGTGTACTTTGTAACGTTTTTTCATGAAATTTGCTAATGTAAATAAAAATTTAAATATTTAAAATATTTTTATGAAAAAAACACTTTTTGCACTTTTAAAAAAAATTCTGAAATGTTGCTTTTGAATGTGAAAATGTAAACATTTTATTATATCAAGATTTTCATGAAAACAGTTCTTTTTGTCATAACGTGATTTTTCATTCACTTTTTGCATCCTTTTACGCTTTTCATGAAATTATGATTCCGAAAACCATATTTTCACTATATCATACCTTTTATGAAAATTTTTATTTTTCAAAACAAATATCATGTCACCGTCATCGTTCACTTGGCTTTTTTTTTATGCCTTATATTTTTATGAAGAGTACAATTTTTGTCAGTATTTTTGTTGACATTTACTTTGTAATGGTTATTATTAATATAAAAACTATTATTTTCATAATTATAATTTTTTTTATGAAACAGTCATGTTTTTGACAAAACTATTTTTTCCTGTTATTTCACTTTTAAACTATTTTTTAATGCTTATAAAAATGTTAATTCATATTTTTGAAATAGATAATTGGGAAAAACATGAAAAAAGTATATAATATTTCTGTCAAAACATGTCTCGTCAATTTTTTTGTTATTTCGTTTATTCAGCTGTTTTGTAACAGCTACTAATGAAATTAGGCTAATTAATACGAAAATTCATATTTTCATAATTACGTAAATTTTTTTATGAAACAGTATCTATACAATATGTATCTTGAGTATAAAAATGTATATAGTCAAAAACGTATATATTTGTCAAAATTTTGTCATCATGACCTTTGCACTTTTTAAAATTTTTTTCTAAAATGTTGCTAATAAAAAGATTAATTATCGTCACCGTCATCGTTCACTATTTGCCATTTTTCTTCAATAACTTGGTTGTCACCTTTTTAATTCTTTACTTCACTTTTTAACGGTTTTTAATTAAATTATGCTAATTAATAAAACCATTTATTATTTATTATTAATTTACTGATTTAGTCACGTCTTGTTCACTGTTTACAGTTTTTCATTAAATTATGATTATGAATATAATCATTCATATTTTAATAACTCATATTTTTACGAAAAAAAGTGCTATTTTGTTTATGTCGTAAATTATCATTAACATGTAAAAACATTGTGGTCAAGAGCATGCGATATGTGAAAAATGACATGGTTCGAAAATGCGTTTTCCTTTCGTCCTGCGAGGCTGAGACTTGCGGAATCGCTTTTTCAGCTCTTAGGAAGCTCTTTCTTTACAGCACATACACGGCTTGGCCAAACATGTGAAACTTTTAGTTTTTTGATGAATTATGACTTTCTACACCCGATATGTTCACTTTTTAAAGTTTTTCATAAAATTAAAATTATGAATATAAATATTTATATTTTTATAATAACTCATATATTGTCTAACAAAAAGTGCTATTTTTGACAAAACATAATTTATTATGTCCTATATTATCATAAACATGTAAAAACATTGTTGTCAAGTGCATGCGATATGTGCAAAATGACATGATTCGAAAAACCGTTTTCCTTTCGTCCTGCGAGGCTGAGACTTGCGGAATCGCTTTTTTAGCTCTTAAGAAGCTCTTTCTTTACAGCACATACACGGCTTGGCCAAACATGTGGAACTTTTTAGTTTTTTGATGAATTATGACTTTCCACACCCTATATGTTCACTTTTACAGTTTTTTATCAAATTAAAATTATGAATATGAAAATATATATTTTCAAAAAACTATTATTTTGTATAAAAAAAGTTATATTTTTGACAAAATATGATTTATTAAGTCCTATGTCATCATCAACAGGCAAGAACATTGTGGTCAAGAGCATGCGATATGTGCAAAAATGACATAGTTCGAAAATGCGTTTTCCTTTCGTCCTGCAAGGCTGAGACTTGCGGAATCGCTTTTTCAGCTCTTAGGAAGCTCTTTCATTACAGCACATACACGGCTTGGCCAAACATGTCGAACTTTTAGTTTTTTGATGAATTATGACTTTCCACACCCGATATGTTCACTTTGAACAGTTTTTTATCAAATTAAAATTATGAATATGAAAATATATATTTTCAGAAAAACTAATATTTTGTATAAAAAAGTTATATTTTTGACAAAATATGATTTATTAAGTCCTATGTCATCATCAACAGGCAAGAACATTGTGGTCAAGAGCATGCGATATTTGCAAAAATGGCATGGTTCGAAAATGCGTTTTCCTTTCGTCCTGCAAGGCTGAGACTTGCGGAATCGCTTTTTCAGCTCTTAGGAAGCTCTTTCATTACAGCACATACACGGCTTGGCCAAACATGTGAAACTTTTAGTTTTTTGATGAATTATGACTTTCTACACCCTATATGTTCACTTTTTACAGGTTTTCATAAAATTATGAATATGAAAATTAATATTTTTATAATAACTCATATTTTGTCTAACAAAAAGTGCTATTTTTGACAAAACATAATTTATTATGTCCTATATTATCATAAACATGTAAAAACATTGTTGTCAAGTGCATGCGATATGTGCAAAAATGACATGATTCGAAAAAACGTTTTCCTTCGTCCTGCGAGGCTGAGACTTGCGGAATCGCTTTTTCAGCTCTTAGGAAGCTCTTTCATTACAGCACATACACGGCTTGGACAAACATGTGGAACTTTTTGTTTTTTGATGAATTATGACTTTCCACACCCATTATGTTCACTTTTTACAGTTTTTTATCAAATTAAAATTATGAATATGAAAATATATTTTCAGAAAAACTAATATTTTGTATAAAAAAGTTATATTTTTGACAAAATATGATTTATTAAGTCCTATGTCATCATCAACAGGCAAGAACATTGTGGTCAAGAGTATGCGATATGTGCAAAAATGGCATGGTTCGAAAATGCGTTTTCCTTCGTCCTGCGAGGCTGAAACTTGCGGAATCGCTTTTTCAGCTGTCTCTTTCATTACAGCACATATACGGCTTGGCCAAACATGTCGAACTTTTAGTTTTTTGATGAATTATGACTTTGCACACCCGATATGTTCACTTTTTACAGGTTTTTATCAAATTAAAATTATGAATATGAAAATATATATTTTCAGAAAAACTAATATTTTGTATAAAAAAGTTATATTTTTGACAAAATATGATTTATTAAGTCCTATGTCATCATCTTTACAGCACAATGCGGAATCGTTTTTTCAGCTCTTAGGAAGCTCTTTCATTACATCACATATACGGCTATTTCTACATCCGATTTGTTCACTTTTTAATGTTACAACTGTAAACATTTTAGTTTTTCGAATTTTTTTTTTATTTCATCTTTATCCACTTTAAAATTATGATTACCAATATGAAAATTAATTTTTTTTAACTAGATGATTGGAAAAACAGATGTAAATATTATGAAAAAAAGTCAAATTTCTGTCAAAATATGATTTCGCATTTAAATTTGTTTAGGCTTTTTGTTCACTTACTCCCTTTTGTAACGTTTATTAATGAAATTAGGCTAATTAATTTTTTTTTAAAAACTTGATTTTTAATGACGTTTTTCCCCTTATTCAGTTTTTTTTTGAAATTATGCTAATGAATATGGTGTTTGTGGACGGGAGTGGTCAGCAGCCAGAGAGACCTCCCAAAGATCTGCAAGCAACGTAGACGAGGAGGGACTGGAGCTTGCGGTGTGTCGGCATGGAGTGCTACTCTGTGCGTTAAATATGTGCAGGGGGGAAATTTTTGCTTATCCCCTGTACCTGCAAAAATGGCTGGCTAGTTTTTGTATGGATGTGACCTGCAAATATTGGCCTTATCTCCAAAGAATTGCAAAAAGCTGCCCAGAGCTCCAGCACCTTCTTAACATGAAGCCCTTTCTTTCAGTATTCCATGCCAAAGCCCATGATTTTAAGTGCAAAGTAGGTGAACTTTGCAATGAGATTAATAAAATCTGCAAATGAATATTAAAACTTTCTCAGCAATATATTAATATTTTTCATTCCTAATCAGGTAAAAATGGAGTGGAGCATATCAGGATGGGGCTGGTTTGACACTAGGAGAGGAGGTGGAACAGTGCAATGCTTTCCTCTCCAGGATTGCAGTGACCACAAAACATATGTCTAAAGCAGGTAAAATGACCTTCTACTGCACTTGTTACATCATTACAGGGGGAATATGGGAATATGATATTTTCTGTGTTTGCAGGGCGCACAGACATGCTGACTCTGATTGGCCATGCGCTGGAATCAACAAAAGTTCAACAATTTGGCCACCGCACTGAGCCGCCGATATCAGAAGGTAAGATAGAATCAGTAGAATTAGTTCTAGATGCTCAGTAATGAATATCATTCATTTTTGAAGCTGTACAGGGTTATTCAAAACGAATGAACCGATATCATGACTCATTGCTTCAATTCCCAAGCATCGTCATGGCATGAGTCAGTGACCGTGAATTATATAAGTTGATTGTGAATTTAATACTTGTGACTTGGCTGGAGTTTTCTTTTCTTTAATAAAATATTGCGTAATGAAATCGGTTAATTCTTTTTTAATTAACCCTGTATATTGAAGATTTGTTTGTTTTTATACTATCTGTGATTTCTTGTCATTTCAGACCACGAAAGCTCTCTGCAAAGCCAGTTGCAAAACCTAGAGTCCATGAAAGTCGAACTGACAGTGACGGAGAGCCAATTGGAAGATTGGGTCAATGATGTTAAGGAGTGGGCAGATGGTGAGGAAATGACTAGTGTGTGTCAGGCTGCAGACGCGGAAGCAGATAAAGTCCAATCATGTTCTTTATTGAGGTGCAAAAAACAAAACACTCATACACCAATGAAAACAAAAGCAAACCCAGACATCCGCTCGTAACGAAGTATCCACTATGAGCGCGAATGTCAAACGCCTAATCCCAATGCAAGTAAAGCTTTCGGCAATGAGTACTTCAATAAGGAAATGGAGTTCGGAGAAATAGCCAGCGGTGAATCCCGGCGTTTGAGCAGCCACGCGATTTACCTGCATGACAATACAACGACCGACAGCCTGTGACTCAAGAACGTGAGTTTATGTAGTCTGATCTTTCATGAGCCACAGCTGTCGGTAATCTTGGGAAGCAGCGTGACTGCTATCGAGGGGGGCGTGGCAGGGTGAATCTCTGACAGCTACAGACGGGGGCGTGGCAGGGTGAATCCCTGACAGCTACAGAGGGGGGCGTGGCAGGGTGAATCCCTGACAGTACCCCCCCCTCCAGGGGCGACACCTGACGCCCCAAAACCCACCTATGCCAGGCGGGCCAGGGCACTCCGAGGAAGGCCTCCTTAGACGCCTGGGAGCAACGGAGGCCTGGTAAGCATCCTCTGCGGAGAGCCGGCATGGAACAACACCTTGCAGGAGGATCCGGAACGGAGCCACGCCCTCGGTGCTAACGGGAGGCTGAGTAAAGCCGCTGGCGGGGATTGAAGCCGGAGCGATCTCCATGGCGGGGAACCGGAACTGGACGCCAACCATGACAATGACCGGGGAGTGGAGGACGTCCCGGGCGGAGACCAGGAACGTCGTACCACCCTCTGAGGGACCTGGAGGACCGACGTCGCCGTCAGAGGGACCTGGAGGACCGACGTCGCCATGCGGGGATCCTGTGGGCGATCCTTCGTCCTGAAGAGGACCTGGGGGCGAGACGTCGCCCTCTGTGGAGCTTGGATGCGATCCTTCGCCCTGCGTGGAGCTTGGATGCGATCCTTCGCCCTGAAGAGGACCCGGGGCGAGACGTCGCCTTCTGCGGAGCCCGGGGGCGAGACGTCGCCTTCTGCGGAGCCCGGGTGCGAGACGTCGCCTTCTGCGGAGCCCGGGGGCGAGACGTCGCCTTCTGCGGAGCCCGGGGGCGAGACGTGGCCTTCTGCGGAGCCCGGGGGCGAGACGTCGCCTTCTGCGGAGCCCGGGGGCGAGACGTCGCCTTCTGCGGAGCCCGGGGGCGAAACGTCGCCTTCTGCGGAGCCCGGGGGCGAAACGTCGCCTTCTGCGGAGCCCGGGGGCGAAACGTCGCCTTCTGCGGAGCCCGGGGGCGAGCCGTCGCCTTCTGCGGGCGCTGGAGACGAGCCGTCGCCTTCTGCGGGCGCTGGAGACGAGCCGTCGCCTTCTGCGGGACTGTGGGGTGAGCCGTCGCCGTCGGTGGAACCCGGGGGCAGCGGTTCAACTTCCCTTTCGCAGTCCTGGAGCCGGGGTGAGTGCACAGGGAAACCCCTGGGCGTAGGGGCGCTCCTTGGGACCCTTAGGAGCAGATCGAAGTCTACTGGGCAGCCTGGAAATGAGGTGAAGCCTGCCTGGAGATCCACGAGCAGAGAAGGGCTCGCCTGGAGGTCCACGACATCAGTGGAGCTCTCTTTGGGACACTGAAGCGGAGACGAGCTCGTGGGGTCGCTCGGAGGTGGAGACGAGCTCTCGGGAGGAGCCTGGAGCGGAGTCCTGCCCTCTGGAGGAGCCAGGAGCTGGGCGGAGCTCTCTGGAGGAGCCAGGAGCTGGGCGGAGCTCTCTGGAGGGACCTGGAGCTGGGCGGAGCTCTCTGGAGGGACCTGGAGCTGGGCGGAGCTCTCTGGAGGGACCTGGAGCTGGGCGGAGCTCTCTGGAGGGACCTGGAGCTGGGCGGAGCTCTCTTGGAGATCCTGAGGCGGAGCCGAGCTTTTCGTGGGCATGTCGCCTTGGAAGGGGCTCTGGGATGTGGCGTCGTCTGGAGAGGGACTCGGAGGAGTCACTTCGCCTTCTGTGACCGGAGGTGGCGGCGCGGCGCTCTCGTGAAGACTCTGTGGCGGCGCGGCGCTCTCGTGAAGACTCTGTGGCGGCGCGGCGCTCTCGTGAAGACTCTGTGGCGGCGCGGCGCTCTCGTGAAGACTCTGTGGCGGCGCGGCGCTCTCGTGAAGACTCTGTGGCGGCGCGGCGCTCTCGTGAAGACTCTGTGGCGGGAAAGCACGCTCCTGGAGACACTGTGGCGGCGTGGCACGCCCACGGGAACCTCGGAACAGAGCGGCACGCCTGTAGAAGCTCTGTGACGGCATGGTGTGCTCGCCGACGCTCGGAGATGGTGTGGTGCGTCCACGAGAACCCTGGAACACAGCGGCACGCCTGTAGAAGCTCTGTGACGGCATGGTGTGCTCGCCGACGCTCGGAGATGGTGTGCTGCGTCCACGAGAACCCCGGAACACAGCAGCACGCTGGTAGAGACCCTGCGATGAAGCAGCCCTTTCATTAAAACATTGGGGCTGAGCTGCAGGCTCATGGGAAATCCGGCACGGAGCCACGTGCTCTTGAGAACCTTGGAATGGAGCACCTTCCTCCTCAAGGGAACTGTAGTGGAGATCCACCACCTCTATCCCCAACTTCCCCAGAAGCAGCCCGCTGAATTCGGCGAGTGAGCCGAATTTGCCCCCTTTGGCGCTCCATAGTGAGCTGGCTTTGGCAAGAACTTCACCAGACAGGAGGGAAATACAGAGGGCGATCTTGGCTCGTTCGGAAGGAAACCGGGAAATGTTAACAGCCACATACTCGCCGATGCCTTGCAGAAATCCGCCTAATTCGTCTTTTTTCCCCGAGTAACGAGCTGGTAATCCCCTCGCGCTCTCTGAGGGGCGTGGCGCAGCCGCGCTCTCATGATCCGGCTTCTGTGGATCTGATCCACGAGGAGCGGCACTGAGCTTCCGGAGGAAATCCGAAGCCGGGTTCAGCTGCCGATCCGTCGCGGTCGGAATCGCGGAATGGCGAATCCGCGTTCGGTATAGGTCGGTCGTTCTGTCAGGCTGCAGACGCGGAAGCAGATAAAGTCCAATCATGTTCTTTATTGAGGTGCAAAAAACAAAACACTCATACACCAATGAAAACAAAAGCAAACCCAGACATCCGCTCGTAACGAAGTATCCACTATGAGCGCGAATGTCAAACGCCTAATCCCAATGCAAGTAAAGCTTTCGGCAATGAGTACTTCAATAAGGAAATGGAGTTCGGAGAAATAGCCAGCGGTGAATCCCGGCGTTTGAGCAGCCACGCGATTTACCTGCATGACAATACAACGACCGACAGCCTGTGACTCAAGAACGTGAGTTTATGTAGTCTGATCTTTCATGAGCCACAGCTGTCGGTAATCTTGGGAAGCAGCGTGACTGCTATCGAGGGGGGGGTGGCAGGGTGAATCTCTGACAGCTACAGACGGGGGCGTGGCAGGGTGAATCCCTGACAGCTACAGAGGGGGGTGTGGCAGGGTGAATCCCTGACAGTGTGTGTGTGTGTTTGTGTGTGTATACTGTATATATATATACATATTTTTTTTTTTTTTTATATATGTTACTAGTAATACATTTAGTTGTAAATAATTGTAATTGTTACTCTTGTTGTAATTTCTTCTCAGCAACAACAACAACAACCACCACAAATGATGTTGATGCTTTGGCCAGCAGAATTGAAGTGCTGGTGGTGAGTATCAAAAGGCGTTCCCAGCGTCTCCATAAAGATACAGATGGCAACAAAGGTCGTGCCAGGATCCGCCGCAAGATCAGGGAAGAGAAGGGGATCCTGACATCAGTTGTGGAGAAATACAACATAATGGTTCCAAAAACAAAAACCATTTTGTCTGGTGAGACAGCTTGGCCATGGCAGCTACCACACAGTGGAATGTACACTAGTCTTCTGACAATTCTTTCATATAATGACACATCAGCCACAATGCCACAAATGTCAATCTGCAACCCCATATGATGTAAGTTTTTCTCATGCATTCCAGACACTGTTTATTTAAGGACAAAAAGAAAGGCATTCGACATCATCATGTCACTAAGGCGACTTCAGGAGGAGCAGAAAATTGTTGTTGCAGAGATGAATCAACATTGGAAATATCTTTCAACTCGTGCTGAGACCCTCCGAGAACTGTCCTGCTTGTTTGCCAGCGAGAGTCTGAAAAGTAAGAATTTGTAATATATGGCACAAACATAAGCATTAGGGCTGCCGCATTTTTTTTCTGGAAAATGAACTCAACACAGTTCCAGTTCCATAGCTGAAAAAGAATGTTATAAGTTAAGTTATTTCAGCCATCACAACTGTCTGATTATCTTTATTTTACTATTAGTAAGAGTCTGCTTTTTTTGACTAGTGCATATTCAGTGAAAGTTTCTTTGAAAATTCTGATGATGAACTGTAATGTAAAAACCTTTTTTTTCTTGACAGTGAACCAGTGACCTTAACCCTTAATCTAAAGTGTGTAATAAAATCTGCTTTGTGTCATTTTATAAATATAATCAAAGTGTAGTCTCTTTTTTCACATAAATAGAAATACAACCAGTCAGTGATGGAAATGAAGTGTGTTATTGTAAGGCTAAGTACTGTACTGTACTAAAGTATAGATTTCAGGTGCTTGTACTCTAGATGATTTGTTACTTCTCATGGCTCTTTGTAGTTGTAAAGTATTAGGCTGCAAAATACTTTTTACTGAGCTTATAAAATACGACATTTTGGTATGAATAAAACTACTCAGTAGTTTACACATATAGAATAAATACAGCCAGCCAAAAGAATATGCAAAGAAAAAAATATTTGCCAACAAAGATTTATAACTCGTTAGATTTGTAAATTTTTGTAAAAAAAAGGATAATTAGATACAGTTATTAGTTATTCTACAATAATTAGATACAAAATAGTTGAAAATGACCTCCACCAACTACAACACTAAATAATCATGAGTTTAATGAGTAATAAAAATCAAAGGAAATTTGATTCATATTGGAAATATGAAGAGTTCAGGTGCAAAAGTCTCTAATCCATTTGGTTTTTGTTTTTGTTTTTTATAAAATTAGCATTTTTCTTAGGTGCCAATGTTTATGTTCAGTTTATTCACTTGAATGGCAATAAAAATAACCTATTTAATGCCATTAATGTGGAATTAATGGACAGAACAAAGGAGCCTGAGAAAATGTCCATTTCAGAAGGAAATTCTAAACACCACTTACAGGCATTTGCATCTAAACACTTCAAATGAAATTTTAGGTCTTCATCCCTGGGCTGAGGAAAAACAACTGGCCACATGCCTGTGTTCTAGATTAGGGTACTGTATAACAGTTGAAACCTGTTTATAGACATGGAATAAGCAGATTATAATAAGGACATAGACAAGCAAGACAAAGAAATCTATTATGATAAAGAGGAATCCTTATTTCCCAACACTAAATGCAAGTTCATTTATTGCTGTTTTGCTATTCAGGTGTTCCAATTATGCAGACTGCTTTTACGAACATTTGTGAAAGAATGGGTTGCTCTCAGGAGCTCAGTGAATTCCAGCATGGTACCGTGACAGGATGCCACCGGTGCAATAAGTTCAGTCCTGAAATTTCTTCACTACTAAATATTCCACAGTAAACTGTTAATGGTGTTATAACAAAGTGGAAGCAATTGGGAACGACAGCAACTCTGCCACGAAGTGATAGAACATGTAAAACCACAGAGCGGGTCAGAGGATGCTAAAACACATAGTGCACAGAAGTCATCAACTTTCTGCAGCGTCAGTAGCTACAGTCCTCCAAACTTCATGTGCCCTTCAGATTAGTTTAAGAACAGTGCACAGAAAGGTTCATGGTCGAGCAGCTGCATCCAAGCCTTACATCAGCAAGTGCAATGCAAAGCATGGGATGCAGTGTTGTAACGCATGCCACCACTGGACTCTAGAGCAGTGAAGACTTGTTCTCTGGAGTGACTATTTACGCTTCACTGTCTGGCAATCCTAAAGACAACCCTGGTTTGGGGGTTACCAAGGGAACGGTACTTGTCTGACTGCATTGTGCCAAGTGTAAAGGTTGGTGGAGGGGGATTATTATGTGGGTTTGTTTTTAAGTAGTTGGGCTCGGCCCCTTAGCTCAAGTGAAAGGAACACTTAATGCTTCAGGACATTTTGGACAGTTCAGTACCTACTTTGTCGGAACAGATTGGGGACGGCCTGTTCCTGTTCCAACATGACTGAGCACAAGTGCAGAAAGCAAGATCCATAAAGACATGGATGAGTGAGTTTAGTGTGGAAGATCTCGACTGTCCTGCACAAGAGTCCTGACTTCAACCCGATAGAACACATTTGGGATGAATTAGATCAGAGACTGTAATCCAGGCCTTTTTGTCCAACATCAGTGTCTGACCTCACAAATGCGCTTCTGGAGAAATGGTCAAAAATTCTTACGAACACACTCTTAAACCTTGTGAAAAGGCAGACGAGTGAATGTTCTTAAATATAGCGTATATATACAGTTTGCAAAAAAAATAAAAGGTGTTCTAAGTAAAATGCCACATTTTAACCTGGCTCTCAAATATATCAAAGGTTTGCACAATGAACATATTTAGATATTCATTTGTTCATTGAACTTAGTGTTTACTTCATTTAATTACTAGATTTTACAACTACATTACCCATAAGCCCTGTGTCACTCTATCAATGGGACGGGAAAACATGGTGCTGTAATTTGTAGTTCATTGAAGTGTATACTTGTGCTGTAGTGTTTCGGTTAGGAACATGATCTCTGTAAATCGTGAATTTCTTGTACCATAGCAATACCTCATTGTTTAGTGACAGTATTAGTGAAGTAATATTGACAGTTAAACAGTTTGCAACATGAAGCACCTTCAATTTTTGCCTAAAAGTTAATCCAGCCACACCCCGTCAAAATAAACGTCCCACTTATTTGTCCAAATATAGTAATTACAGGCTCTACCGGCTTCAGGTGGGTTATAACAGGTCAGTTATATATTTATTTCTTCTCATTAAAAATACAATTTACAGTTATAGATTTCTATCTGGAGCTAACCTTATGAAGATTAGATTATTGATTAGTGAATCTTTTTTTTTCTAAAACCTATTGATTTTCATGGTATGAACAGCTGTATACAGTATAAGGAATATATATATATATATATATATATATATATATATATATATATATATATATATATATATATATATATATATATATATATATATATACAGTGGGTACGGAAAGTATTCAGACCCCCTTAAATTTTTCACTCTTTGTTATATTGCAGCCATTTGCTAAAATCATTTAGGTTCATTCTTCTTCCTCATGAATGTACACATAGCACCCCATAACCTTGTGGGGTGGACAGAAATCGCTGTCCACCAACGTTTACCATCCAACCTGACAGAACTGGAGAGGATCTGCAAGGAGGAATGGCAGAGGCTCCCCAAATCCAGGTGTGAAAGACTTGTTGCATCTTTCCCAAAAAGACTCCTGGCTGTATTAGATCAAAAGGGGGCTTCTACTAAATACTGAGCAAAGGGTCTGAATACTTAGGACCTTGTGATATTTCAGTTTTTCTTTTTTAATAAATCTGCAACAATGTCAACAATTCTGTGTTTTTCTGTCAATATGGGGAGCTGTGTGTACATTCATGACGAAGAAGAATGAACTTAAATGATTTTAGCAGATGGCTGCAATATAACAAAGAGTGAAAAATTTAAGGGGGTCTGAATACTTTCCGTACCCACTGTATATATATATACAGCTGTATACGGTGTGTGTGTGTGTGTGTGTGTGTGTGTGTGTGTGTGTGTGTGTGTGTGTGTGTGTGTGTATAGATCTGTTGTGTAGGACTTGATGTTGATATCCCTTTATACATACTTGAGGCACCGATGAGACTCTGTGGGATGGTCTATTCAGTGGTGGCACCCTCTGCCACAGTACTCCTCAGTCCTTCCTTCTCCTGAGGTGGCTCCTTCTCAACTCAGTATACTGAGGCACCACTAAGACTCTGTGGAAAGGTCGACTGAGTGATGGCACCCTTTGGGTTGTCAAGTGGGCGCCCTCCTTCCTGGGTGTTTCGCTGATAGGCCCATGACACCTCCAGAGGGTTCAGCAGTGAATCCCAGCGTCCCAGGTTCACTCCCTAGATGCCATCAACTCGCTTAAAGACCCAGGCGAAGTCTTTTCTCTTTACCCACAGCCACTGGCTTCCCTTTTCCGCAGCTGCAGAGAGGTCTTTGACCTGGGTCGACCTTTCCTTGTAGCCTGGATGTTGTGGTGGCTACGAACCCTCTGCAACCTACTTCCACTGGGCGTACCTTTACATTCCAGCCTTGTTGTTATGCATCGGCTGCAAGTTCAGCGTACCTCAGCCATTTCCGTTCATAGGCCTTCTCCACTGCACCCTCCCAGTGAACGGTGAGCTTGATGATGTAGACAAGTTTGAGCGAGGCTGACCACAGAACAAGGTCTGGTCGCAGGTTGGTGGCTGCAATTTCAGCTGGGAAGCATAGTTTTTTATTCAAGACTGCCAGCAGCTTCCAGTCCCGTGCTCTACCCAGCTGACCATAGTCTGATCTTATGGTGGTGAGGTTGGCTTGACCCTCACCCTCCCGAACAAATGGTGTTGGCTGCCACTGGGATGATGGGGGAGGAAGGGCATTCACATTTGTCCGTCGATTTTCCAACACTGCAGCAAGACACTTCAGCACCTGGTTGTGCCGCCAGGTGTAACGCCCTTGGGTGAGTCTAGTCTTGCATCCAACTAAGATGTGCTTTAGTGTTCTAGCCTTGGGCATAGAGGGCACGTGGGGTCCTCAGCATACCATTGGCTTAGGTTTGCAGGAGAAGGCAGGACATCATAGGCAGCCCGGATGGTAAAGCTTGCCCTGAATGTCTCCATTTCCCACAGCTCTATCCAGGATATCTTCCTCTTCTCCACTCCTTCCCATGCCATCTACTGCTTTTGCTTTGCCTGTGCCACTGCCTGGGCGCACCTTCTTGCTTCCTCCTCCCGCCGTACCTCCTGGACTTGCGTCTTGCGTCTCTGAGATGGAGAGGCCTTGCTCCACACTGGTGTACTGGCCCAAGTCCAAGACCACTCCCCCCCTCCTGCACTCGGCCCACGATGTCTTTGTGTCTGAGTGCTGTCTTTGCCTGCTCAGTTGCAGCCATCGGGGTCCACTTCCTTCCGGTGGCCAAGATGGGGGCCGCTTGGGATACAAATGGATCACTCGAATCCAGTAGCATCATCTCCAGTCTGACTTTGGCACACTTGTACTCCTCTACCAGACTGGAAATGGGCAGGTGTAGTATCCCTTTGCCATAAAGTCCAATACTGCTGAGGCACCTGGAAATGCCAAGCCACTTCCTTACGTATGAGCCGACCAGTCTCTCCAGCTTTTCCACCTTTGAGAGTGGGACTTCGTAGAGGGTTAGTGGCCATAGGAGACGTGGAAGTAGTCCATACTGCATGCACCAGAGCTTAAGCTAGCCAGGAAGCAGGGTTCTGTCGATGTTCTTCAGGCCACTGGCTACCATCATACCACCGACCTAGACTCTTCACTGGCTTCTCTGAGACAGTTGGGATGGGTTCCTTGCCGATGTGGAACCGGTGGTCTGACAGCTTTCCCTTGATGATGGAAATGCTTCTGGACTTGCTCGGCTTGATCTTCATGCGAGCCCGCTCGATGTTGCCCTGGAGCTTACTTAGTAGCCGTACAGTGCTACTTGGTTGTGGTGAGAGTTGTGAGGTCATCCATGTAAGCTCTGACTGGCGGCAGCTTCAGCCCAGGTCTTATTTGCTGTCCGCCAACTGTCCATCTAGAGGCCCGAATGATGACCTCCATTGCCAGGGTGAAGGCCAGTGGGGAGATAGGCCTTGACAAGGGTTGTAAGAGCTGCTGGAACTCTAAAGTAGTCAAAGGCTGTCCAGAGGAGGCTGTGAGGGAAGCAATTATTGGTCCAAACCTAAATAATAAGATGCAAGTTTATTAATTTGAGTCTTGATGTATGTTTTATTACATCATCTAGTACAGTTTAGAACACAGGTCTCGTTTGACTACAATCGGTCCTTTCTAAATCATGTAGAACTGCATTCTCCATCCTACAAATATTGCTAAATTATGACAAGTTTAGTGTTTCAAATGCTGAAAAATAATTTTATACATGCATGACTCACTACTACTACTACTTTAATGCATTATTGGGTAAATGTTGAAGGTCAATGTCCTGCTCAATAAATATGCTTCAGCTAATTGTGTATAATCCATTATGTCCACTTCAATCACAAAATTTTGGGCTCTTGCTAATAACTACATATATTAATCCACACCAGGAGGTAGATCATGCTCCCATTTGTATCCAAAATAATTGAATAATATTTTAAGAATTTTCAGTCTCAGTCTTTGAGTTTTAGTACAGACTACTGACCATCGCCCATGTCCTAGCAAAAACTTGCATCAGTTTTCTGTCTACCTCAGAGGATCATTAGAAGTCAAGTCAAGTCAAGAAGCTTTTATTGAAGCTTTTATTTCTGCCATGATCAACTACACGACCAGGGAGCTTTCTCTTGCCACAGACATAAATAAAAGAAACTTCCATGCTGCTTGTAAGACACCATTTTAACTTTGCCAACATGATATTGGTCATGAAATAGACTACTTAGCATTGCAATGGAGTTACATTTTTAATGAAACACGACTTACCACACAGTGCAAGGTAACCAGTGGACTTTCAATTCTGCTTTTCCCTACACACACGCACACACACACACACACACAGTTCAAGTAATAATTATTGAAGCTGTTTAACAGTCACTGGATAGGGCACTGTACATATTGGACATATAACATATTGTTTAAAAGCCAGAATCAGTCACTAAGACAAACAAGCAGCCTAATAAAAGACATTTTATTGATAACTCATTTGTTCTTTTCCTGGTTATTTTATCAAATAGGAAGTTCTTCTGCCTACTACATTTTCGGCAACCTTAATGAGCAAAACACAAGGAACGTTTATTAAGCAATACATGTCAAGTTTGCAGTTGAATTCAAGTTAATAGTTATCATTTCACTTTTGAGGTGATCTGTGGTCCTGTCCATTTGTGTCCAAATGACTATGCTCCTGCTTTTTGTCAATCGAGCAAAATGTACTGTGCTGGGTTTTCCAAAGCCCTCTTAGCTTAAATCAGTGATTGACAATAACCACACCCCTTTCACATTGGACACGTAAATACAGCTGAATAACTAAAAAGAACAAAATACTGTTTATTGGCTACCAATAACCTGATAACCTGAATAAATCTAATTTGCATGAAGTCAGCTTTGTCTGAGAGCAAATTTATTAATAGTGTGGATTAAAGTGCACCACTGCCAAAAAACTTACCTTTTCTTCCCTTCTTCACATATGGCCCCTCCTGACTCAAGGACTGGGAGGTGGAAGATGGAGCAGTTGGAGAACAAGACTGTGGAACGGAGAGATCTGTGGTGATAAAAGATGGAGGAGAGACAGTTGTGGCAGAAGGTGGCAGTGAACCGATTAAGGTTTTTGTCCTTTTTCTCCTCTGTTGCAAAGACCTAGAACATGGCAGTGAAGGTGGAGGAAAAGAACAGTGTGAAGTTAGAACAGCTGAGGAAGTAGTAGAGGAGCTAGGAGAGAGTGAATTTGGAGAACTTGGGGAAGAGAGAGAAACAAGGTCGAGTGTATATAGAGTCTCAGACTTCTTTGTAAGGCTTTCCGGCTGCTCCACGGTAAGGCTCTCCGGCGGCTCCACGGTGAGGCTCTCCAACTGCTCCACGGTGAGGCTCTCCGACTGCTCCGCGTTGAGGCTCACCGGCTGCTCCACCGTGAGGCTCTCCGACTGCTCCACCGTGAGGCTCTCCGACTGCTCCACCGTGAGGCTCTCCGACTGCTCCAACGTGAGGCTCTCCGACTCCAAAATGGAACTGTTGCAGTGCTCCTGACTGGGGCTTTTGTGCTGCTTTGTTATGGGAATGTCATTGTCCAGCTGCTGTGCTGTGGAGCTTGCTTTAATACAAGTTTACATTAATTTCATATCTGTACATATTAACAAACAAAAAAAACATGCATTTTAAATACTAATTATTATTTCTGAACAAAAATCTTGCTCCTACCCTTAGTCATGATAAATTCATACGCTGTCCTCATCTTATTTAAAAAATTAAAGGGCAGTAGATGGCATGGGAAGGAGTGGAGAAGAGGAAGATATCCTGGATAGAGCTGTGGGAAATGGAGACATTCAGGGCAAGCTTTACCATCCGGGCTGCCTATGATTTCCTGCCTTCTCCTGCAAACCTAAGCCAATGGTATGCTAAGGACCCCACGTGCCCTCTATGCCCAAGGCTAGAACATTGAAGCACATCTTAGTTGGATGCAAGACTAGACTCACCCAAGGGCGTTACACCTGGCGGCACAACCAGGTGCTGAAGTGTCTTGCTGCAGTGTTGGAAAATCGACGGACAAATGTGAATGCCCTTCCTCCCCCATCATCCCAGTGGCAGCCAACACCATTTGTTCGGGAGGGTGAGGGCAAGCCAACCTCACCACCATAAGATCAGACTATGGTCAGCTGGGTAGAGCACGGGACTGGAAGCTGCTGGCAGTCTTGAATAAGAAACTATGCTTCCCAGCTGAAATTGCAGCCACCAACCTGCGACCAGACCTTGTTCTGTGGTCAGCCTCGCTCAAACTTGTCTACATCATCAAGCTCACCGTTTACTGGGCGGGTGCAGTGGAGGAGGCCTATGAACGGAAATGGCTGAGGTACGCTGAACTTGCAGCCGATGCATAACAACAAGGCTGGAATGTAAAGGTACGCCCAGTGGAAGTAGGTTGCAGAGGGTTCGTAGCCACCACAACATCCAGGCTACAAGGAAAGGTCGAACAGCGGGCGGTCAAAGACCTCTCTGCAGCTGCGGAAAAGGGAAGCCAGTGGCTGTGGGTAAAGAGAAAAGACTTTGCCTGGGTCTTTAAGCGAGTTGATGGTATCTAGGGAGTGAATGATGGACATCAGAGCAACCGGTGTCATCAGAGCAACCGGTGTCCCTGTGTACAACCGAAAAACCCTGAATGAACTCAGCAACAACCCAAACAACACCATTAATGATGACCTGCGGCAGAAGCTACGCGACCTCGGCGTGCTCCGAGAACACCAGGCCTCCAGTCCTCGGCATCGCCTGCGGCAGACGGGCGGAGGAGGGGGAATCGGAAGCGCTGCGCAAAAAAAACAGAAGCGCGGAAAGCGAGCGGGTGCTAATGCTAGGCTAAAAGCTAACCCTAGCTGGCCCGCTCTACCATCACTACTGCTGGCAAATGTCTGCTCCCTGGACAATAAACTAGGCTACATCAGACTCCAACAAGCTACTCGGCGTGAGTTCAGACACTGCTGCGTTTTTGTGTTTACGGAGACGTAGCTGAACGACAGAGTTCCGGGCGCCGCCATCCAGCTGGACGGGCTAGCCGCGTTTCGTTCCGACAGAAATGCAGCTCTGTGCGGTAAGACTCGCGGCGGCGGTCTGTGTGTTTACATCAACACGGAATGGTGTAAGAACTCTGTGCTTGTTTCTACCTACTGCTCATCTCTGCTGGAGTTTATTGTTGTGAGATGTAGACCTTTTTATTTACCCCGGGAATTCACCACCGCTATTGTGCTCGGAGTGTACATACCACCTTGCGCTAATGCTAAAGAAGCGCTCAGTGTGCTTTACGGGACCATTAGCGGACTTCAAAACTCACACCCTGACAGATTGTTTATAGTCGCCGGAGATTTTAATCACGCAAATCTCAGGACTGTGCTCCCTAAATTTTATCAGAATGTGGACTTTGCAACCAGAGGAGAAAACACGCTGGATGTTGTTTACACAAACATCCGGGGCGCATACCGGGCGAAGCCCCGCCCCCACCTCGGGTACTCAGACCACATCTCTGTTATGTTGATCCCAACATACAGACCACTCAGCAGGCGTTCAAGACCAGTTCAGAAGCAAGTGAGAACCTGGCCAGCAGGATCCATGTCTGCCCTCCAGGACTGTTTTGAATGCACTGACTGGGACATGTTCAGGGAAGCTGCAACCATCGGCGATTTCATCAACTTGAAGGAATACACGTCAACAGTGACCAGCTACATCGGCAAGTGCATTGATGACGTGACTATCTCCAAGACAGTCACTACACGCTCCAACCAGAAGCCGTGGATGACCGCCAAGGTGCGTGCGCTGCTAAAAACAAGAGACTCTGCCTTCAGAGCAGGGGACAGGGCGGCCTTGAAAACAGCAAGGGCCAAACTGTCCCGTGCCATCAGAGAGGCGAAGCGCGCACACGCCAAGAGAATCCACGGCCACTTCCAGGACAGTGGAGACACCCGGCGCATGTGGCAGGGCATCCAAGCGATCACGAATTACAAGACCACATCACCTGCTTGTGACCGTGACGCCTCCCTCCCAGATGCGCTGAACGACTTCTACGCCCGGTTCGAGGTGCAGAACAACATGGTGGCAAAGAAGACCATCCCTCCTCCCAGTGACCAGGTGCTCTGTCTAACCACAGCTGAAGTGAGGAAAACTCTATGCAGAGTTAACCCACGGAAGTCTGCTGGACCAGACAACATTCCTGGCAGAGTGCTCAGGGAATGTGCACAACAGCTAGCAGATGTCCTCACTGACATCTTTAACATCTCCCTGAGCAGCGCTACTGTTCCTATGTGCCTCAAGACGACGACCATCATTCCTGTGCCGAAAAAGTCTTCTGTCTCCTGCCTCAATGACTATCGTCCCGTTGCACTCACACCCATCATGATGAAGTGCTTCGAGAGGCTCGTCATGAGGCACATAAAGACCCAGCTTCCACCCGCACTGGACCCCATGCAGTTCGCATAGCGTCCAAACCGCTCCACGGACGATGCTATTTCCACAACCCTTCATCTGGCCCTCACCCATCTGGATAACAAGGACTCTTATGTAAGGATGCTGTTCATAGACTTCAGTTCAGCATTCAACACAATCATTCCTCAGCACCTGATCGAGAAGCTGAGCCTACTGGGCCTGAACACCTCCCTCTGCAACTGGATCCTGGACATCCTGACTGGAAGACCTCAGTCAGTCCGGATCGGAAACAGCATCTCCAGCACCACCACACTGAGCACTGGGGCCCCCCAGGGCTGTGTGCTCAGTCCACTGCTGTTCACTCTGCTGACTCACGACTGTGCACCAATGCACAGCTCGAATCACATCATCAAGTTTGCCGATGACACGACTGTGGTGGGTCTAATCAGCAAGAACGACGAGTCAGCATACAGAGAGGAGGTGCAACGGTTAACAGCCTGGTGTGGAGCCAACAACCTGTCTCTAAACGTTGACAAAACTAAAGAGATGGTTGTTGACTTCAGGAGAACACAGAGTGACCATTTTCCACTGATCATCGCTGGATCCTCAGTGGAGATCGTCAAGAGCACCAAATTCCTTGGTGTTCATCTGGCGGACAAGCTCACCTGGTCACTTAACACCAGCTCCATCACCAAGAAAGCCCAGCAGCGTCTCTACTTCCTGAGAAGGCTGAGGAAAGCTCATCTCCCTCCCCCCATCCTGTCCATGTTCTACAGAGGGACCATTGAGAGCATCCTGAGCAGCTGCATCACTGCCTGGTTTGGGAACTGCACCGTCTCGGAACGCAAGACCCTACAGAGGATAGTGAGGACAGCTGAGAAGATCATCGGAATCTCTCTCCCCTCTATCATGGACATCTACACTACACGCTGCATCCGCAAAGCACACAGCATTGTGGATGATCACACACACCCGTCACACACACTTTTCACACTCCTACCATCAGGGAAACGGTTCCGAAGCATTCGGGCCACCACATCCAGATTGTGCAACAGTTTTTTGCCGCAAGCCATCAGGCTCCTCAACAAAGAACTGAACTGAACTCTCTCTCACACACACACACACACACACACACACACACACACACACACACACACACACACACACTTACACACAACTGTGTGACTGATCCGCACAAACCGGACTCAACTCCCATCATACACTTCGTTCACCCAGGTTTTCAATACCAATCACATTTTTCACGATCGCAAAATGTTTACATGCCGTCTGTTGCTGATTCCGGGACTTGTTATTTTGCACAATATTCTGTCCAATCCTTTGGTTACTGTTAACTCTATTTTTGATTGCTGCTACTGCTGAATTGCACAAATTCTGTTTACATTTTTCTGTTTACACTGCACCTTATTCTGTTACGACAGGTTTTACTGGCGGAGCTATTTCTATTTTTAATTTTATATTTTGTGTATTGTGTATTGTCCTGCACTGTCCTGTGTTGTCTTGCACTGTCTTGTGTTGTCTTTTGCACTGTTTGCACCAGCTGCACACATGCACTTTATGTGGCGAGGATCTTCTCGGCCCTGTGTTCGTCTGTTCTGTACTGTTTGTTTTATGTTGTTCTATGTAGCACCTGGGTTCAGGAGGAACGTTGTTTCATTTCACTGTGTACTGCATCAGCTATATATGGTTGAAATGACAATAAAAGCTTCTTGACTTGACTTGACTTGACCCTGGGACGCTGGGATTCACTGCTGAACCCTCTGGAGGTGTCGTGGGCCTATCAGCGAAACACCCAGGAAGGAGGGCGCCCACTTGACAACCCAACAGGTGCCATCACTCAGTGGACCTTTCCACAGAGTCTTAGTGGTGCCTCAGTATACTGAGTTTAGAAGGAGCCACCTCAGGAGAAGGAAGGACTGAGGAGTACTGTGGCAGAGGGTGCCACCACTGAATAGACCATCCCACAGAGTCTCATCGGTGCCTCAAGTATGTATAAAGGGATATCAACATCAAGTCCTACACAACAGATCTATACACACACACACACACACACACACACACACACACACACACACACACACACACACACACACACACACACCGTATACAGCTGTATATATATATATACAGTGGGTACGGAAAGTATTCAGACCCCCTTAAATTTTTCACTCTTTGTTATATTGCAGGCATTTGCTAAAATCATTTAAATTCATTCTTCTTCCTCATGAATGTACACACAGCTCCCCATATTGACAGAAAAACACAGAATTGTTGACATTGTTGCAGATTTATTAAAAAAGAAAAACTGAAATATCACATGGTCCTAAGTATTCAGACCCTTTGCTCAGTATTTAGTAGAAGCCCCCTTTTGATCTAATACAGCCAGGAGTCTTTTTGGGAAAGATGCAACAAGTCTTTCACACCTGGATTTGGGGATCCTCTGCCATTCCTCCTTGCAGATCCTCTCCAGTTCTGTCAGGTTGGATGGTAAACGTTGGTGGACAGCCATTTCTTCCATTCCATGGCCAAGCTGTCTCACCAGACAAAATGGTTTTTGTTTTTGGAACCATTATGTTGTATTTCTCCACAACTGATGTCAGGATCCCCTTCTCTTCCCTGATCTTGCGGCGGATCCTCACCATCTGCCCACTCCTTAACATCATTGACCCAATCTTCCAATTGGCTCTCCGTCACTGTCAGTTCGACTTTCATGAACTCTAGGTTTTGCAACTGGCTTTGCAGAGAGCTTTCGTGGTCTGAAATGACAAGAAATCACAGATAGTATAAAAACAAACAAATCTTCAATATACAGGGTTAATTAAAAAAGAATTAACCGATTTCATTACGCAATATTTTATTAAAGAAAAGAAAACTCCAGCCAAGTCACAAGTATTAAATTCACAATCAACTTATATAATTCACGGTCACTGACTCATGCCATGACGATGCTTGGGAATTGAAGCAATGAGTCATGATATCGGTTCATTCGTTTTGAATAACCCTGTACAGCTTCAAAAATGAATGATATTCATTACTGAGCATCTAGAACTAATTCTACTGATTCTATCTTACCTTCTGATATCGGGGGCTCAGTGCAGTGGCCAAATTGTTGAACTTTTGTTGATTCCAGCGCATGGCCAATCAGAGTCAGCATGTCTGTGCGCCCTGCAAACACAGAAAATATCATATTCCCATATTCCCCCTGTAATGATGTAGCAAGTGCAGTAGAAGGTCATTTTACCTGCTTTAGACATATGTTTTGTGGTCACTGCAATCCTGGAGAGGAAAGCATTGCACTGTTCCACCTCCTCTCCTAGTGTCAAACCAGCCCCATCCTGATATGCTCCACTCCATTTTTACCTGATTAGGAATGAAAAATATTAATATAATGCTGAGAAAGTTTTGATATTCATTTGCAGATTTTATTAATCTCATTGCAAAGTTCACCTACTTTGCACTTAAAATCATGGGCTTTGGCATGGAATACTGAAAGAAAGGGCTTCATGTTAAGAAGGTGCTGGAGCTCTGGGCAGCTTTTTGCAATTCTTTGGAGATAAGGCCAATATTTGCAGGTCACATCCATACAAAAAAAGTGATTTGCCTACTAGCCAGCCATTTTTGCAGGTACAGGGGATAAGCAAAAATTTCCCCCCTGCACATATTTAACGCACAGAGTAGCACTCCATGCCGACACACCGCAAGCTCCAGTCCCTCCTCGTCTACCTTGCTTGCAGATCTTTGGGAGGTCTCTCTGGCTGCTGACCACTCCCGTCCACAAACACCTCTTCCACTGACCTATAATATAGAAAATAGTTGATGAAAATAATGACTCTCGTAAACAAAATCTGTAGATGGAGGCAATTGTACTGTATAAAGTCTAATCATCTGCGATTTTACAGTACATGTTTGGATGCCTTGTGAATGTAGTCCACAAATCTTGTCACATCTTCATCCTTAGCTATAAAGATGTCTTTAAAGATGGCCTGTTCTTCAGATCTATAAAAAAGAAAAACAAACAAACAAACAAACAAACAAAAAAAACAACATACAGAACAGGTACACAAAATTGAATGATACATTCTAATCTAATTTAACTTTACTAGGCACATTAAATGGATATTTCTTCCTATTAATATTGTTTCAACAGTGTGACATTATGCACAATTCTGGTATACCTAGCTGCATTCTTGAAATGGTAAATCTTGTGGTTTCCATCTACTGAAACTGCCAGAATATCTAGGGTGCATGCAGGACAGATGAAAGGCTCTTCCTTGCAGATTTTGTCCACCTCAATACGGACAGCCTCCCACTCAAAAAAGCTTTTCTGAAAACTGTCTCTGGAGATCTTGCCAGTCTATTAAAAGTAAGGAAACCAACAGCTAATAATGTAAAATAAATGCATTAGCATCAAACACTTTTCTACCCAGAATACAGAAAGATTACCAATACTGTAGGATAAATAAATGTAATACTTACACGACCAAATCAGACAGTTCGCTGATCCAGCATTCTTGAAAAAGCTTGGCAGGACAGTCCTGGTGCTGCCATCTTCATTTCTTCAAATTAAAAAAAAAAAGACATCTGTGGCATAAATTGTGGCAAAGTTAAGGGTCGCAGGCCAGTAGTCACTTCGATTTAGCTCGACCACTCCAGCAGCCCAAGTGGCTTGGCATGCCTCACAACTCAACTCAGGCATGCTTAGATCAAATCATCCTGAAAAAATCTAAAACATTTCCACTTTAATGTAAACCTTAAGTGATTAATCAGGTTTTGGATTATTTCAACCTTTTTTTTTTTACATGACTTTTGTATACTCAAAAGTCATGTGTAGATCTTACATACAAACCTGTGCCAAACTTATGGAGGTAGAGCATGTATAGATTTTTATCTTCACACACTTACCATTCATTGTGATCACAGCAACAGTCTTTCCTGGGCTGACCCTCAATGACTCTGGTGAACAACCGCAAATTTTCAGGAACCTCCACAGGCACATGGCGCACTGAACAAGATCCAACGTGAATTAAGATCATTTGGATTGACGGAGTAATATAACATTGGAACAATTCTATGGTATTGAAGTACATTGCTGTAAAAATATACAGAGATGCTCAAAAAGCTAACTGACACGAAGTATCCACATAAATTTAATATCAAACAACAAGAGACAAAAAGGCATATTTAAATAGAAAAACTTACAGTCACAACACCGGACAGCAGCTGGATTGCTTCCACACAGTTGGCAGATGTGTGTTACCACATTTCCTCGTGCCACAGCCGTGTTCAACTTCTCTGAAATGAGACTTTGTCTTG
Organism: Silurus aristotelis; assembly: GCF_946808225.1. Classification (NCBI taxonomy): domain Eukaryota; kingdom Metazoa; phylum Chordata; class Actinopteri; order Siluriformes; family Siluridae; genus Silurus; species Silurus aristotelis. The sequence continues at coordinate 17,663,922 of NC_139590.1, read as the reverse complement.
TGCTCCAGTTTGAGGAAACTAGGAGAGGATCTCTTGAGGTTCCAAGAGCTGATGCATCATCATCTATAGAATCGCTCAGTGAGTGCTGGAGATCTTGCATGAAACTCTCTGTTAAAATAGTATGGAATATTAAACACACACATACACACATTATATATATATTATGTAATTTACAGAATGAAGTACACACCAACAGTCTCTGGAGAAATGGTCACCTCACAGTTAGTGTCAGGAGCATTGATGTGAGGATCAGTTTTCCAGTGATCAACTGTACCACATAAAAACAATAAAGAACAACATTCAGAACATTTACAACTTGTCCCACATTTTGATCTCCTTTATAACCAGTGTAAAATGGTCCAAGCTCACTGTTTAACATTTAGTTGAGAGGACTAGCAGACTTTTTATTTCCCAAACCCAAATGTAGACAGTTCAATTGCTTGCAGTTAGCTGTCTATAAGGTGTCAAATAGATGAGGAAAGCAAATAAACTTGCTTGCTGTAGAAGCGGAGTATAAAAACAAGCTGGTTGGCCACTTACAACACACTCAGAACAAACTGCTTCAAACAAATCTTACCAAGACCAATCATTTAGTGAAGCTTTTACTTCTTTACAATAAATACTGTATTTTATTCAATTTATTTTCATGTTAAAAATCAGTGCTTCTGGTTTGATTGTTTACATCATATTCCTTGTTTCATACATTCATAAGTGCCTAAACAATCCAGATATTCAATATATCTTGAATGAAAAATTATACTGACCCTCATTTGACTGATTTCTATTTCATCTTGGTCTTGCTTAGACAATGTTTCCATCACTGTCTCTTTTTCTCCCATGTACCCTTGGTTCAGGTGTTTTTACTGGTGCTGCTTCCTCCTCTCCCTGCAGCTCTTGAATTAAGTCATCAAGACTTTGGAGCTCATCATTGATTTCTTGATGCTCAACCAGGTTATTCAGCAGCATAAACTGTTATTGTAGTTCTGAATCACTCATGGTGAGGGGCAGGAACAGAAACAAACAGAAAGACGGACAGATACAACACAACAACAACAACAACAAAAACAGATGTAAACAGTGAAAGAGAGAGAGAGGGAGAGTGAGAGAGAGAGAGAGGGAGAGTGAGAGAGAGAGAGAGAGAGAGAGAGAGAGAGAGAGAGAGAGAGAGAGAGAGAGAGAGAGAGGGTTGAGGAGATTAAAATAAAAGAGGAATGTTGGAAAATCTAAAGGACCTGATGAGAGAAAAAAGAAAGATTTAGAATTCAGAATTGAACACCTTACATTTTACCAATTTTTTCTTTATCAGTTTGGGCAGTTTGTGATGGTTTTAAATTGTACTATGTGGGATGAAATGGGATTAGACAGGTGGGATTTTGATATTTCTGATGTGCCAAATGACAGACATAGAAAATAGTTTACAACGTAGTTACAACCTAACCTTCTTTAGACAAAAACGCTTAATTTGCTTTATTATATTGTAAATATGTGATGCTCCACAGTATTGTTGTTTTTTTTTTTATTTAAATATTTGTCAAAATCAATTTGTATTGTTATTGCTGAGATTTGTGTATTTACTAGAGTTTTTTGTGTAGATTTTGAACAATTACTTGAAAACACACCAATCTGGCAACACTGTTCCTCATCTGAACATTTATAAACGGCTAAAGTATTAAAGTACTACTGTCATTTTGGTAACTTAAAACACACAATTTCCAAATATCATACAATCTCCTCTATTTCCTTGCATGATTAAATGTGAAAAAACAAATAAACAAACTTGAATGTAATTATCTATCCTAGCCTGCCTACTACACATTTGGTGCAGCAAGTTATATTTTTATAATGTCTGCTGTGATTTACTGCATCACAAAACTGCTTCATTTCACTTCTACAGCTTCTAAACACAACTTCTTGACCTGATTGAACAGTTTTTGTTCCGTAAATTGTAGGGATTGTTCCCAATTATATTAATGAACTGTTCTACTTACCGAGTGGAAAATTGCAATGGAGCAGGGGTTCTCCATACGACGGCCAATGACGTCAGCGCCACTGATGAATTTATTAATAAATAAATAAATAAATAAATAAATAAATAAATAAATAAATAAATAAAGTCCTTATAAATACATAAATAAATAAATGAATAAATAAATGAATAAATAAATAAATAAATAAATAAATAAATAAATAAATAAATAAATAAATAAATAAATAAACGTGGTGAGGGAAGACGCAGGTAGTTGGTGAGAAAGAGGCAGTTTTAGAGATAGAAAATGTGGAGAAAAAAAAACATGACCTGGACTGAGTAGCCCTGCCATAATACATTTATAGCAAGCTATTCTTTTTTATCGTAGTCCCGATCCCGTTCATAAGACAAAACGGACTACAGTCTGGTTCCGGTTCAGAGATCTACAGAAGTCTATGGGAATCCCTGCACGTTGAAAAACGACGCTAAAGGGATACCCAGTGCGTCAAAATGTGACTCCAGGGGATCCTGACCAAGCGTCCATATTTGACGAGTTGGGAGTGAGAATTTGGTCATTTTGTGGTTTGGTTTTTGTTCACAAAGCCTTTTTATTGGTTATTCATAAAATTATGCTAATTCATATATATATATATATATATATATATATATATATATATATATATATATATATATATATATATATATATATATTTTTATATATATATATATATATATATATATATATATATATATATATATATATATATTAAAATTTTCATAACATTTTTACACAAGAAAAATCAGTCAAAACGTTATTTTTAAAAAGTCATGTTTTTGACAATACTTATTTCCCCCTTATTCCACTTTTTAATGGTTTCTAATTGAATTATGCTTATGAATATGAAAATTCATATTTTCCAAACATAAACAATGATGAAAAAAAGGATGAAAAACCTCATATTTCTGTCAAAACATAAGATAGCATGTAACATTTTCAGTTTTTTTGTTTACGCATTGTACTTTGTAGCAGATTTTCATGAATTTTTCTTATGAAAATGCAAATTCATATATTTATAATATTTTTGAAAAAACTCTTCTACTAACTCTAAACTATTTTTGACACGACTACCTATATTTAAACACATGACTACCTTGTCATGTGTTTCACTGACTTCTAAATATTCTATTTTCATAACAATCATTTTTGTCAAAAGGGTATATATGTCAGTATTTTTGTTCATTTACTGCACCCATTTACGTTTTTTTTTCATGACATTATGCTTTTGAATATTAAAACATATTTTCACCATAAATATCATACCTTTAAAAATTTTTTTTTTTTTAACAAATTTCTAATGTCACCATCAATGTTAACTTTCTGCCATTATTAACTGTTTTTTTTTTATTATTATTAAATTAAGCTGAAAAATTCATATTAACTATAATATTTGTATAAAAATAGTAAAATTCATGGAAAATGTTATTTTTGTCAAAACGTGATATTTCATGTCAGTATTTTCGTTCACTGACTGCACCCTTTTATGTTTTGTCATGAAAATATGATTCTGAATATGAAAACGTTTTCACTATAACAATCATACCTTTTGTGTAAAACTTAATTTTTTTCAAAACAAATGTGTCATGTCACGCTCATCGTTCACTTTCTGCCATTTTTACCTTTTTTTCTTTTTTTTTTTTTTTTCGAAATTTTGCTTAAAAATTCATATTAACTATTATATTTTTTATCAAAAGAGTAAACTTCTTGTCAAAACTTGATTTGTCCTTACCATTTTCATTCTCTTATTCCTTTTTCAATGGTTTTTATAAAAGTTTTGCTCATGAGTATGAAAATCGAAAAAGCGTTTTTCTTTCGTCCTGCGAGGAACATGGAACTTTTTGAATATAAAAATTCATATTTTCATAATAACTCTTATTTGTATATTTGTTCAATTTTTACAGTTAGAACTGTAAACATTTTAATTTTTCAATTTTTTTTATTTCATGTTTTTTCCCCGTTTTTCCACTTTGAAGAAGTTTTTAAATGAAATTATGTTCACAATATGAAATTTTTTTTTTTTTCCAATAGATGGTTGGGAAAACAAATGTCAAAATATGATTTCTAATTTAATTTTTTTTTGTTTTTTGTTCACTTATTCCTTTTTGTAACGTCTATTAATGAAATTATGCTGTTTAATATAAATATTAATATTTTCATAATTACTTTCATTTTTGTATGAAAAAAGTCGTTTTTAACAAAACTTGATTTTTAATGTAATTGTTTCCCCTTATTCCATTTTTTTTTTACAGTTTTCAATGAAATTATGCTTACGAATATGAAAATTCGTATTTTCCAAATAGATGAAAACATTATGAAAAAAGTAATATTTCTGTCAAAACATGATTTACATGTAACATTTTTTTAGTTTTTTGTGTCATTGGCTTCTTGCATTTTAAATATATTTTCCTGAAATGTACCTTCGAAAATAAGAAAATTCGTATTTTCACAAGAATAATTTTTGTCAAAAGGTTATCATGTCTGTATTTTTGTTAACTTATTGCACCATTTTACTTTTTTTTCATGAAATTATGCTTATGACTGTAAAAATTTATATATATTCACAACAACTCTATCTTGTTTAAATACAACGTAATTTATCTCAAAACAAATGTCACCATCATCATTCACATTTTGCAATTTTAACTGCTTTTTAATGAAATTATGTTTAAAAATTCACATTTCATATGAACTATAGTCTTATGAACATTTTCAAATTTTTCCAAAATTTGATTTGTCATGTCACTGTTTCCATTTTAATGGTTTGTAATCAATTTTTGCTTATGAGCATTAAAATTTATACTATCCTACTTTTTCTGGAAAAAAGTTTTTTTTGTCAATTTGTAGGTTTTTTTGTTCACTTATTGACTACTGTAATGGTCATTTCTGAAATCATGCTAATTAATAGAAAAATTCATATTTTCACAATAACTATAATTTTTGTATGAAAATTACATAATGCCAAGACAGGATTTATGAAACGTTATTAATGTTTAATGTAATTTTTCCCCCTTATTCCACCTTTTAACGGTTTCTTTTGAAATTATGCTTATGAATATTATTTTTTTTCCAATAGATAAAAAAGATAAAAATGTATGAAAAAGGTCATATTTTGGTCAAAACATGATTTAGCATGTAACATTTTTAGTTTTTTCGTTTAAGCCTCGTACTTTGTAATTTTTTCATAAAACTTTGCTTATGAAAATAAAAATTCATATACTTAAAATATATTTTTATGAACAAACGTTGTCAAAACTTTATTTGCCATGTCACGTGTTACATTGAAGTTTTGCACGTTTTAATGTTTATTCCTAAAATGTACCTTCAGAATACAAAAATTCATATTTTCATAACAATAATCTATTTTGTCAAAAAATGAAATGTGATTCTTATGAGTTTGAAAATTTATATTTTTATATTAACTGTCCTACTTTTTCTGAGAATAAAAACATCTATTTTTTATAATGATTTCTCATGTAAATTTTTCGTTCAGTTGTTGACTTTTTCCACATTTTCTTCATATCTTTTTTCATACATGAAAAAGATATGAAAAAGATATGGAAAAGTCTTATTTCTGTCAAAACACGATTTATGTAACATATTTAGGTTTTTTTTTGTGTACTTTGTAACGTTTTTTCATGAAATTTGCTAATGTAAATAAAAATTTTAATATTTAAAATATTTTTAGGAAAAAAACACTTTTTGCACTTTTAAAAAAAATTCTGAAATGTTGCTTTTGAATGTGAAAATGTAAACATTTTATTATATCAGATTTTCATGAAAACAGTTCTTTTTGTCATAACGTGATTTTTCATTCACTTTTTGCATCCTTTTACGCTTTTCATGAAATTATGATTCCGAAAACCATATTTTCACTATATCATACCTTTTATGAAAATTTTTATTTTTCAAAACAAATATCGTCACCGTCATCGTTCACTTGGCTTTTTTTTATGCCTTATATTTTTATGAAGAGTGCAATTTTTGTCAGTATTTTTGTTGACATTCACTTTGTAATGGTTATTATTAATATAAAAACTATTATTTCCCTAATTCTAATTTTTTTTATGAAACAGTCATGTTTTTGACAAAACTATTTTTTCCTGTTATTCCACTTTTAAACTTTTTTTTAATGCTTATAAAAATGTTAATTCATATTTTTGAAATAGATAATTGGGAAAAACATGAAAAAAGTATATTATATTTCTGTCAAAACATGTCTCGTCAATTTTTTTGTTATTTCATTTATTCAGCTGTTTTGTAACAGCTACTAATGAAATTAGGCTAATTAATACGAAAATTCATATTTTCATAATTACGTTAATTTTTGTATGAAAGTCTTTTTTTAACAAAACTTGAATTTTAATGTCATGTTTTTCCCCTTATTCTATTTTTCGTTTAAGCTTTGTACTTTGTGATTTTTTTTTTCATGACACTTTGTTTATGAAAATAAAAATTCATATATAATTTATATTTAGTTTTGTCATGAAATTCTGATTCTGATTATGAAAACATATATTTTTACTATTTTTGAAATTATGCTTAAAATTTCATTATATTTTTATGAAAAGAGTAAAATTCTCTCTATTTTTTTTAATCGTTTCTTAATGAAATTTTGCTTATTAGTATGAACATGTATATTTTCATAATAACTGTACTACTTTTTCTGAAAATAAATACATCCATTTCTTAAACCATGATTTCTCGTAATTTTTTTTTTAATTCACAATGTAACGGTTATTATTAATATCAAAATAATTTTCATAATTACATTTTTTTTTATGAAACAGTATCTATACAATATGTATCTTGAGTATAAAAATGTATATAGTCAAAAACGTATATATTTGTCAAAATTTTGTCATCATGACCTTTTGCACTTTTTAACATTTTTTTCTAAAAAAAATTAATTATCGTCACCGTCATCGTTCACTATTTGCCATTTTTCTTCAATAACTTGGTTGTCACCTTTTTAATTCTTTACTTCACTTTTTAACCGTTTTTAATTAAATTATGCTAATTAATATAACCATTTATTATTTATTATTAATTTACTGATTTAGTCACGTCTTGTTCTGGTCTTGTTAGTCACGTCTTGTTCTGTTTACAGTTTTTCATTAAATTATGATTATGAATATAATCATTCATATTTTAATAACTCATATTTTTTACAAAAAAAGTGCTATTTTGTTTATGTCGTAAATTATCATAAACATGTAAAAACATTGTGGTCAAGAGCATGCTATATGTGAAAAATGACATGGTTCGAAAATGCGTTTTCCTTTCGTCCTTGCGAGGCTGAGACTTGCGGAATCGCTTTTTCAGCTCTTAGGAGCTCTTTCTTTACAGCACATACACGGCTTGGCCAAACATGTGAAAATTATTTGTTTTTGATGAATTCTGACTTTGCACACCCGATATGTTCACTTTTTACAGTTTTTTATCAAATTAAAATTATGAATATGAAAATATATATTTTTATAAAAACTAATATTTTGTATAAAAAAAGTTATATTTTTGACAAAATATGATATATTAAGTCCTATGTCATCATCAACAGGCAAGAACATTGTGGTCAAGAGCATGCGATATGTGCAAAAATGACATGGTTCGAAAATGCGTTTTCCTTTCGTCCTGCGAGGCTGAGACTTGCGGAATCGCTTTTTCAGCTCTTAGGAAGCTCTTTCATTACAGCACATACACGGCTTGGCCAAACATGTGGAACTTTTAGTTTTTTGATGAATTATGACTTTCTACACCCTATACGTTCACTTTTTACAGTTTTTCATAAAATTAAAATTATAAATATGAAAATTAATAGTTTTATAATAACTCATATTTTGTCTAACAAAAAGTGCTATTTTTGACAAAACATAATTTATTATGTCCTATATTATCATAAACATGCAAAAACATTGTTGTCAAGTGCATGCGATATGTGAAAAATCACATGATTCGAAAAACCGTTTTCCTTTCGTCCTGCGAGGCTGAGACTTGCGGAATCGCTTTTTCAGCTCTTAGGAAGCTCTTTCTTTACAGCACATACACGGCTTGGCCAAACATGTGGAACTTTTAGTTTTTTGATGAATTATGACTTTCTACACCCTATACGTTCACTTTTTACAGTTTTTCATAAAATTAAAATTATGAATATGAAAATATATATTTTCATAAAAACTAATATTTTGTATAAAAAAAGTTATATTTTTGACAAAATATGATATATTAAGTCCTATGTCATCATCAACAGGCAAGAACATTGTGGTCAAGAGCATGCGATATGTGCAAAAATGGCATGGTTCGAAAATGCGTTTTCCTTTCGTCCTGCAAGGCTGAGACTTGCGAATCGCTTTTTCAGCTCTTAGGAAGCTCTTTCATTACATCACATATACGGCTATTTCTACAACCGATTTGTTCACTTTTTAAAGTTACAACTGTAAACATTTTAGTTTTTCGATTTTTTTATTTATTTCATCTTTATCCACTTTAAAATTATGATTACCAATATGAAAATAAATTTTTTTCAACTAGATGATTGGAAAAACAGATGTAAATATTATGAAAAAAAAGTAAAATTTCTGTCAAAATATGATTTCGCATTTAAATTTGTTTAGTTCTTTTGTTCACTTACTCCCTTTTGTAACGTTTATTAATGAAATTAGGCTAATTAATAATCAATATTCATATATTCATAATTCCTTAAATTTTGTATGAAAAAAATTGTTTTTAAAAAAACTTGATTTTTAATGACGTTTTTCCCCTTATTCAATTTTTTTTTGGAAATTATGCTAATGAATATGGTGTTTGTGGACGGGAGTGGTCAGCAGCCAGAGAGACCTCCCAAAGATCTGCAAGCAACGTAGACGAGGAGGGACTGGAGCTTGCGGTGTGTCGGCATGGAGTGCTACTCTGTGCGTTAAATATGTGCAGGGGGGAAATTTTTGCTTATCCCCTGTACCTGCAAAAATGGCCGGCTAGTAGGCAAATCACTTTTTTTGTATGGATGTGACCTGCAAATATTGGCCTTATCTCCAAAGAATTGCAAAAAGCTGCCCAGAGCTCCAGCACCTTCTTAACATGAAGCCCTTTCTTTCAGTATTCCATGCCAAAGCCCATGATTTTAAGTGCAAAGTAGGTGAACTTTGCAATGAGATTAATAAAATCTGCAAATGAATATCAAAACTTTTTCAGCATTATATTATTATTTTTCATTCCTAATCAGGTAAAAATGGAGTGGAGCATATCAGGATGGGGCTGGTTTGACACTAGGAGAGGAGGTGGAACAGTGCAATGCTTTCCTCTCCAGGATTGCAGTGACCACAAAACATATGTCTAAAGCAGGTAAAATGACCTTCTACTGCACTTGTTACATCATTACAGGGGGAATATGGGAATATGATATTTTCTGTGTTTGCAGGGCGCACAGACATGCTGACTCTGATTGGCCATGCGCTGGAACAAACATTGGCCACCGCACTGAGCCGCCGATATCAGAAGGTAAGATAGAATCAGTAGAATTAGTTCTAGATGCTCAGTAATGAATATCATTCATTTTTGAAGCTGTACAGGGTTATTCAAAACGAATGAACCGATATCATGACTCATTGCTTCAGTTCCCAAGCATCGTCATGGCATGAGTCAGTGACCGTGAATTATATAAGTTGATTGTGAATTTAATACTTGTGACTTGGCTGGAGTTTTCTTTTCTTTAAAAAAATATTGCGTAATGAAATCGGTTAATTATTTTTTAATTAACCCTGTATATTGAAGATTTGTTTGTTTTTATACTATCTGTGATTTCTTGTCATTTCAGACCACGAAAGCTCTCTGCAAAGCCAGTTGCAAAACCTAGAGTCCATGAAAGTCGAACTGACAGTGACGGAGAGCCAATTGGAAGATTGGGTCAATGATGTTAAGGAGTGGGCAGATAGTGAGGAAATGACTAGTGTGTGTGTGTTTGTGTGTGTATACTGTATATATATATATATATATATATATATATATATATATATATATATATATATATATATATATATATATATATAAATATATATATATATATATAAATGTATATATATATATATATATATATATACATATTTTTATTTTTTTTATATATGTTACTAGTAATACATTTAGTTGTAAATAATTGTAATTGTTACTCTTGTTGTAATTTCTTCTCAGCAACAACAACAACCACCACAAATGATGTTGATGCTTTGGCCAGCAGAATTGAAGTGCTGGAGGTGAGTATCAAGAGGCGTTCCCAGCGTCTCTATAAAGATACAGATGGCAACAAAGGTCGTGCCAGGATCCGCCGCAAGATCAGGGAAGAGAAGGGGATCCTGACATCAGTTGTGGAGAAATACAACATAATGGTTCCAAAAACAAAAACCATTTTGTCTGGTGAGACAGCTTGGCCATGGCAGCTACCACACAGTGGTATGTACACTAGTCTTCTGACAATTCTTTTATATAATGACACATCAGCCACAATGCCACAAATGTCAATTTGCAACCCCATATGATGTAAGTTTTTCTCATGCATTCCAGACACTGTTTATTTAAGGACAATAAGAAAGGCATTCGACATCATCATGTCACTAAGGCGACTTCAGGAGGAGCAGAAAATTGTTGTTGCAGAGATGAATCAACATTGGAAATATCTTTCAACTCGTGCTGAGACCCTCCGAGAACTGTCCTGCTTGTTTGCCAGCGAGAGTCTGAAAGTAAGAATTTGTAATATATGGCACAAACATAAGCATTAGGGCTGCCGCATTTTTTTTCTGGAAAATGAACTCAACACAGTTCCAGTTCCATAGCTGAAAAAGAATGTTATAAGTTAAGTTATTCAGCCATCACAACTGTCTGATTATCTTTATTTTACTATTAGTAAGAGTCTGAAATATAGAAATACAACCAGTCAGTGATGGAAATGAAGTGTGTTATTGTAAGGCTAAGTACTGTAGTGTACTAAAGTATAGATTTCAGTTACTTGTACTCTAGATGATTTGTTACTTCTCATGGCTCTTTGTAGTTGTAAAGTATTAGGCTGCAAAATACTTTTTACTGAGCTTATAAAATACGACATTTTGGTATGAATAAAACTACTCAGTAGTTTACACATATAGAATAAATACAGCCAGCCAAAAGAATATGCAAAGAAAAAAATATTTGCCAACAAAGATTTATAACTCGTTAGATTTGTACATTTTTGTAAAAAAAAGAATAATTAGATACAGTTATTAGTTATTCTACAATAATTAGATACAAAATAGTTGAAAATGACCTCCACCAACTACAACACTAAATAATCATGAGTTTAATGAGTAATAAAAATCAAAGGAAATTTGATTCATATTGGAAATATGAAGAGTTCAGGTGCAAAAGTCTCTAATCCATTTGGTTTTTGTTTTTGTTTTTTATAAAATTAGCATTTTTCTTAGGTGCCAATGTTTATGTTCAGTTTATTCACTTGAATGGCAATAAAAATAACCTATTTAATGCCATTAATGTGGAATTAATGGACAGAACAAAGGAGCCTGAGAAAATGTCCATTTCAGAAGGAAATTCTAAACACCACTTACAGGCATTTGCATCTAAACACTTCAAATGAAATTTTAGGTCTTCATCCCTGGGCTGAGGAAAAACAACTGGCCACATGCCTGTGTTCTAGATTAGGGTACTGTATAACAGTTGAAACCTGTTTATAGACATGGAATAAGCAGATTATAATAAGGACATAGACAAGCAAGACAAAGAAATCTATTATGATAAAGAGGAATCCTTATTTCCCAACACTAAATGCAAGTTCATTTATTGCTGTTTTGCTATTCAGGTGTTCCAATTATGCAGACTGCTTTTACGAACATTTGTGAAAGAATGGGTTGCTCTCAGGAGCTCAGTGAATTCCAGCATGGTACCGTGACAGGATGCCACCGGTGCAATAAGTTCAGTCCTGAAATTTCTTCACTACTAAATATTCCACAGTAAACTGTTAATGGTGTTATAACAAAGTGGAAGCAATTGGGAACGACAGCAACTCTGCCACGAAGTGATAGAACATGTAAAACCACAGAGCGGGTCAGAGGATGCTAAAACACATAGTGCACAGAAGTCATCAACTTTCTGCAGGGTCAGTAGCTACAGTCCTCCAAACTTCATGTGCCCTTCAGATTAGTTTAAGAACAGTGCACAGAAAGGTTCATGGTCGAGCAGCTGCATCCAAGCCTTACATCAGCAAGTGCAATGCAAAGCATGGGATGCAGTGGTGTAACGCATGCCACCACTGGACTCTAGAGCAGTGAAGACTTGTTCTCTGGAGTGACTATTTACGCTTCACTGTCTGGCAATCCTAAAGACAACCCTGGTTTGGGGGTTACCAAGGGAACGGTACTTGTCTGACTGCATTGTGCCAAGTGTAAAGGTTGGTGGAGGGGGATTATTATGTGGGTTTGTTTTTAAGTAGTTGGGCTCTGCCCCTTAGCTCAAGTGAAAGGAACACTTAATGCTTCAGGACATTTTGGACAGTTCAGTACCTACTTTGTCGGAACAGATTGGGGACGGCCTGTTCCTGTTCCAACATGACTGAGCACAAGTGCAGAAAGCAAGATCCATAAAGACATGGATGAGTGAGTTTAGTGTGGAAAACATGGTGCTGTAATTTGTAGTTCATTGAAATGTATACTTGTGCTGTAGTGTTTCGGTTAGGAACATGATCTCTGTAAATCGTGAATTTTTTGTACCATAGCAATACCTCATTGTTTAGTGACAGTATTAGTGAAGTCATATTGACAGTTAAACAGTTTGCAACATGAAGCACCTTCAATTTTTGCCTAAAAGTTAATCCAGCCACACCCCGTCAAAATAAACGTCCCACTTATTTGTCCAAATATAGTAATTACAGGCTCTACCGGCTTCAGGTGGGTTATAACAGGTCAGTTATATATTTATTTCTTCTCATTAAAAATACAATTTACAGTTATAGATTTCTATCTGGAGCTAACCTTATGTAGATTAGATTATTGATTAGTGAATCTTTTTTTTTCTAAAACCTATTGATTTTCATGGTATGAACAGCTGTATACAGTGACAGCTGTATACAGTATAAGGAATATATATATATATATATATATATATATATATATATATATATATATATATATATATATATATATATATATATATATATATATATATATATTTATATATATATATATATACAGTGGGTACGGAAAGTATTCAGACCCCCTTAAATTTTTCACTCTTTGTTATATTGCAGCCATTTGCTAAAATCATTTAGGTTCATTCTTCTTCCTCATTAATGTACACATAGCAACCCATAACCTTGTGGGGTGGACAGAAATGGCTGTCCACCAACGTTTACCATCCAACCTGACAGAACTGGAGAGGATCTGCAAGGAGGAATGGCAGAGGATCCCCAAATCCAGGTGTGAAAGACGTGTTGCATCTTTCCCAAAAAGACTCCTGGCTGTATTAGATCAAAAGGGGGCTTCTACTAAATACTGAGCAAAGGGTCTGAATACTTAGGACCTTGTGATATTTCAGTTTTTCTTTTTTAATAAATCTGCAACAATGTCAACAATTCTGTGTTTTTCTGTCAATATGGGGAGCTGTGTGTACATTCATGACGAAGACGAATGAACTTAAATGATTTTAGCAGATGGCTACAATATAACAAAGAGTGAAAAATTTAAGGGGGTCTGAATACTTTCCGTACCCACTGTATATATATACAGCTGTATACGGTGTGTGTGTGTGTGTGTGTGTGTGTGTGTGTGTGTGTGGCACCCTCTGCCACAGTACTCCTCAGTCCTTCCTTCTCCTGAGGTGGCTCCTTCTCAACTCAGTATACTGAGGCACCACTAAGACTCTGTGGAAAGGTCCACTGAGTGATGGCACCCTTTGGGTTGTCAAGTGGGCGCCCTCCTTCCTAAGTGTTTCGCTGATAGGCCCACGACACCTCCAGAGGGTTCAGCAGTGAATCCCAGCGTCCCAGGTTCACTCCCTAGATGCCATCAACTCGCTTAAAGACCCAGGCGAAGTCTTTTCTCTTTACCCACAGCCACTGGCTTCCCTTTTCCGCAGCTGCAGAGAGGTCTTTGACCGCCTGCTGGTCGACCTTTCCTTGTAGCCTGGATGTTGTGGTGGCTACGAACCCTCTGCAACCTACTTCCACTGGGCGTACCTTTACATTCCAGCCTTGTTGTTATGCATCGGCTGCAAGTTCAGCGTACCTCAGCCATTTCCGTTCATAGGCCTCCTCCACTGCACCCTCCCAGTGAACGGTGAGCTTGATGATGTAGACAAGTTTGAGCGAGGCTGACCACAGAACAAGGTCTGGTCGCAGGTTGGTGGCTGCAATTTCAGCTGGGAAGCATAGTTTCTTATTCAAGACTGCCAGCAGCTTCCAGTCCTGTGCTCTACCCAGCTGACCATAGTCTGATCTTATGGTGGTGAGGTTGGCTTGACCCTCACCCTCCCGAACAAATGGTGTTGGCTGCCACTGGGATGATGGGGGAGGAAGGGCATTCACATTTGTCCGTCGATTTTCCAACACTGCAGCAAGACACTTCAGCACCTGGTTGTGCCGCCAGGTGTAACGCCCTTGGGTGAGTCTAGTCTTGCATCCAACTAAGATGTGCTTCAGTGTTCTAGCCTTGGGCATAGAGGGCACGTGGGGTCCTCAGCATACCATTGGCTTAGGTTTGCAGGAGAAGGCAGGACATCATAGGCAGCCCGGATGGTAAAGCTTGCCCTGAATGTCTCCATTTCCCACAGCTCTATCCAGGATATCTTCCTCTTCTCCACTCCTTCCCATGCCATCTACTGCCCTTGCTTTGCCTGTGCCACTGCCTGGGCGCACCTTCTTGCTTCCTCCTCCCGCCGTACCTCCTGGACTTGCGTCTTGCGTCTCTGAGATGGAGAGGCCTTGCTCCACACTGGTGTACTGGCCCAAGTCCAAGACCACTCCCCCCCTCCTGCACTCGGCCCACGATGTCTTTGTGTCTGAGTGCTGTCTTTGCCTGCTCAGTTGCAGCCATCGGGGTCCACTTCCTTCCGGTGGCCAAGATGGGGGCCGCTTGGGATACAAATGGATCACTCGAATCCAGTAGCATCATTTCCAGTCTGACTTTGGCACACTTGAACTCCGCTACCAGACTGGAAATAGGCAGGTGTAGAATCCCTTTGCCATAAAGTCCAATACTGCTGAGGCACCTGGGAATGCCAAGCCACTTCCTTACGTATGAGCCGACCAGTCTCTCCAGCTTTTCCACCTTTGAGAGTGGGACTTCGTAGAGGGTTAGTGGCCATAGGAGACGTGGAAGTAGTCCATACTGCATGCACCAGAGCTTAAGCTAGCCAGGAAGCAGGGTTCTGTCAATGTTCTTCAGGCCACTGGCTACCATCATACCACCGACCTAGACTCTTCACTGGCTTCTCTGAGACAGTTGGGATGGGTTCCTTGCCGATGTGGAACCGGTGGTCTGACAGCTTTCCCTTGATGATGGAAATGCTTCTGGACTTGCTCGGCTTGATCTTCATGCGAGCCCGCTCGATGTTGCCCTGGAGCTTACTTAGTAGCCGTACAGTGCTACTTGGTTGTGGTGAGAGTTGTGAGGTCATCCATGTAAGCTCTGACTGGCGGCAGCTTCAGCCCAGGTCTTATTTGCTGTCCGCCAACTGTCCATCTAGAGGCCCGAATGATGACCTCCATTGCCAGGGTGAAGGCCAGTGAGGAGATAGGCCTTGACAAGGGTTGTAAGAGCTGCTGGAACTCTAAAGTAGTCAAAGGCTGTCCAGAGGAGGCTGTGAGGGAAGCAATTATTGGTCCAAACCTAAATAATAAGATGCAAGTTTATTAATTTGAGTCTTGATGTATGTTTTATTACATCATCTAGTACAGTTTAGAACACAGGTCTCGTTTGACTACAATCGGTCCTTTCTAAATCATGTAGAACTGCATTCTCCATCCTACAAATATTGCTAAATTATGACAAGTTTAGTGTTTCAAATGCTGAAAAATAATTTTATACATGCATGACTCACTACTACTACTACTTTAATGCATTATTGGGTAAATGTTGAAGGTCAATGTCCTGCTCAATAAATATGCTTCAGCTAATTGTGTATAATCCATTATGTCCACTTCAATCACAAAATTTTGGGCTCTTGCTAATAACTACATATATTAATCCACACCAGGAGGTAGATCATGCTCCCATTTGTATCCAAAATAATTGAATAATATTTTAAGAATTTTCAGTCTCAGTCTTTGAGTTTTAGTACAGACTACTGACCATCGCCCATGTCCTAGCAAAATCTTGCATCAGTTTTCTGTCTACCTCAGAGGATCATTAGAAGTCAAGTCAAGTCAAGAAGCTTTTATTGAAGCTTTTATTTCTGCCATGATCAACTACATGACCAGGGAGCTTTCTCTTGCCACAGACATAAATAAAAGAAACTTCCATGCTGCTTGTAAGACACCATTTTAACTTTGCCAACATGATATTGGTCATGAAATAGACTACTTAGCATTGCAATGGAGTTACATTTTTAATGAAACACGACTTACCACACAGTGCAAGGTAACCAGTGGACTTTCAATTCTGCTTTTCCCTACACACACACACACACACACACACACACACACACACACACACACACACACACACACACACACACACGAAGTAATAATTATTGAAGCTGTTTAACAGTCACTGGATAGGGCACTGGACATATTGGACATATAACATATTGTTTAAAAGCCAGAATCAGTCACTAAGACAAACAAGCAGCCTAATAAAAGACATTTTATTGATAACTCATTTGTTCTTTTCCTGGTTATTTTATCAAATAGGAAGTTCTTCTGCCTACTACATTTTCGGCAACCTTAATGAGCAAAACACAAGGAACGTTTATTAAGCAATACATGTCAAGTTTGCAGTTGAATTCAAGTTAATAGTTATCATTTCACTTTTTAGGTGATCTGTGGTCCTGTCCATTTGTCCTCCTGCTTTTTGTCAATCGAGCAAAACGTACTGTGCTGGGTTTTCCAAAGCCCTCTTAGCTCAAATCAGTGATTGACAATAACCACACCCCTTTCACATTGGACACTTAAATACAGCTGAATAACTAAAAAGAACAAAATACTGTTTATTGTCTACCAATAACCTGATAACCTGAATAAATCTAATTTGCATGAAGTCAGCTTTGTCTGAGAGCAAATTTATTAATAGTGTGGATTAAAGTGCACCACTGCCAAAAAACTTACCTTTTCTTCCCTTCTTCACATATGGCCCCTCCTGACTCAAGGACTGGGAGGTGGAAGATGGAGCAGTTGGAGAACAAGACTGTGGAACGGAGAGATCTGTGGTGATAAAAGATGGAGGAGAGACAGTTGTGGCAGAAGGTGGCAGTGAACCGATTAAGGTTTTTGTCCTTTTTCTCCTCTGTTGCAAAGACCTAGAACATGGCAGTGAAGGTGGAGGAAAAGAACAGTGTGAAGTTAGAACAGCTAAGGAAGTAGTAGAGGAGCTAGGAGAGAGTGAATTTGGAGAACTTGGGGAAGAGAGAGAAACAAGGTCAAGTGTATATAGAGTCTCAGACTTCTTTGTAAGGCTTTCCGGCTGCTCCACGGTGAGGCTCTCCGGCGGCTCCACGGTGAGGCTCTCCAACTGCTCCACGGTGAGGCTCTCCGACTGCTCCGCGTTGAGGCTCACCGGCTGCTCCACCGTGAGGCTCTCCGACTGCTCCACCGTGAGGCTCTCCGACTGCTCCACCATGAGGCTCTCCGACTGCTCCAACGTGAGGCTCTCCGACTCCAAAATGGAACTGTAGCACTGCTCCTGACTGGGGCTTTTGTGCTGCTTTGTTATGGGAATGTCATTGTCCAGCTGCTGTGCTGTGGAGGTTGCTTTAATACAAGTTTACATTAATTTCATATCTGTACATATTAACAAACAAAAAAAACATGCATTTTAAATACTAATTATTATTTCTGAACAAAAATCTTGCTCCTACCCTTAGTCAAGATAAATTCATACGCTGTCCTCATCTTATTTAAAAAATTAAAGGGCAGTAGATGGCATGGGATGGAGTGGAGAAGAGGAAGATATCCTGGATAGAGCTGTGGGAAATGGAGACATTCAGGGCAAGCTTTACCATCCGGGCTGCCTATGATGTCCTGCCTTCTCCTGCAAACCTAAGCCAATGGTATGCTAAGGACCCCACGTGCCCTCTATGCCCAAGGCTAGAACACTGAAGCACATCTTAGTTGGATGCAAGACTAGACTCACCCAAGGGCGTTACACCTGGCGGCACAACCAGGTGCTGAAGTGTCTTGCTGCAGTGTTGGAAAATCGACGGACAAATGTGAATGCCCTTCCTCCCCCATCATCCCAGTGGCAGCCAACACCATTTGTTCGGGAGGGTGAGGGTCAAGCCAACCTCACCACCATAAGATCAGACTATGGTCAGCTGGGTAGCGCACGGGACTGGAAGCTGCTGGCAGTCTTGAATAAGAAACTATGCTTCCCAGCTGAAATTGCAGCCACCAACCTGCGACCAGACCTTGTTCTGTGGTCAGCCTCGCTCAAACTTGTCTACATCATCAAGCTCACCGTTCACTGGGAGGGTGCAGTGGAGGAGGCCTATGAACGGAAATAACTGAGGTACGCTGAACTTGCAGCCGATGCATAACAACAAGGCTGGAATGTAAAGGTACGCCCAGTGGAAGTAGGTTGCAGAGGGTTCGTAGCCACCACAACATCCAGGCTACAAGGAAAGGTCGACCAGCAGGCAGTCAAGGACCTCTCTGCAGCTGCGGAAAAGGGAAGCCAGTGGCTGTGGGTAAAGAGAAAAGACTTCGCCTGGGTCTTTAAGCGAGTTGATGGCATCTAGGGAGTGAATGATGGACATCAGAGCAACCGGTGTCATCAGAGCAACCGGTGTCCCTGTGTACAACCGAAAAACCCTGAATGAACTCAGCAACAACCCAAACAACACCATTAGTGATGACCTGCGGCAGAAGCTACGCGACCTCGGCGTGCTCCAAAAACCAGGCCCCCAGTCCTTGGCATCACCTGCGGCGGACGGGCGGAGGAGGGGGAATCGGAAGCGCTGCGCAAAAAAAACAGAAGCGCGGAAAGCGAGCGGGTGCTAATGCTAGGCTAAAAGCTAACCCTAGCCGGCCCGCTCTACCATCACTACTGCTGGCAAATGTCTGCTCCCTGGACAATAAACTAGGCTACATCAGACTCCAACAAGCTACTCGGCGTGAGTTCAGACACTGCTGCGTTTTTGTGTTTACGGAGACGTAGCTGAGCGACAGAGTTCCGGACGCCGCCATCCAGTTGGACGGGCTAGCCGCGTTTCGTTCCGACAGAAATGCAGCTCTGTGCGGTAAGACTCGCGGCGGCGGTCTGTGTGTTTACATCAACACGGAATGGTGTAAGAACTCTGTGCTTGTTTCTACCTACTGCTCATCTCTGCTGGAGTTTATTGTTGTGAGATGTAGACCTTTTTATTTACCCCGGGAATTCACCACCGCTATTGTGCTCGGAGTGTACATACCACCTAGCGCTAATGCTAAAGAAGCGCTCAGTGTGCTCTACGGGACCATTAGCGGACTTCAAAACTCACACCCTGACAGATTGTTTATAGTCGCCGAAAATATTAATCACGCAAATCTCAGGACTGTGCTCCCTAAATTTTATCAGAATGTGGACTTTGCAACCAGAGGAGAAAACACGCTGGATGTTGTTTACACAAACATCCGGGGCGCATACCGGGCGAAGCCCCGCCCCCACCTCGGGTACTCAGACCACATCTCTGTTATGTTGATCCCAACATACAGACCACTCAGCAGGCGTTCAAGACCAGTTCAGAAGCAAGTGAGAACCTGGCCAGCAGGATCCATGTCTGCCCTCCAGGACTGTTTTGAATGCACTGACTGGGACATGTTCAGGGAAGCTGCAACCAACGGCGATTTCATCAACTTGGAGGAATACACGTCAACAGTGACCAGCTACATCGGCAAGTGCATTGATGACGTGACTATCTTCAAGACAGTCACTACACGCTCCAACCAGAAGCCGTGGATGACCGCCAAGGTGCGTGTGCTGCTAAAAACAAGAGACTCTGCCTTCAGAGCAGGGGACAGGGCGGCCTTGAAAACAGCAAGGGCCAAACTGTCCCGTGCCATCAGAGAGGCGAAGCGCGCACACGCCAAGAGAATCCACGGCCACTTCCAGGACAGTGGAGACACCCGGCGCATGTGGAAGGGCATCCAAGCGATCACGAATCACAAGACCACATCACCTGCTTGTGACCGTGACGCCTCCCTCCCAGATGCGCTGAACGACTTCTACGCCCGGTTCGAGGTGCAGAACAACATGGTGGCAAAGAAGACCATCCCTCCTCCCAGTGACCAGGTGCTCTGTCTAACCACAGCTGAAGTGAGGAAAACTCTATGCAGAGTTAACCCACGGAAGTCTGCTGGACCAGACAACATTCCTGGCAGAGTGCTCAGGGAATGTGCACAACAGCTAGCTGTCCTCACTGACATCTTCAACATCTCCCTGAGCAGCGCTACTGTTCCTATGTGCCTCAAGACGACGACCATCATTCCTGTGCCGAAAAATTCTTCTGTCTCCTGCCTCAATGACTATCGTCCCGTTGCACTCACACCCATCATGATGAAGTGCTTCGAGAGGCTCGTCATGAGGCACATAAAGACCCAGCTTCCACCCGCACTGGACCCCATGCAGTTCGCATATCGTCCAAACCGCTCCACGGACGATGCTATTTCCACAACCCTTCATCTGGCCCTCACCCATCTGGATAACAAGGACTCTTATGTAAGGATGCTGTTCATAGACTTCAGTTCAGCATTCAACACAATCATTCCTCAGCACCTGATCGAGAAGCTGAGCCTACTGGGCCTGAACACCTCCCTCTGCAACTGGATCCTGGACATCCTGACTGGAAGACCTCAGTCAGTCCGGATCGGAAACAGCATCTCCAGCACCACCACACTGAGCACTGGGGCCCCCCAGGGCTGTGTGCTCAGTCCACTGCTGTTCACTCTGCTGACTCACGACTGTGCACCAATGCACAGCTCGAATCACATCATCAAGTTTGCCGATGACACGACCGTGGTGGGTCTAATCAGCAAGAACGACGAGTCAGCATACAGAGAGGAGGTGCAACGGTTAACAGCCTGGTGTGGAGCCAACAACCTGTCTCTAAACGTTGACAAAACTAAAGAGATGGTTGTTGACTTCAGGAGAACACAGAGTGACCATTTTCCACTGATCATCGCTGGATCCTCAGTGGAGATCGTCAAGAGCACCAAATTCCTTGGTGTTCATCTGGCGGACAAGCTCACCTGGTCACTTAACACCAGCTCCATCACCAAGAAAGCCCGACAGCGTCTCTACTTCCTGAGAAGGCTGAGGAAAGCTCATCTCCCTCCCCCCATCCTGTCCATGTTCTACAGAGGGACCATTGAGAGCATCCTGAGCAGCTGCATCACTGCCTGGTTTGGGAACTGCACCGTCTCGGAACGCAAGACCCTACAGAGGATAGTGAGGACAGCTGAGAAGATCATCGGAATCTCTCTCCCCTCTATCATGGACATCTACACTACACGCTGCATCCGCAAAGCACACAGCATTGTGGATGATCACACACACCCGTCACACACACTTTTTACACTCCTACCATCAGGGAAACGGTTCCGAAGCATTCGGGCCGCCACATCCAGACTGTGCAACAGTTTTTTGCCACAAGCCATCAGGCTCCTCAACAAAGAACTGAACTGAACTCTCTCTCACACACACACACACACACACACACACACACACACACACACACACACACACACACTTACACACAACTGTGTGACTGATCCGCACAAACCGGACTCAACTCCCATCATACACTTCGTTCACCCAGGTTTTCAATACCAATCACATTTTTCACGATCGCAAAATGTTTACATGCCGTCTGTTGCTGATTCCGGGACTTGTTATTTTGCACAATATTCTGTCCAATCCTTTGGTTACTGTTAACTCTATTTTTGATTGCTGCTACTGCTGAATTGCACAAATTCTGTTTACATTTTTCTGTTTACACTGCACCTTATTCTGTTACGACAGGTTTTACTGGCGGAGCTATTTCTATTTTTTATTTTATATTTTGTGTATTGTGTATTGTCCTGCACTGTCCTGTGTTGTCTTGCACTGTCTTGTGTTGTCTTTTGCACTGTTTGCACCAGCTGCACACATGCACTTTATGTGGCGAGGATCTTCTCGGCCCTGTGTTCTTCTGTTCTGTACTGTTTGTTTTATGTTGTTCTATGTAGCACCTGGGTTCAGGAGGAACGTTGTTTCATTTCACTGTGTACTGCATCAGCTATATATGGTTGAAATGACAATAAAAGCTTCTTGACTTGACTTGACTTGACCCTGGGACGCTGGGATTCACTGCTGAACCCTCTGGAGGTGTCGTGGGCCTATCAGCGAAACACCCAGGAAGGAGGGCGCCCACTTGACAACCCAACAGGTGCCATCACTCAGTGGACCTTTCCACAGAGTCTTAGTGGTGCCTCAGTATACTGAGTTTAGAAGGAGCCACCTCAGGAGAAGGAAGGACTGAGGAGTACTGTGGCAGAGGGTGCCACCACTGAATAGACCATCCCACAGAGTCTCATCGGTGCCTCAAGTATGTATAAAGGGATATCAACATCAAGTCCTACACAACAGATCTATACACACACACACACACACACACACACACACACACACACACACACACACACACACACACACACACCGTATACAGCTGTATATATATTTACAGTGGGTACGGAAAGTATTCAGACCCCCTTAAATTTTTCACTCTTTGTTATATTGCAGGCATTTGCTAAAATCATTTAAGTTTATTCTTCTTCCTCATGAATGTACACACAGCTCCCCTTATTGACAGAAAAACACAGAACTGTTGACATTGTTGCAGATTTATTAAAAAAGAAAAACTGAAATATCACATGGTCCTAAGTATTTAGACCCTTTGCTCAGTATTTAGTAGAAGCCCCCTTTTGATCTAATACAGCCAGGAGTCTTTTTGGGAAAGATGCAACAAGTCTTTCACACCTGGATTTGGGGATCCTCTGCCATTCCTTCTTGCAGATCCTCTCCAGTTCTGTCAGGTTGGATGGTAAACGTTGGTGGACAGCCATTTCTTCCATTCCATGGCCAAGCTGTCTCACCAGACAAAATGGTTTTTGTTTTTGGAACCATTATGTTGTATTTCTCCACAACTGATGTCGGGATCCCCTTCTCTTCCCTGATCTTGCGGCGGATCCTCACCATCTGCCCACTCCTTAACATCATTGACCCAATCTTCCAATTGGCTCTCCGTCACTGTCAGTTCGACTTTCATGAACTCTAGGTTTTGCAACTGGCTTTGCAGAGAGCTTTCGTGGTCTGAAATGACAAGAAATCACAGATAGTATAAAACCAAACAAATCTTCAATATACAGGGTTAATTAAAAAAGAATTAACCGATTTCATTACGCAATATTTTATTAAAGAAAAGAAAACTCCAGCCAAGTCACAAGTATTAAAATCACAATCAACTTATATAATTCACGGTCACTGACTCATGCCATGACGATGCTTGGGAATTGAAGCAATGAGTCATGATATCGGTTCATTCGTTTTGAATAACCCTGTACAGCTTCAAAAATGAATGATATTCATTACTGAGCATCTAGAACTAATTCTACTGATTCTATCTTACCTTCTGATATCGGCGGCTCAGTGCGGTGGCCAAATTGTTGAACTTTTGTTGATTCCAGCGCATGGCCAATCAGAGTCAGCATGTCTGTGCGCCCTGCAAACACAGAAAATATCATATTCCCATATTCCCCCTGTAATGATGTAACAAGTGCAGTAGAAGGTCATTTTACCTGCTTTAGACATATGTTTTGTGGTCACTGCAATCCTGGAGAGGAAAGCATTGCACTGTTCCACCTCCTCTCCTAGTGTCAAACCAGCCCCATCCTGATATGCTTCACTCCATTTTTACCTGATTAGGAATGAAAAATATTAATATATTGCTGAGAAAGTTTTGATATTCATTTGCAGATTTTATTAATCTCATTGCAAAGTTCACCTACTTTGCACTTAAAATCATGGGCTTTGGCATGGAATACTGAAAGAAAGGGCTTCATGTTAAGAAGGTGCTGGAGCTCTGGGCAGCTTTTTGCAATTCTTTGGAGATAAGGCCAATATTTGCAGGTCACATCCATACAAAAAAAGTGATTTGCCTACTAGCCAGCCATTTTTGCAGGTACAGGGGATAAGCAAAAATTTCCCCCCTGCACTCATTTAACGCACAGGGTAGCACTCCATGCCGACACACCGCAAGCTCCAGTCTCTCCTCGTCTACCTTCCTTGCAGATCTTTGGGAGGTCTCTCTGGCTGCTGACCACTCCCGTCCACAAACACCTCTTCCACTGACCTATAATATAGAAAATAGTTGATGAAAATAAGACTCTCGTAAACAAAATCTGTAGATGGAGGCAATTGTACTGTATAAAGTCTAATCATCTGCGATTTTACAGTACATGTTTGGATGCCTTGTGAATGTAGTCCACAAATCTTGTCACATCTTCATCCTTAGCTATAAAGATGTCTTCAAAGATGGCCTGTTCTTCAGATCTATAAAAAAGAAAAACAAACAAACAAACAAACAAACAAAAAAAACAACATACAAAACAGGTACACAAAATTGAATGATACATTCTAATCTAATTTAACTTTACTAGGCACATTAAATGGATATTTCTTCCTATTAATATTGTTTCAACAGTGTGACATTATGCACAATTCTGGTATACCTAGCTGCATTCTTGAAATGGTAAATCTTGTGGTTTCCATCTACTGAAACTGCCAGAATATCTAGGGTGCATGCAGGACAGATGAAAGGCTCTTCCTTGCAGATTTTGTCCACCTCAATACGGACAGCCTCCCACTCAAAAAAGCTTTTCTGAAAACTGTCTGTGGAGATCTTGCCAGTCTATTAAAAGTAAGGAAACAAACAGCTAATAATGTAAAATAAATGCATTAGCATCAAACACCTTTCTACCCAGAATACAGAAAGATTACCAATACTGTAGGATAAATAAATGTAATACTCACACGACCAAATCAGACAGTTCGCTGATCCAGCATTCTTGAAAAAGCTTGGCAGGACAGTCCTGGTGCTGCCATCTTCATTTCTTCAAATAAAAAAAAAGACATCTGTGGCATAAATTGTGGCAAAGTTAAGGGTCGCAGGCCAGTAGTCACTTCGATTTAGCTCGACCACTCCAGCAGCCCAAGTGGCTTGGCATGCCTCACAACTCAACTCAGGCATGCTTAGATCAAATCATCCTGAAAAAATCTAAAACATTTCCACTTTAATGTAAACCTTAAGTGATTAATCAGGTTTTGGATTATTTCAACCTTTTTTTTTTACATGACTTTTGTATACTCAAAAGTCATGTGTAGATCTTACATACAAACCTGTGCCAAACTTATGGAGGTAGAGCATGTATAGATTTTTATCTTCACACACTTACCATTCATTGTGATCACAGCAACAGTCTTTCCTGGGCTGACCCTCAATGACTCTGGTGAACAACCGCAAATTTTCAGGAACCTCCACAGGCACATGGCGCACTGAACAAGATCCAACGTGAATTAAGATCATTTGGATTGACGGAGTAATATAACATTGGAACAATTCTATGGTATTGAAGTACATTGCTGTAAAAATATACAGAGATGCTCAAAAAGCTAACTGACACGAAGTATCCACATTAATTTAATATCAAACAACAAGAGACAAAAAGGCATATTTAAATAGAAAAACTTATGAGGACTAACAATTCCTAGAATGATATTTATGTTGTCCAGACACAAACAAGAACTTACCACAATGGGAAAGAGATGTATCTACAACAAAAGTTGTTGATGGCAATGGCTGGTAGAATCCAGGAGTCATGGCATCTCGGTTATAGAGAGCATGTCTGGTGTGCATGATGACATCACATTTAGCACAAAAGAAGGGGCGTGGTCGACAGTCACAACACCGGACAGCAGCTGGATTGCTTCCACACAGTTGGCAGATGTGTGTTACCACATTTCCTCGTGCCACAGCCGTGTTCAACTTCTCTGAAATGAGACTTTGTCTTGTGCTCCAGTTTGAGGAAACTAGGAGAGGATCTCTTGAGGTTCCAAGAGCTGATGCATCATCATCTATAGAATCGCTCAGTGAGTGCTGGAGATCTTGCATGAAACTCTCTGTTAAAATAGTATGGAATATTAAACACACACATACACACATTATATATATATTATGTAATTTACAGAATGAAGTACACACCAACAGTCTCTGGAGAAATGGTCACCTCACAGTTAGTGTCAGGAGCATTGATGTGAGGATCAGTTTTCCGAACGTGATCAACTGTACCACATAAAAACAATAAAGAACAACATTCAGAACATTTACAACTTGTCCCACATTTTGATCTCCTTTATAACCAGTGTAAAATGGTCCAAGCTCACTGTTTAACATTTAGTTGAGAGGACTAGCAGACTTTTTATTTCCCAAACCCAAATGTAGACAGTTCAATTGCTTGCAGTTAGCTGTCTATAAGGTGTCAAATAGATGAGGAAAGCAAATAAACTTGCTTGCTGTAGAAGCGGAGTATAAAAACAAGCTGGTTGGCCACTTACAACACACTCAGAACAAACTGCTTCAAACAAATCTTACCAAGACCAATCATTTAGTGAAGCTTTTACTTCTTTACAATAAATACTGTATTTTATTCAATTTATTTTCATGTTAAAAATCAGTGCTTCTGGTTTGATTGTTTACATCATATTCCTTGTTTCATACATTCATAAGTGCCTAAACAATCCAGATATTCAATATATCTTGAATGAAAAATTATACTGACCCTCGTTTGACTGATTTCTATTTCATCTTGGTCTTGCTTAGACAATGTTTCCATCACTGTCTCTTTTTCTCCCATGTACTCTTGGTTCAGGTGTTTTTACTGGTGCTGCTTCCTCCTCTCCCTGCAGCTCTTGAATTAAGTCATCAAGACTTTGGAGCTCATCATTGATTTCTTGATGCTCAACCAGGTTATCCAGCAGCATAAATTGTTATTGTAGTTCTGAATCACTCATGGTGAGGGGCAGGAACAGAAACAAACAGAAAGACGGACAGATACAACACAACAACAACAACAACAAAAACAGATGTAAACAGTGAAAGAGAGAGAGAGGGAGAGTGAGAGAGAGAGAGAAAGAGAGAGAGAGAGAGAGAGAGAGAGAGAGAGAGAGAGAGAGAGAGAGAGAGAGAGAGAGAGAGAGAGAGAGAGAGAGAGAGAGAGAGAGGGTTGAGGAGATTAAAATAAAAGAGGAATGTTGGAAAATCTGAAGGACCTGATGAGAGAAAAAAGAAAGATTTAGAATTCAGAATTGAACACCTTACAT
Source organism: Silurus aristotelis (assembly GCF_946808225.1). Lineage (NCBI taxonomy): Eukaryota > Metazoa > Chordata > Actinopteri > Siluriformes > Siluridae > Silurus > Silurus aristotelis. The sequence goes on along the minus strand of NC_139590.1, from coordinate 17,636,324 downwards.
TTTTACCAATTTTTTCTTTATCAGTTTGGGCAGTTTGTGATGGTTTTAAATTGTACTATGTGGGATGAAATGGGATTAGACAGGTGGGATTTTGATATTTCTGATGTGCCAAATGACAGACATAGAAAATAGTTTACAACGTAGTTACAACCTAACCTTCTTTAGACAAGAACGCTTAATTTGCTTTATTATATTGTAAATATGTGATGCTCCACAGTATTGTTGTTTTTTTTTTAATTTAAATAATTGTCAAAATCAATTTGTATTGTTATTGCTGAGATTTGTGTATTTACTAGAGATTTTTGTGTGGATTTTGAACAATTACTAGAAAACACACCAATCTGGCAACACTGTTCCTCATCTGAACATTTATAAACGGCTAAAGTATTAAAGTACTACTGTCATTTTGGTAACTTAAAACACACAATTTCCAAATATCATACAATCTCCTCTATTTCCTTGCATGATTAAATGTGAAAAAACAAATAAACGAACTTGAATGTAATTATCTATCTTAGCCTGCCTACTACACATTTGGTGCAGCAAGTTATATTTTTATAATGTCTGCTGTGATTTACTGCATCACAAAACTGCTTCATTTCACTTCTACAGCTTCTAAACACAACTTCTTGACCTGATTGAACAGTTTTTGTTCTGTAAATTGTAGGGATTGTTCCCAATTATATTAATGAACTGTTCTACTTACCGAGTGGAAAATTGCAATGGAGCAGGGGTTCTCCATACGACGTCCAATGACGTCAGCGCCACTGATGAATTTATTAATAAATAAATAAATAAATAAATAAAGTCCTTATAAATACATAAATAAATGAATAAATAAATAAATAAATAAATAAATAAATAAATAAATAAATAAATAAATAAATAAATAAATAAACGTGGTGAGGGAAGACGCAGGTAGTTGGTGAGAAAGAGGCAGTTTTAGAGATAGAAAATGTGGAGAAAAAAAACATGACCTGGACTGAGTAGCCCTGCCATAATACATTTATAGCAAGCTATTCTTTTTTATCGTAGTCCCGATCCCGTTCATAAGACAAAACGGACTACAGTCTGGTTCCGGTTCAGAGATCTACAGAAGTCTATGGGAATCCCTGCACGTTGAAAAACGACGCTAAAGGGATACCCAGTGCGTCAAAATGTGACTCCGGGGGATCCTGACCAAGCGTCCATATGTGACGAGTTGGGAGTGAGAATTTGGTCAATTTGGGGTTTTGTTTTGTTCACAAAGCCTTTTTAATGGTTATTCATAAAATTATGCTAATTCATATATATATATATATATATATATATATATATATATATATATATATATATATATATATATATATATATATACAGTTTCATAACATTTTTACACTAGAAAAATCTGTCAAAACGTTATTTTTTAAATTTAATGTTTTTGACAATACTTATTTCCCCCTTATTCCACTTTTTAATGGTTTCTAATTGAATTATGCTTATGAATATGAAAATTCATATTTTCCAAACATAAACCAAGATGAAAAAAAGGATGAAAAACCTCATATTTCTGTCAAAACATAAGATAGCATGTAACATTTTCAGTTTTTTTGTTTACGCATTGTACTTTGTAGCAGATTTTCATGAATTTTTCTTATGAAAATGCAAATTCATATATTTATAATATTTTTGAAAAAAATTATATTTTAGACACATGACTACCTCTATTTAAACACATGACTACCTTTGTTATGTTTTTCACTGACTTCTTGCATTTTTAAAATCTTTTCCTGAAATGTACCTTCGGAATACAAAAAATTATATTTTCATAACAATCATTTTTGTCAAAAGGGTATATATATATGTCAGTATTTCTGTTCACTTACTGCACCCATTTACGTTTTTTTTTCATGACTATGATTTTGAATTTGAAAACATATTTTCACCATAAATATCATACCTTTTAAATGTATTTATTTATTTTTCAAAACAAATTTGTAATGTCACCATCAATGTTAACTTTCTGCCATTAATAACTGTTTTTTTTAATTATTATTAAATTAAGCTGAAAAATTCATATTAACTATAATATTTGTATAAAAATAGTAAAATTCATGAAAAAGGTTATTTTTGTCAAAACGTGATATTTCATGTCAGTATTTTCGTTCACTGACTGCACCCTTTTATGTTTTGTCATGAAAATATGATTCTGAATATGAAAACGTTTTCACTATCACTAACAATCATACCTTTTATGAAAAACTAAATTTTTTTCAAAACAAATTTGTCATGTCATGCTCATCGTTCACTTTCTGCCATTTTTACCTTTTTTTTAATTTTTTTACGAAATATTGATTAAAATTTCATATTAACTATTAAATTTTTTTATCAAAAGAGTAAAATTCTTGTCAAAACTTGATTTGTCCGTACCATTTTCATTCTCTTATTCCTTTTTTAATCCATCCATCCATCCATCTTCTCCCGCTTATCCGATGCCGGGTCGCGGGGGCAGCAGTCTAAGCAAAGATGCCCAGACTTCCCTCTCCCTAGACACTTCTTCCAGCTCTTCCGGGGGGACACCAAGGCGTTCCCAGGCCAGCCGGGAGACATAGTCTCTCCAGCGTGTCCTAGGTCTTCCCCGGGGTCTCCTCCCAGTGGGACGCGCCCGGAACACCTTCCCAGGAAGGCGTCCAGGAGGCATCCGGAACAGATGCCCGAGCCACCTCAGCTGACCCCTCTCAATGTGGAGGAGCAGCGGATCTACTCCGAGCTCCTCCCGAGTGACTAAGCTTCTCACCCTATCTCTAAGGGATCGCCCAGCCACCCTGCGGAGGAAGCACATTTCGGCCGCCTGTATCCGGGATCTTGTCCTTTCGGTCATGACCCAGAGCTCATGACCATAGGTGAGAGTAGGAACGTAGATTGACCGGTAACCCCTTTTTTTTTTTTTTTTTTTTTTTTTTTTATGGTTTTTATAAAAGTTTTGCTCATGAGTATGAAAATCGAAAAAGCGTTTTTCTTTCATCCTGCGAGGAACGTGGAACTTTTTGAATATAAAAATTCATATTTTCATAATAATTCATATTTGTATATTTGTAGCTAAGATTTGTTCAATTTTTACAGTTACAACTGTAAACATATTTTAGTTTTTCAACTTTTTTTATTTAATGTTTTTTTCCCGTTTTTCCACTTTGAAAAAGTTTTTAAATGAAATTATGTTCACAAATATGAAAATAAATTTTTTTCCAATAGATGGTTGGGAAAACAAATGTCAAAATATGATTTCTCATTTACATTGTTTTAGTTTTTTGTTCACTTATTCCTTTTTGTAACGTCTATTAATGAAATTATGCTGTTTAATATAAATATTAATATTTTCATAATTACTTTCATTTTTGTATGAAAAAAGACGTTTTTAACAAAACTTGATTTTTAATGTCATTTTTTTCCCCGTATTCCATTTTTTATTTACAGTTTTTAATGAAATTATGCTTACGAATATGAAAATTCGTATTTTCCCAATAGATGAAAACATTATGAAAAAAAGTAATATTTCTGTCAAAACATGATTTGCATGTAACATTTTTTAGTTTTTTGTGTCATTGGCTTCTTGCATTTTAAATATATTTTCCTGAAATGTACCTTCGAAATAAGAAAATTCGTATTTTCACAACAATAATTTTTGTCAAAAGGTTATCATGTCTGTATTTTCGTTAACTTATTGCACCATTTTACTTTTTTTCATGAAATTATGCTTATGACTATAAAAATTCATATATATTCACAACAACTCTATCTTGTTTAAATACAACGTAATTTATCTCAAAACAAATGTCACCATTATCATTCACATTTTGCAATTTTAACTGCTTTTTAATGAAATTATGTTTAAAAATCCACATTTCATATGAACTATAGTCTTATGAACATTTTCAAATTTTTTCAAAATCTGAATTGCCATGTTACTGTTTTTGTTCACTTGTTCCACTTTTAATGGTTTGTAATCAATTTTTGCTTATGAGCATGAAAATTCATACTATCCTACTTTTTCTGGAAAAAAGTTTTTTTGTCAATTTGTAGTTTTTTTGTTCACTTATTGACTATTGTAATGGTTATTCCTGAAATCATGCTAATTGATATAAAAATTCATATTTTCACAATAACTATAATTTTTGTATAAAAATTACATAATGCCAAGACAGGATTTATGAAACGTTATTAATGTTTAATGTAATTTTTCCCCCTTATTCCATCTTTTAATGGTTTCTTTTGAAATTATGCTTATGAATATTCATTCATTCATTCATTTTCTCCCGCTTATCCGTAATTCGGGTTGCGGGGGCAGCAGTCTAAGCAGGCCCCCGCCTTCGACTGCTGCCCAATCCTCACAGCACCGTCCCTTACGGCCCCTCCTGCAGGTGGTGAGCCCACGGGAAGGCTTATGAATATGAATATTAATTTTTTTCCAATAGATGAAAAAGATGAAAATTTATGAAAAAGGTCATATTTTGGTAAAAACATGATTTGGGATGTAACATTTTTAAGTTTTTCATGTCACGTTTCATTGACTTTCGAAAATTCGTATTTTTACAACAATAATTTTTGTCCAAAGGTTTTTATATCGTGTTGTATTTTCATTAACTTATTGCACCGTTTTTCATGAAATTATCCTTATGAATATAAAAATTCCTATATTCACAACTCTATCTTGAATAAATAATACGTAATTTATCTCAAAACAAATGTCACCATCATCATTCACATTTTGCATGTTTAACTGCTTTTTAATGACATTATGTGTTTAAAAATTCACATTTCATATGAACTATATTTTTATGAAAATGTTCACTGTGGGAGAGCGAGTAGGAGGGAGGAAAAAGGACAGCCACAACAGGTCGGTTCACCGGCGTCACCGCCGTTCTTTATTCAAGTTTTATGTTTTGTTTTATCAATACTGGTGTCTGGTCGCTCCGTGCTCGCACAGCACTATTGGCATACACACACACACGCCTCCGCTCCCTCGGCTTTTACGCGCCTCCTGATTACTGAAAAGAAAGCACAGACATCAGGTTTTATTAGTTGCAGGTGAGGCAAATCCCCGCTTACATGCGTCCTGCCCCGCCCCCCATTCACAAACCGACGCTCGGCCACGCCCCCGCTGCCACATTCACATATTCAACAAAATTTGATTTGTCATGTCACTGTTTTTGTTCACTTGTTCCACTTTTAATGGTTTGTAATAAATTTTTGCTTATGAGCATGAAAATTCATACTATCCAACTTTTTCTGGAAAAAAGTCATCTGTTTGTCAAAACATATGTCAATTTGTAGTTATATTATATATAAATATATTATATTATATTTTTATGAAAAAAGTAAAAAAAGTAAAATTCTTGACAAAACTTGATTTGTCATCACTTTTCATTCCCTTATTATTATTTTCTTAATTGTTTTTTTTAATAAAATTTTGCTTAGGAGTATGAACGTTTATATTTTCATAATAACTGTATTATTTTTTCTGAAACAAAATACATCCATTTCTTAAACCATGATTTCTCTTGTCATTTTTTCGTTTTGTTTTTTTAATTCACAATGTAATGGGTGTTATTAATATAAAATTTATTATTTTAATAATTGTAATTTTTTTATGAAAATGTTTTTGACAAAACTTTATTTTTTTATTTCATGTTTATCCAGTCAGTCCACTTGTAAACGTTTTGTAAATGAAATGATGCTTATAAAAATTAAAATTAATATTTTCGAAATAGATGATTGGGAAAAAAAGATGAAAAAATTATGAAAAAAGTAATATTTCTGTCAAAACATTATTTTTCATGTCAATTTTTTAGATCTTTCGTTCACTTATTGCTTTTTTTTTTACAGCTACTAATGAAGTTAGGCTAATTAAAATAAAAATCCATATTTTTATAATTACTTTCATTTTGTATGAAAAAAGTCTTGGTTTAACAAAACTTGAATTTTAATCTCATGTTTTTTCCCCTTATTCCATTTTTTTATGGATTTAATTAAATTGTTTATGAATATTCATATTCATATCTTCCCAATAGATGAAAAAGATGAAAAATTATGAAAAAAGTAATATTTCTGTCAAAACATTATTTAGCATGTAACATTTTTTAGTTTTTTGTTTACATATTGCATTTTTCATGAAAGTTTGCTTATGGAAATAAAAATTCCTATATTTATGATATATTAAACTAGATAATTATTTAATTTAATATATTAAATAGATGATTAGGGAAAAAGATGAAAAAAAAGTAATATTTCAGTCAAAACGATTAATGTTATGCTGTTCTATGCTAATGTAATGACATTTTGGATGTGAGGGCGATCTGGCTGCGACATCTGTCACCCCATTGATCGCTAGGTTTGATTCGGCTGATCTGGCTGGCTAGGCGGGTGTCCCCTTCCTCCCTCACCACTCCATGTGCATCCCTCCCGAAGCTCTGCGCTCGGTGGAAGAGGACAGGTTCCTAGACTGACGAGCATCGTTGGTATAGAAGTATTATACATTTTTATATTTTCTTTGTTGACTTTTTAAAAACATTTTCCTGAAATGTTGCTTTTAAATATAAAAATTTATATTTTTATCGCATATTGTATTTTAATAACAATAGACATTTTTGTCAAAAATTTATATTCCATGTCAGTATTTTTGTCAATTTATTGTACCTGTCAGGAAGCTCCCTGATCCTTCTCCTGTGCGTACCCTGCCCGCAAGGAGCTCCTCGCCAGCGTACTGATCACACACACCTGAGACTCGTTTGGCACTCATCACCATACCATATATAAATCCCTCACTTCCACATTCACACTGTCAGTTATTATCTATGGTTTTGCTGCTCATCCCAAGTATTTCCCGTGTGCGGTTCAGTGCCGCGCTTCTTCCTAGCGCACCTTGGATTCTACACAGACTATCTTTTGTTTTAGCACCACCGGAATATTCACCTTCAAGGCAAGTGTTGTGTTTGGCTTTGCCCTGTGTTGCAAATAAACTTTGTTTTGCTTTCACTTCGGCTTTCGCCTCCAGTTTCATCACATTACAGAATAACTGACCGTAAAGCAGAAAGGAGTGATTCTTCAGCTCTTACCTGGCGATGGATACCTCCTCCGATCCGGTTCGGGATCTCGTCCCCGACTTTGAGTCCAAACCCCCTCGGGATCACCGGCAGTCCCATGGCGCTCCCGGGAGCTTTTTCGGGAGAAGCTTTAGAGTGCCGCGGCTTCCTGCTCCAGGTAAACCTCTATATAGAGATGCAGCCACAGCGTTTTCCACTGCGCGGTGAACTGCAACGCCCAGTTCACCGCGCACTTTCAAGAGGTCTTCAGCGCCGCTTCCGGGGTCCTAACCACGGCCGACCAGCTGCTCAGCTTGCGTCAGGGAAGTGACGACATCACGGCTTACAGCCTGCGTTTCCGCACCTTGGCGGCATCTAGTGGCTGGAACGAGTCGGCGCTACTGGGTGTATATCGGCTGGGTCTTCCACCGGATATTAAACAGGCTATGGCAATCTATGATGACACGGTGGGACTGGAGGACTTCATAAAAAAATCCATCAGCCTTTCACAGCAGCTGGCCGCGTGCCAACCTACGCCACAACCCTCAGGGGCCCAACCTGGATTTACTACCGTCTCCGACACCGAACCGATGCAGCTGGGCTCACAGAGGTTGTCCCGGAAAGAGAGGAACAGCTGCCTGGTCACCGGTTAACTCCTGTACTGTGGGAACCCAGGCCACTCCATCGCCAGATGCCCCACATGTCCTGCTCGCACGGCGGTGAGTACTGTTGAGTTTCCCACAGACATGCAGTATCTCCTTTGTCTAAGCTCACAATGACGCTTCTAACTCCCGATCTCTCTATCTCCATACGTGCTCTGGTTGACTCTGGATCGGCAGGGAACTTTATCTCTCACGCCTGCCTCGACCGCCTGCGGCTCCCCTGAGAAAGCGGCTCGCAGGACCTAGCCGTTCAGACCATCCAGGGACGCCCGCTGGGACGGGGCTGGGGGAAGTACTGTGCGCTGGTTGTCACTCTCCAGTTGGGGCTATTTCATCGTGAGGATGGTTCATGGTGCTCGACGACTCAACCGTCAGCGTGATCCTAGGGAGGCCCTGGTTACAACAACACGCCCCGCGGTGCTCCTGGGACCAATGCAACATTCTGAAGTGGAGTTGCCACTGCAGGGAACACTGCCTCTCCCAGCTCCCCACACGGGTCCCCAAGGTCGTGGTAGGTGCCACCAGGGTGGAGGAAGCCACAACATAGGCCCAGGCAGAGATTACCAAGAAATACCAAGCGTTCAAGGATGGGTTTTGTGCCAAAGCAGCCACTCGTCTCCCCACTCACCGGCCCTGGGACTGCTTCATTGACCTGCTTCCTGGAGCTAAGCTGCCCAAGGGCCGTGTTTATCCCCTGTCCGCTCCTGAACACTGGGCGATGGTGGAATTAATCGTCCAATCCTTCTCTTTCCGGCGGCCTCAAGCTTTTTCTTTGTGGGGAAGAAGGACCGGGGTCTTCGTCCCTGCATTGACTACCGGCAGCTGAACGCCCAGATTGCTCCTGTCCCTTACCCCCTCCCGCTTGTTCCATCAGCTTCCATCCGACGCTAGGGTTTTCTTTAAACTCTATCTCCGGAGCGCATACACCTGGTGCCCATTAGAAAGGGAGACGAGTGGAAGAACACCTTCATTACACCCTCAGGGTCATGCGGTATGGCCTCTCCATCGCTCCGGCCATCTTCCAGGGGTTAATGAACGAAGTGCTCTGACCCTACCTCCAGAAGTACGTCATGGTCTACATCGACGACATCTTAATCTACTCACGGAACCTAGAGGAGCACCATCGTCATGTGCGTGACGTCCTAGGGGCACTTCGTTCCCACCAGCTCTACCTGAACCTCTTAAAGTGCGAGTTCCACCGGGAGAGGATTCAGTTCCTGGGTTATGTGATCAGCGCACAGGGGATACAGATGGACGAAGGCAAGGTGAAGGCCGTGAGGAACTGGCCCGTTCCAGAGTCTTTTAAGGAGATCCAGCATTTCCTGGGCTTCGCGAATTTCTATCATCGGTTCAGCCAGGGTTACAGCCAGATCACCGCTCCCCTCAGTACCCTCCTCAAGGGAAAAGCACGAACCCTAAAGTAGACTCCAGAGGCCAAGGAGGCCTTTAACAAGCTCCACCAGCGCTTCTGCCTCGCCCCTGTGGTCCTGATCCCCGGAGGCCATTTTGGTTGAGGTCGATGCCTCCTCAACCGGTGTGGGGCTGCTCTCTCCCAGCTATCGGGCACCCCTCCACAGCTCCACCCGTGCGCTTTCTTCTCGCACAAGCTCTCGGCTCCTGAACAAAACTATGACATCGGCAACCGTGAGCTTTTTGCCATAAAGATGGCCCTGGACGAATGAAGTCACTGGCTGGAGGGTGCCGAGCACCCGTTTACCGTGATCACCGACCACAAGAACCTCCAGTACATACGGGAGGCCTGGAAACTCAACCCTAGGCAGGCTCGTTGGGCCCGCTTCTTCATCCAGTTCCAGTTTCACGTCACCTACCGAGCACTCAATGGAAAGGCCTCTCCCGGATGTTCGGGCCTGAGGAATCCAGCGGTCCGGACCCCATCCTTCCTCCCGCACTCGTCGTGGGGCCCATTGTTTGGGACGTGGACAGTTAAATCCGCTCGGCTTCTCTCCAGGTTACCCGTTTTGTCCAAGAGTGTCCCACCTGTGCCATGTCGAGGGTACCACACCACCTGCCCGTTGGCAAGCTGGTGCTTCATAACTGACCCATGCGTCCTGGTAGCGGTGGACCGCTTCTCTAAAGCCTGCCGTTTCGTTCCCTTCATGGGCCTGCCAACCGCCCTCGAGACAGCCGAGGCCCTGTTTCACCACGTCTTCAGGAACTTCGGTCTCGGACCGTGGGCCCCAGTTCTGTGACACGGGGTTTGGAAGCCACCCCATCCGCAGCACTCGCATGCACGCTGACGCTAGGCGTCTGGCGGCCCCTTGTTTCCGCCCCAGGGACTTGGTGTGGCTGTTGACAATGGACCTGAGGATGAAGCTGCCATGCCGCAAGCTAAGCCCCCTGTTTATTGGGCCCTTCCGGATTTCCAGGCAGATCGGCGACGTGTCCTACCGGCTAGAGCTGCCGCCAAGGTACCGCATTCACCCTACCTTTCACGTGTCCCTGCTGAAACCGTGTGTCTCGCCTTCCTGTCGCCCTCCAGGTGACCCTGCGTTGTCCATCCAGCCGGAGGTCGTAGCTCAGCCCAACGTCTACGCGTTGCGGGAGGTCCTGGATTCCAGACGGCACGGGGGTCGCTTTGAGTACCGGTGGACTGGGAGGGTTACGGTTTGGAGGAGCGGTCTTGGGTGGCCCGGCAGGACGTGCTGGACCTGGCGCTGCTGGCAGAGTTCCATGCTGCTCACCCGTGCCGCCCGGTTAGGGGTGACTAAGGTAACAGTAACAGTACCATTGTACTTTTTTTTTCATGAAATTATGCCTTTGAACATAAACATTCATCTTTAACTCTAACCTTTAAAAAAAATCTAATCTTTTGTCACCACCATCATTCACGTTTTGCAATTTAAACAGTACTTTAATGAAATTATGCTTAAAAATCCATAATTTTATTTTAACTATTTTATTTTTATGAAAAAAGTCATTTAAAAAAAAACTTTTGTCACGTAAATTTTTTTGTTCACTTATTTCACTTTTACTAATACATTTTTACTTATGAGCATGAAAATTCGTTCTATCATACTTTTTCTGGTAAATGTCAACTTTTTGTCAAAACATGATGTCAATTCAACACGTTCTCACTCCCAACTCCTCACATATGGACGCTTGGTCAGGACCCCCTGGAGTCACATTTTGACGCACTGTACCCTGTACTTCCTTTCCCTTTAGCGTCGTTTTTCAACGTGCAGGGATTCCCATAGACTTCTGTAGATCTCTGAACCGGAACCTGTGGCGTTGAATTTTTAAGTGTTGGGGAATCAGACTGTAGTAGTTGGGGAATCAGACTTATGTTATGAACGGGATCGGGACTACAATAAAAAAGAATAAAAAAGAATAGCTTGCTATAAATTAATTATGGCAGGGCTACTCAATCCACGTCATGTTTTTTTTTCTCCACATTTTCCATCTCTAAAACTGCCTCTTTCTCACCAACTACCTGCGTGTCTTCCCTCACCACGTTTATTTTTTTATTTATAAGGACTTTATTTATTTATTTATTTATTTATTTATTTATTTATTAATAAATTCATCAGTGGCGCTGATGTCATTGTATGGAGATCCCATGCTCCATTGCGATTTTCCACTCGGTAAGTAGAACAGTTCATTAATATAATTGGGAACAAACCCTACAATTTACTGATCAAAATCTGTTCAATCAGGTCAAGAAGTTGTGTTTAGAAGCTGTAGAAGTGAAAAGAAGCAGTTTTGTGATGCAGTAAATCACAGCAGTATGATGTGGCCTACATAAACCCATTTAACTTAGTCTTCTTTGTATGAAATAAAACTTGTCTTTATGTTTAAGTTGTGTTAAAGAGCAACAATAAGTTGTGTTCTCTGTTGAATAATGAATCAGTCATGTTGGCAATGGTAAAAATGTTTCTCAAGTCAAATGTTCTCTTTTCTCAAATAATAAACTTAAAACCTTAAAATAAAATTGCTTTATACAAAATGAATGCAAATGATAATGCATTAGTGTGTGTGTAGGGAAAAGCAGAATTGAAAGTCCACTGGTTACCTTGCACTGTGTGGTAAGTTTCATTAAAAATGTAACTCCATTGCAATGCTAAGTAGTCTATTTCATGACCAATATGATGTTGGCAAAGTTAAAATGGTGTCTTACAAGCAGCATGGAAGTTTCTTTTATTTATGTCTGTGGCAAGAGAAAGCTCCCTGGTCGTGTAGTTGATCATGGCAGAAATAAAAGCTTCCATAAAAGCTTCTTGACTTGACTTGACTTCTAATGATCCTCTGAGGTAGACAGAAAACTGATGCAAGTTTTTGCTAGGACATGGGCGATGGTCAGTAGTCTGTACTAAAATTTGAAGACTGAGACTGAAAATTCTTAAAATATTATTCAATTATTTTGGATACTAATGGGAGAATGAGCTACCTCCTGGTGTGGATTAATATATGTAGTGTGATGAACCCACATTTACATTTTATTTCACTATTGCATTGTTTTATTTTGATTTGAGTCTGTATTTTATTTTGTCATAAGGTCATCTATTTGTCTGATTGAGTACATGGCAAAAACATAGAAAAGAGTTCATGAGCAGGTCAACGAGTTCGGATACGGTCAAATGGCTAGTCATCATCTTGGCATGCTTTGTGATTGGTTCATTCTTGATCACACGGGATAGAGCGTGAATTCACGGAAGAGAACTTTCTGGAAGCGCAACTTTGGTGGATGACGGACAAGTTTCGGATGCACTTCGTTGTCGCGAGGGACATGGTTGGACCATATGTTTTTTTTTTTTTTTTTCCTTTTTGGATCCCTTTCTTTGCACCGATCTCGTGGACTTTCTCGGGAGTGGATACCATATTTTTTTTGGATGTTTTCCAGGATTTTTGCGCCGTCACCATTTTGAAACAGTGACAGAGACTACGTGCAAGCATGTGCGGTAGGATAGTCGAGATGGCCATGCCTAAAGGACAGTGAGATGTATCAGCAGGCTACTGGTAACGTTAATATGTTTTGGGGGTGATTTGAATGTAAACTTTTTTTTTGTTTAAGACCTAAAAATATAGCGAGCTGTAAATTTAATTCAAATAGGTTTCAGATAAATGATTGAAACGGATTCATGACTCCATGCTTGTATTTGCTGATATCCTGGTACGTAACAGTAGTTATTAGCAAGAGCCCAAAATTTTGTGATTGAAGTGGACACAATGGATTATACACAATTAGCTGAAGCATATTTATTGAGCAGGACATTGACATGCATTAACATTTACCCAGTAATGCATTACAGTAGTAGTAGTAGTAGTAGTAGTAGTAGTAGTAGTAATGAGTCATGCATGTATAAAATTATTTTTCAGCATTTGAAACACTAAACTTGTCATAATTTAGCAATATTTGTAGGATGGAGAATGCAGTTCTACATGATTTAGAAAGTACCGATTGCAGTCAAACGAGACCTGTGTTCTAAACTGTACTAGATGATGTAATAAAACATACATCAAGACTCAAATTAATAAACTTGCATCTTATTATTTAGGTTTGGACCAATAATTGCTTCCAGTAGTGTCTTGCAATGAAGACCAGAACATTGACGGTAGTGGTGCTAAAATGGATGAGGAAGATTAGAGCAGTGAGAAGGAGAAGAGAACTATTAAATATGAAGAACAGAAAAACAATGATGAATAGAAGTGGGAGCAAGATGCAGTCACTATCCTTATCCCTGTCTCTGTACAACTTATAGATCTGCATGGAATGCAACATAAAAACATGCTGAAATCTACATTTCTGCATTTATTCAGTATTCTGCAAGTCATAGCCCTTTTTCAGCTAATCCAAGAGTGTTACTTTAACAAATATAACAAAATATAATTGAACTCGATCTTGATAATCTTGATTTTTGTTCTGTGTTCCAATAACATGTGCACTTATAATACTTTGCAGTGGCAAAACTTGGGATGACACCTGGGAGCCTGCCAGCGAGTTCCAGCATTTTTTGGATATCAATTTTTAGGGTTTTGTTGTTGTTGTTGTTGTTGTTGTTGTTTGTTATTGCTGTAATTCATTAAAGTTTTTGTACAGTGCATACACTCTTTTAGTACTTTTTTTTGTTGTCATTTTAAACACCTTTTGCATGTTTTCTGAACTGCGTAACAGCCAGGTGGTGTAACATGGAATTATTATGGGTAAGTTTACATTAACTGTCTCCTATGCCATGCATGAATAAATACCAAAAAATAAATATAAAAATATATTTAGTGTAACATATTTCCTATTTATATATTTCTTTTCATTTAGCCTAAAATTGAATTTGTTTATTAATAAGAATGGTTATTAAAATTTACATATTTTACTAAAACTGATTGCCTTATTTGCATACAATTTTATTATGAATGTATTTAAGGATCTAGTTGAGAGAGGATACTTTAAGACATTTGTTGTAATAAAAAAAATGTATATATATGTATATATTATAGTATTAATAATATATATATATATATATACACACACATAAACACACACACACACCGTATACAGCTGTGTTTATATATATATATATATATATATATATATGTGTGTGTATATATATATATATATATATATATATATATATATATATATATATATATATATATATTTCTTATACTGTATACAGCTGTCACCGTATACAGCTGTTCATACCATGAAAATCAATAGGCCATTGTTTTAGAAAAAAAAGATTCACTAATCAATAATCTAATCTACATAAGGTTAGCTCCAGATAGAAATCTATAACTGTAAATTGTATTTTTAATGAGAAGAAATAAATATATAACTGACCTGTTATAACCCACCTGAAGCCGGTAGATCCTGTAATTACTATATTTGGACAAATAAATGGGACGTTTATTTTGACGGGGTGTGGCTGGATTAACGTTTAGGCAAAAATAGAAGGTGCTTCATGTTGCAAACTGTTTAACTGTCAATATGACTTCACTAATACTGTCACTGAACAATGAGGTATTGCTATGGTAAAAGAAATTCACGATTTACAGAGATCGTGTTCCTAACCGAAACACTACAGCACAAGTATACACTTCAATGAACTACAAATTACAACACCATGTTTTCCCGTCCTATTGATAGAGTGACAAAGGCTTATGAGTAATGTAGTTGTAAAATCTAGTAATTAAATGAAGTAAACACTAAATTCAATGAACAAATGAATATCTAAATATGTTCATTGTGCAAACCTTTGATATATTTGAGAGCAAGGTTAAAATGTGGCATTTAGAACACTTTTTAAAACACCTTTTATTTTTACAAACTGTATATATATGCTATATTTAAAAGCATTTACTCGTCTGCCTTTTCACAAGGTTTAAGAGTGTGTTCGTAAGAATTTTTGACCATTTCTCCAGGAGCGCATTTGTGAGGTCAGACACTGATGTTGGACAAGAAGGCCTGGATTACAGTCTCTGATCTAATTCATCCCAATCTCTTGTGCAGGACAGTCGAGTTCTTCCACACTAAACTCACTCATCCATGTCTTTATGGATCTTGCTTTCTGCACTTGTGCTCAGTCATGTTGGAACAGGAACGGGCCGTCCCCAATCTGTTCCGACAAAGTAGGTACTGAACTGTCCAAAATGTCCTGAAGCATTAAGTGTTCCTTTCACTGGAGCTAAGAGGCCGAGCCCAACTACTTAAAAACAAACCCACATAATAATCCCCCTCCGCCAAACTTTACACTTGGCACAATGCAGTCAGACAAGTACCGTTCCCTTGGTAACCCCCAAACCAGGCTTGTCTTTAGGATTGCCAGACAGTGAAGCGTAATTAGTCACTCCAGAGAACAAGTCTTCACTGCTCTAGAGTCCGGTGGTGGCATGCTTTACACCACTGCATCCCATGCTTTGCATTGCACTTGCTGATGTAAGGCTTGGATGCAGCTGCTCGACCATGAACCTTTCTGTGCACTGTTCTTAAACTAATCTGAAGGGCACATGAAGTTTGGAGGACTGTAGCTACTGACCCTGCAGAAAGGTGATGACTTCTGTGCACTATGTGTTTTAGCATCCTCTGACCCGCTCTGTGGTTTTACATGTTCTATCACTTCGTGGCAGAGTTGCTGTCGTTCCCAATCGCTTCCACTTTGTTATAACACCATTAACAGTTTACTGTGGAATATTTAGTAGTGAGGAAATTTCAGGACTGAACTTATTGCACCGGTGGCATCCTGTCACGGTACCATGCTGGAATTCACTGAGCTCCTGAGAGCAACCCATTCTTTCACAAATGTTCGTAAAAGCAGTCTGCATAATTGGAACACCTGAATAGCAAAACAGCAATAAATGAACTTGCATTTAGTGTTGGGAAATAAGGATCCCTCTTTATCATAATAGATTTCTTTGTCTTGCTTGTCTATGTCCTTATTATAATCTGCTTATTCCATGTCTATAAACAGGTTTCAACTGTTATACAGTACCCTAATCTAGAACACAGGCATGTGGCCAGTTGTTTTTCCTCAGCCCAGGGATGAAGACCTAACATTTCATTTGAAGTGTTTAGATGCAAAAGCCTGTAAGTGGTGTTTAGAATTTTCTTCTGAAATGGACATTTTCTCAGGCTCCTTTGTTCTGTCCATTAATTCCACATTAATGGCATTAAATAGGTTATTTTTATTGCCATTCAAGTGAATAAACTGAACATAAACATTGGCACCTAAGAAAAATGCTCATTTTATAAAAAAAAAAAAAAAAAAAAAAAAAAATGGATTAGAGACTTTTGCACCTGAACTCTTCATATTTCCAATATGAATCAAATTTCCTTTGATTATTATTACTCATTAAACTCATGATTATTTAGTGTTGTAGTTGGTGGAGGTCATTTTCAACTATTTTGTATAGACAACTGTATCTAATTATTCTTTTTTTACAAAAATTTACAAATCTAACGAGTTATAAATCTTTGTTGGCAAATATTTTTTTTCTTTGCATATTAACTAATTCTTTTGGCTGGCTGTATTTATTCTATATGTGTAAACTACTGAGTAGTTTTATTTATACCAAAATGTCGTATTTTATAAGCTCAGTAAAAAGTATTTTACAGCCTAATACTTTACAACTACAAAGAGCCATGAGAAGTAACAAATCATCTAGAGTACAAGTAACTGAAATCTATACTTTAGTACAGTACAGTACTTAGTCTTACAATAACCCAATTCATTTCCATCACTGACTGGTTGTATTTCTATTTATGTGAAAAAAAGAGACTACACTTTGATTATATTTATAAAATGACACAAAGCAGATTTTATTACACACTTTAGATTAAGGGTTAAGGTCACTGGTTCACTGTCAAGAAAAAAAAAGGTTTTTACATTACAGTTCATCATCAGAATTTTCAAAGTCACTTTCACTGTCATAGTCATCAGCTGACGATTTGTTTAAAAAGTTGATGTTCTCTGCTCCAGACAAAACATGCAGGTAACAGTCTCTTGCTTGCACCCTCATACATTTTACATTGCTTTCTGTGGATGATGCTCTGCAGACCTTTCAAACCTTCTTCGCTTAGGCCACATTGCGGATCTTAAAAAGAAGAACAAAATAACATTAAGCCTCCATTGGAAACCTTATAAACAATCATCATTGTTGTGTATGTTTATTAGGGCTTTTTACTTTAATGATTAGACAGGACATGTCCTATGTAGTTATAGGAATATGGACTAGTCAAAAAAAGCTGACTCTTACTAATAGTAAAATAAAGATAATCAGACAGTTGAGATGGCTGTAACAACTTAACTTATAACATTCTTTTTCAGCTATGGAACTGGAACTGTGTTTTGAGTTCATTTTCCAGAAAAAAAAAAGGGGCAGGCCTTTGTTTATGCTTATGTTTGTGCCATATATTACAAATTCTTACTTTTCAGACTCTCGCTGGCAAACAAGCAGGACAGTTCTCGGAGGGTCTCAGCACGAGTTGAAAGATATTTCCAATGTTGATTCATCTCTGCAACAACAACTTTCTGCTCCTCCAGAAGTCGCCTTAGTGACATGATGATGTCGAATGCCTTTCTTTTTGTCCTTAAATCAACAGTGTCTGGAATGCATGAGAAAAACTTACATCATATGGGGTTGCAGATTGACATTTGTGGCATTGTGGCTGATGTGTCATTATATAAAAGAATTGTCAGAAGACTAGTGTACATACCACTGTGTGGTAGCTGCCATGGCCAAGCTGTCTCACCAGACAAAATGGTTTCCAAGCACATAGTTTTTGTTTTTGGAACCGTTATGTTGTATTTCTTCACAACTGATGTCAGGATCCACTTCTCTTCCCTGATCTTGCGGCGGATCCTGGCACGACCTTTGTTGCCATCTGTATCTTTATAGAGACACTGGGAACGCCTCTTGATACTCACCACCAGCACCTCAATTCTGCTGGCCAAAGCATCAACATCATTTGTGGTGGTTGTTGTTGTTGCTGAGAAGAAATTACAATAAGAGTAACAATTACAATTATTTACAACTAAATGTATTACTAGTAACATTATATATATATATATATATATATATATATATATATATATATATATATATATATATATATATATATATATATATATATATATATACACAGTATATACACAGACACACTAGTCATTTCCTCACCGTCTGCCCACTCCTTAACATCATTGACCCAGTCTTCCAATTGGCTCTCCGTCACTGTCCGTTCGACTTTCATGGACTCTAGGTTTTGCAACTGGCTTTGCAGAGAGCTTTCGTGGTCTGAAATGACAAGAAATCACAGATAGTATATAAAAAACAAATCTAATAAAGTATAAAAACAAACAAATCTTCAATATACAGGGATAATAAAAAAATAATTAACCGATTTCATTACGCAATATTTTATTAAAGAAAAGAAACTCCAGCCAAGTCACAAGTATTAAATTCACAATCAACTTAGATAATTCACGGTCACTGACTCATGCCATGACGATGCTTGAGAACTGAGGCAATGAGTCATGATATCGGTTCATTCGTTTTGAATAACCCTGTACAGCTGCAAAAATGAATGATATTCATTACTGAGCATCTAGAACTAATTCTACTGATCTTACCTTCTGATATCGGCGGCTCAGTGCGGTGGCCAAATTGTTGAACTTTTGTTGATTCCAGCGCATGGCCAATCAAAGTCAGCATGTCTGTGCGCCCTGCAAACACAGAAAATATCATATTCCCATATTCCCCCTGTAATGATGTAACAAGTGCAGTAGAAGGCCATTTTACCTGCTTTAGACATGTGTTTTGTGGTCACTGCAATCCTGGAGAGGAATGCATTGCACTGTTCCACCTCCTCTCCTAGTGTCAAACCAGCCCTATCCTGATAAGCTCCACTCTGGAGCTCTGGGCAGCTTTTTGCAATTCTTTGGAGGTAAGGCCAATATTTGCAGGTCACATACATACAAAAAAAGTGATTTGCCTACTAGCCAGCCATTTTTGCAGGTACAGGGGATAAGCAAAAATTTCCCCCCTGTACATATTTAACGCACAGAGTAGCACTCCATGCCGACACACCGCAAGCTCCAGTCCCTCCTTGTCTACCTTGCTTGCAGATCTTTGGGAGGTCTCTCTGGCTGCTGACCACACCCCTCCACAAACACCTCTTCCACTGACCTATAATATAGAAAATAGTTGATGAAAATAAGACTCTCGAAAACAAAATCTGTAGATGGAGGCAATTGTACTCCTGTATAAAGTCTAATCATCTGCGATTTTACAGAACATGTTTGGATGCCTTGTGAATGTAGTCCACAAATCTTGTCACATCTTCATCCTTAGCTATAAAGATGTCTTCAAAGATGGCCTGTTCTTCAGATCTATAAAAAAGAAAAGAAAAAAAAACAAACAAAAAAAACCCCATACAGAACAGGTACACAAAATTGAATGATACATTCTAATCTAATTTAACTTTACTATGCACATTAAATGGATATTTCTTCTTATTAATATTGTTTCAACAGTGTGACATTATGCACAATTCTGGTATACCTAGCTGCATTCTTGAAACGGTAAATCTTCCGGTTTCCATCTACTGAAATTGTCAGAATATCTAGGGTGCATGCAGGACAGATGAAAGGCTCTTCCTTGCAGATTTTGTCCACCTCAATACGGACAGCCTCCCACTCAAAAAAGCTTTTCTGAAAACTGTCTGTGGAGATCTTGCCAGTCTATTAAAAGTAAGGAAACCAACAGCTAATAATGTAAAATAAATGCATTAGCATTAAACACCTTTCTACCCAGAATACAGAAATATTACCAATACTGTAGGATAAATGAATGTAATACTCACACGACCAAAGCGGACAGTTCGCTGATCCAGCATTCTTGAAAAAGCTTGGCAGGTGTCAGGGATCCCCCTGCCATGCCTCCCGCAGCCGCTGTCAGGGATTCACCCTGCCACGCCCCCCTCGGTAGCAGTCACGCTGCCTCGTTATCCCGTGCCTGCCTTGACGACCGACAGCTGTGGCTCATCTAGGTTTAGACTATATAAACTCATGTTCTGGAGTCACAGGCTGTCGGTTCTTAAATGTCATGCTGGTGATTCCCCGTGGCTGCTCGACCGCCAGCATTCCCCACTGGTTCCGTTTCCCAACTCCGTTCCGTGTTGGACTACTCTTGGCCATAGGAGGTTTACTTTCGTTTTGCTTTCCTTTTGCTTTCCTTTGGACTTTAACTTCCGTTGTGGATTACTCGTCTCGAGCGGATATCTTTGTTTGCTTCTCTCCTCGGCATATGCGAGTGTTTTTTGGTTGAACTGTTTTCAATAAACTATGATTGACTTACTTCCGCTTCCGCGTCATGGTAGTCAGCCTGACAGAAGAACCGACCTGAACCGAAAGCGGAATCGCCCTCCCGCGATTTCGGCCGCGATGGATCGGCACCCGAACACGGCTTCGGATTTCTCCCGGAAGTTCCATGCCGCTCCTCGCGGTTCAAAGCCACTGACGCCGACTCATGCAAGGGCGGCTGCGCCACGCCCCTCCGTGAGCGCAAAGGGATTCCTGGCTCGTTTTTCCGGAGAGAGCAGCGAACTGGGCGGATTGTTGAGGAGCATCGGCGAGTATGTGGAGGAAAATTTTTCCCAGTTTCCCTCCGAACGAGCCAAGGTCGCCTTCTGCGTTTCCCTCCTGTCTGGTGACGCTCTGCTCCATCGTCTGCTTCCGAATCTGTCTGGCCGGCTGACACGGTGAGCTTTCGCCCCCTGGGGTGGTTCTGTTTTTCTGTGGCTGGGTCGCACCGTTTAAAGGGCCTGTGTGTGGATTTTGTGTGTGTGTTGCGGCTGTTTCTGGGTGTTTCTTCGTTCTACATTTTTTTTGCACTGCTGGGCAGCGCAATAGGGGGGATTGACTGTATTAATGTTTTAAAGAAAATAAAACGTTGAAATACAATAGAAAAGTGAAGTAAAAATGTTTAAGTGATAAAAGAAACAGGAATAAAAAGAGAAGTGAAGAAAATAATAGTTGAAGCTGAAGAGAAAAAGTATAAAGGTGAATGCTTTTGAGAAACAGAAGAAATATGGTAAAAAAGTTTAAGTAAGAATAAGGTTTAAAGAAAAGGAGCCGCAAGATTTGGATAAAAACCCTCAGGGAGGTGACATTAGGTGGGCCACAAAGACCTGGATATTTACTAAGTGAATTTCAGGCCAGTTTAAATAAACTGGATGATGCAGAATTAAAATTCAATTGAAGTTCCCACTCTGACAATTAGTTGACGAGCTATGTAAAGAAGCAGCCTCTCATTTGAATTTCTACATCTCAAACAGGTAGCATAAATTAAGCAGAAAAGTAATAAAGAGAAAATAAAATAAATGTGCGGCAAAATAGCATGCTATAAGTTTGTATGACTGAGTCGACTATAGTGTATGTGAAATTTAAATGTTGTGTATGTATTTACTGCGAGTTTTTTGATTTAAGAGATATTTGTGTGTGTGTGTGTGTGTGTGTGTGTGTGTGTGTGTGTGTGTGTGTGTTTGAGGAAAGTGTGTGCGTTTTGAAAAAAAAAAAAAGGGAGTCTCTCCCTCTCTGTGCGCGCGGAACAAAGTGTGTGTGTTCCATGTGCGCTCAGCTGCGGGTGAAGACCCCCCACTGTGTTCCATGTGCGCTCAGCTGCAGTTGGAGTCCCTCTGCGCTAACACCGAAGTCAAAACACCCTTAATACTGAATGAATAAAGATACCCCACAGTGAGACAAACACTCCCCTGAATTAAATAATTCCCAAAAAGGACATTTTCAAGTAGAGAAGTTAATGAGGGTGGTGAGTGTGTGCGTGTATGAGCAACTATTATAATAAGTGATTATTGTATATGTATTGTTTGTGAGTAATACTGATTGATAAAAAAGTTGGGGTGATTATTAAAATAAAGCAAATTGAAGTGCATGCAATATGATGTTTAGAGGTTAAAAGGAGAAAAGCAATCTGTAGAACATAAAACTCTGAATGCTGATGGACGTTGTGTGTGTAAAGTATGAGGTGTTATCTGTAGAGAACTAAATAGATACTAAGGTCCTGTCTGTTTTTTTTTTTTGTGTGCTGTGTGGTATGCGGAAATTGCGGTCTAGAACGTCACATGGATTGAGGCCTGCGACTGGAGCAACATGGTCAGCGCATGGCTTCTGTTTGATTAAGGCCAGTGCTGTTTTATCCACAATTTTTTTAATGCTTGGATGTGTATTTGAACATGTGTGCGCGTATTCAAATATCTATTTTTGTTACTGTATGGTTTAATCTCTCTGCTTGAGAGGTAATGTAGTGAATTTCATTTCCGTATACAAATTTTGTGCTAAATGGTTTAAAGGAAACTTGGCAATGGACTGACCAGTCGTGGTATTTAAATAGTTAATCATTTGATTTGTACTCGTTCAAGGGTTGTTGATGCGCGTTTTACAATATATTTGTGGGTTTTTGTTGAAGTTAGATTTAAGTAATCTTTAATTTTGGTAGTTGGTATCAATTTATGCGTACAAGAATACAGAAAGTTGTCATAATGTCAAAAATAATTACTCAATAATAATTTACTTAGTAAAGGACCCCCCACCATATGAGAAACAGGTAAAGTTTGAGGACATTTATCCTCAGCTTCCAGTAATTAGTCAGGCAGGTGGTTATTGTATCAGAGACAATAATGATCGTATAATGGAAACAGGGCAGGCAGATATGACTATAGAAATGCATCCAAGTACCAAAAGTAAGGGGAAAGCAACACGGTTGGGAACTGAGAGAAATCTGAGGGCTAGAAGGATGAAAGTTATAGATGATAATGATCAGAGTGAAGGTGGAGAATTAGGTGGATATCATCCTGCTGTCAGGCGCATATTGTCGAGGGCAGAAAAGCGAGGGGATAGAACAAGGAGGAGAGAGTTGGTAAGGGACGATAGCTCTACAGACAGTGAGGAAGGGGACAGTGATGAGGATCTGGAGAGTAAGAGTGGTTTAAGGAAATTTTACCCGAAGAGATTTAGCCCTGAGATAGAGGAAGGCCGAGATAGTGCCTCAGCAGAGGTTGAAGGAAGCATGAGTCAACGTTTTTCACATCTGCTCACCCCTAGGGAGTTGGAGGAATCATATTCAAAAAAGGAAGGGTTACAGGAGAAAGGATCTCAGAAAATATAGAAGCGATATTCTTTACGCTCTAAAGGGAAGGATTGTGATAAAATGTGTCCAGTGTTAATTCGAGGACGGAATCTGGAGTATAAGCCTTGGCAGAATACAGATATGTCTGACATACTTAAAAAGTTGCCTACTCTTCAGAGTGGGGCATATCCTTGGATTTCAAAGTTGGAAGAGATTATGGTGGGAACACAAATAGCCATAGGAGACATTAAGAGATTATTGGCCAGTCTTCTTGGGGTTCAAGGTATGGAGGAAGTCCTGCAGAGAGCAGGACTTAATCGTTATGTGGGTACCGCTGTTAATGATTCAGAATTGTTTTCTGCAAACAGAGGTTGAGTGTGGAGGGCTTTGAAAGACATATTTCCAACAAATGTACACCCTGATAATATTTTTATTGAGCCCTAGGTCAGGAGGAGAATCCAAGGTCAAGAGCTTGGATCAAGAGCTCTATCTCAAGAGCTCTATCTCAAGGTCAAGAGCTCTATCTCAAGGTCAAGAGCTTTATGTGTCAAGAGCTCATCAGGTGTGGAGAAGCATCACAGGAAATGATCCGGATTTGAACCAGATGGAACAGTCAATTTTGAGAGCTAAGATAGAGAAGGGACTGCCCCAATCTGTAAGGAGTAAGTTAGCCAAAGTGGTCGGTCTTACAAATGCTGCAAAGGGTACGTACATAGATAACATAGCTCATCAGGCGGAATTATATCGGAAGAAAGAATATGATCAGAAACAGCAGGACCTAGAAATCCTTAGGAAGCTTAATCAAATACAGCAAAAAGATAGCAAAAAGAAAGAGAAAAAGCAGGCTGTGATTGTACAGGCTCCGCCCCTGGTGGATCAGGCACAATCTCAGCCTCATCAGGTTTAGTTTCAATTGCCGCAGCCACCATCAGCAGTTCCAGTGATTTCTTATCCACAGCTAGCTCCAGGTCAATTTCAGACCTGGAGAGGTCGAGGTCGTGGAACTTTTGGAAGAGGTAGAGGAGGAAGATTTAATCCAAACTTCCAACAGTCTCAGGAAGCATGTTACAATTGTGGACAGATTGGTCATTTTGCCCGTGAGTGCAATAGACGAGGAGAAAACTCCAGGGGAAATTTCAGAGGAAATTTCAGGGGAACCCTTTTAGGGTCCCAGAACCAGGATTTTAGGGGTGCCCGGAGGATCCGAGCGGGGGATGTCAGCTGGTAGTATCAGGGCCGGAGATAGATCCAACAATAGTGGTGAAAGTAAGTAATAAACCATTGGAAGTAATGGCAGATAGCGGAGCTGCTTTCACCTGTATTTGGCCTGAAGATGCTATACATCTCCCCATGTCTGGTCAATTGATTCGGACAATCGGGTTTGAGGGTATAAAACAGCTGATTCCTCTCACAGAACCAATCGAACTCTGCTATAAAAATCTGAAAACTAAAATACCTATATTGGTGTCAGAACATACACCTATTGCGCTTTTGGGAAGAGATGCCTTGTGCAGATTGAATTGTATTATAAAATGTACACCTGACGGTTGTCGGGTGGAAGTACCTGAAGCTGAAGCTTCCTCTGTATTTTGGGTTGGAAGTCTTAGTGCTGAGTTTTTGGAGCCGGCTAAGTTGTGGGAAAAGTTTATTGTGGCAAATATGCCCAATGGGAAACCTCCAGAGTATCCGTTACATTGCACGCTTAAGTATTTTAAGAATGCTGTTCAAACAAGTTCAGATGAATGGTTGAGAAATCAGCCAAATCAAGTCCAACTCAGTTCGAGTTGTATCATTTTGGGACCACAAGGAGCAGCTATGAAGGTAAATATGGATGATTATTTGGAGAAAGAATTTGATATTAAGAACAGTGTTCCACATGTGACTTTGTTGGTAGCTGAAGAGTATAATCAGAAGCATGTAGGAGAGATGATAGCAGAAGCAGGGAAAGCCGGTTTTGTGCCGTTGACAGAGAATTTAGCTATATGGAAGAGTGAAGATCAACGATTTATTAAGATTATGATCTCTGCTCAAGGATTGGGACAGCCACAAACTGTGCGACTGACACATGAGTCAATTTGTAATGTCAAAATAGACTCAGACATGAAAGAGGAGATGTTGAAGCAAGTCCCAGAAAGTCTGTGGTCTCAACATAGCACGGATATAGGACTTGTGAAGTCAGCACAACCAGTGAAAGTGGAACTTAGACCAGGAGTTAAACCTCCGTGGAAGAATCAATATCCACTGAAAGAAGAGGCAATAAGGGGGATTGGATCACAAATTGAGGGACTTTTGAAGGCTGATGTTTTGAAAATAACATTAATTAATTCACAGAGTAATACGCCTTTGTTGCCTTTGCAGAAACCTGATAATTCTTATCGTCTGGTACATGATTTAAGAGCAGTGAATGTCATAGCAGCTGATTATCTGGCAGACGTACCGGATCCACATACTTTATTAGCTCAAATTCCACCTGATGCAACACATTTTACAGTCTTAGATTTGTGTGGTGCATTTTTTAGTGTCCCACTCAGTGCTGAAAGTCAGGGATTGTTTGGGTTTACGTACAATGGACAGAGTTATGAATACAGAAGATTGCCACAAGGGTTAAAGCATAGTCCTCATATTTTCAACAAAGTATTGAAGGATGATTTGGCTGGGATAGATCAGGTACTGAAAAGTACTGTTGTTCAATACGTGGATGATATTATTATTTGTTCACCAGATAAGGAAACATGTCATAAGGACTCAATTAAACTGCTACAGACACTGGCTGAGAAGGGACATAAGGCCTCTAAGAAGAAGCTACAGTATTGTCAAGAGAAGGTAGTTTGTTTGGGTCAGACAATAACGCAGGGACATAGAAGTATTTCCGGTAATCAGGTAGAAGCTATTCGTAAGGCCCCAAAGCCTAGGACTGTCAGGAAGTTGATGACATTTCTTGGTATTGCTGGTTATTCCTCAGCATGGGTAGAAGATTATGCTAGTTTAACAGGGCCTTTGAGAGCTATGATTAAAGACACTGGCAATGCTCAGCTTCATTGTAATCTTACCTGGACGCAGGATGGCCTTTTGTCATTTGAGACGATCAAACAGAGATTGCAGGAGGCTCCAGCGTTAGCACTTCCTGACTACGCAAATAATTTTTTGTTGTATGTGTCTACTTCAACCGGAGGTAAATATGCATGTGCAGTTCTTTGTCAGCCAACAGGTATTGGGACAAGCCCCCAACCCATTTCTTACTATTCCACCGCCTATACAGAAGTAGAGCTCGGGCTACCGTTGTGTTATCGAGCAATGGTAGGAGTCTATTTGATGTACGATAAGGCTTCATCTGTCACGATGGGTTATCCAGTGACAATTCTTACCCATCATAGTCTTAGAAATCTCTTGAACTATGGTAAATACACATTGACTATGCCTAGACTCAGAGATTACTATAGACTCCTAGAGCAGGAGGATGTTACTCTAGTGAGATGTACTACAGTGAACCCAGCTGAAACTTTGCCAACTCTAGAAGATGGCAAACCACATGACTGTGTTCAAGAAGCAGAAAGATATTCAAGGCTTAGATCTGCAAGCCCTCCCGTTGCGTGAGTCAGATTTGGAGTATTGGACTGATGGTTCCTGCTATCGAGTGGGAGATGAATTGAGTGCTGGCTATGCAGTGGTAAGAGCACAAGGAACAGAATTTGTGGTAGAAAAGGCTGAAGTTATACCACAGCCTGCATCTGCACAGCTTGCGGAACTTGTGGGGCTAACTGAAGCATGTTTGCTAGCAGAAGGCAAGTGAGTGACAATATATACTGATTCTGCACATAACGTGTGTCACTTGTTTGGAGCTGTATGGAAGAACCGAGGGTTTAAGAAGACAGATGGTTCTCCAATACAACATCATGCTCAAATAATGAAGCTGTTACATGCTATGATGAGACCTAAAGAAATAGCAATAGCTAAGTGTGCAGCACATAGGATGGATGTGTCAAGGGTCACTCAAGGGAATAAAGCGGCTGATGAAGCTGCTAAAGCTGTCACAGGAGCAGACAAATTGGGTAAAGTGTTTCTGGTTACTCATGGAGTGGATTTGGAAGATAAAATTACCATTAGAGATGTGATTTTAATGCAGGAAGCTGCTCCCGCCATGGATAAACAGTTGTGGCTAGATCGAGGTGCCACTCAGGATTCTACTGGTCTGTGGAGAAACCATGAGGGCTGATAATAGCACCTCCAGACTTGTTGGGTCTGATGATTCAGGAAGCACATGGGTTAGCTCATGTGGCAAGGGGGGGAAGTTAGAAGGAAAATCATGAAGAAATATGGTTTTTGGGCACCCTGTTTACTTGAACAGATCGACTATGTCATAGGTAGGTGCATTATCTGCTTGAAAAATAATGTTCGAAGGGGTGTGTCAGTTCCTCCTGGGCACATTCCCACTCCGAAGGGTCCTATGCGTGAATTAGCTGTGGATTTTGTTGATATGATAAGACCAGTTGAAGGGAAAAGATACATGTTGGTCGTCGTGGATAGATTCTCACGTTGGCCTGAGGCCTGTCCGAAGTGAAAGAATGCTCAGTCTGTTGCCAAGTTTTTGTGCAGAGAGGTTATAAGTAGGTGGGGACTTCCGGATCGGATATCCTCAGATAATGGAAAAGAATTTGTGGATAAAACAGTTAAATTGATCTTACAAAAGTTGGGAATTAAACAGTGTCTTGGAGCAGTATACCACCCACAAAGTCAAGGAATTTGTGAAAGGATGAATAGTGTTTTAAAGAATCGCATTGTTAAGATCTGTCAGCACACGGGCTTAAACTGGGTAGCGGCGCTTCCACTGGCACTGATGGCGTGTCGCTCAAGTGAGCTGCGTGATTTGCATATGACACCTCATGAGTTGCTAACGGGAAGACGGATGCCGACTCCTTGTTTGCGTACCAGTGGGAAAGGTCCAAGTCTAGCACTTTTGGAAGACAAAATGCGAACTTATGTAACATAACATGGTCAGCTTACATAAAAGGATATCCGCTTATGTTTTTGACAGGCAGAGGAAAGACGAGGTGCAGCAGAAACTTGATGAGCAAAAGAGCACCACAGTGCAACCTGGAGACAAGGTGTTTGTGAAAGTGTTTAGAAGGAAGTGGTATAACGAACGTCGGGAAGGACCATTTGAAGTGGTCTGCAGTACTGGAACAGCGGTCCAGGTCAAAGGATCTTCAACATGGTATCATTTATCACATTGTGTTAAAGCACCGAAAGAGGAGATAACGTGTTCCCAGAGTCAAGATGGTGAGGGTTCAAGAAAGTTGGAAGAAAGTGTGGATGATCATGCAGCAGGAAAGGAGATGCATGAAAATAACCAGAGTCAAAACCCAGAAGGGGAGATTGTCCGGGGTATAGGACTGTTCCCATGGTACGGTGTGACATTTTTAGCTGATCATATTGATAACATCACTTATACGTTACAGGGTTTCGCCAATGAGACAATAAGGGGGTTTGATTTTCTGTCAAATACTCAAAGGAGTCATAGATTGACATTGCTAAAGCATGACATGGCTTTAGATTATATATTGGCCAAGCAAGGTGGCCTATGTGTGGCTTTGGACTTAACTGGTGATGCCTGTTACACCTTGATCCCCGATTCTTCTGATAATATGACTAGTGTTATAGAGGCATTGCGAAACATACGAGATGCGTTTGGTCCATCAGAAGGAGCTGGATGGTCTGCAAATTCTTGGCTGCAGGACAAATTAGGACCTGTAGGTGCAGTCCTGGTAAAAATTTTTGTGGCAGTTATCTTATCGTTGTGTGTGATGTTTTGTTTCTGTACGCTGTTTTTGACCTTTGCGAAGGCAATGATATTGTGATGGGTTGGAGTTGTGATGCCTGGGGACGGTACTCAGATGCCACTGCTGCAAACAGCAGATGTAGATGAAGTGGAATTAGAAGGTGAACTGGTGGAGAAGTATCCATTTTGATATTTGTTCGTATTATAATATTTCATATATTTTGAATATAGCTTACTTTTTAGTAGTTTCCTCCTATACAGAGTTAGGATGAAAGGGGAATGGAATGTGATATTATGATTCATTTGTTGCCTGAGAAGACGATACTGGTTGTTTTTTTTTCTTTTCTTCTCTCCAAAGAAACAATATTGGGGGAGATACATACGTTCCAGCATGGACAACAATCTAAGATCGGAAGGCTCGGAACGAGGAATGCTGTGATTCTACACATCAGCGACCCCATCTGAGAATCAACGCAGCCGCGGATGGACATTTTCCCCATACACACATATATGTTTATTATTGGATTTTGTGTTGCAGTATATCCAGTGACATTGATAGAAAATGTTTGTACACTAGTAGTAATCATAGTAAGTCATGACAGTTTTTAAGTTTCTTCTGTTGCATAACAAATGCATATGTATTACTTCTTGTTAAAGTTTTGATTGCTGGGGTACAATTTGTGGCCACCTGGGGCAGAGGGGCCGTGAGAGCAGTTTTCCTGTCTTGATTGTTTGAAGGATATTTAAGGAGAAACGACTGCCTGACAGTTTTTTTCACTCTCACACTCCATAAATTCATTATATTGTTAAGGTTATGTGACAGGAAGTATTATAACTATTTCTGTAAACAATGATGAACATCTATGTTATATTTTTTTGTTTGTCGAGGGCTTTTTGATCCCTCGAAGGGGGGAAATATATAGTATCTTAAATATGTAATATCTTAAATATGTAATATCTTAAATATGTAGTATCTGAAATATGTAGTATCTGTATTTCATCTGACTTTATTCTGTAGTGCAGCAGAATATCTGGTCTGGAAGCAGATCAGATGTTTTTCTTTAAGCCAAATGTATGAAAGGCTAAAGTGTTTATCTTAAGAGCCATGACTGGGAAAATGAGACAGGCTGTCGTCCTTAAATCAGTATGAGCCGAAGTATAGAATATGATCCAGGATGCATGTCCTCTTGGGAGACGACCTCTGACCCGTTCATTAGATGATTAAGATGAATGGTCTGGGAAACCGAGCTCTGATACATCAGAATCAGGTTTATTGGCCAAGTGTGTTGACACACACAAGGAATTTGGTTCCAGCTGTAAGTGACTCTCAAAAGTACAGACATAAATAAAACCTATACATGACAAAACAGACAAGACAAGACAAAAACAGACTATACAAGACAATACAAGACAATACAGACAATGTGAGACAGCATAGACAGTGTGGGTATTAAATAGGGATACAGATCAGTAATATACATAAAGTGTGAGAGTGCATGGTAGTGCAAATGACAGTATTGTGTGTCAGGTATGATTAGAGAGTTACTATAAAACTTTGTACAGTATATAGCAGCCATAGTGTGTGCAACATATACAGATGATGTGATGACTGACAGTTCTGTGTAGTACTTATAGATATGAGCAGGGAATATAATTATGGTCAGTTGTTAGTGAGGCTGATTGCTTGGGGATACATTTGGGATACATTTAGTCTGGACAAAGACAGACTTCGCTTTGTGTTAAACATTATTGAGAAATGAGATCATATACATCTGCTATACATTAAGAGGCGGACCCGGAGATCGGGCAAAATATATAACGTGTGTGGCCATGGATTGGGAGTCGTCAATTCATTGATACGGTGGCTCCGAGCTGATCTAGGAGGCTCGTGAAGATGCTGAATTTCTATGTTAGATAATAAACTTTATTTACAAAGAAATATCAGTGTCTGCGAGGATTAATTCCAAGAAACAGCTACACTTTTTCATGAAATTATGCTTATGAATATAAAAATTCCTATATTCACAAGTCTATCTTGAATAAATAATACGTAATTTATCTCAAAACAAATGTCACCATCATCATTCACATTTTGCATGTTTAACTGCTTTTTAATGAAATTATGTTTAAAAATTCACATTTCATATGAACTATATTTTTATGAAAATGTTAACTTTTTTTTTTTACAAAATTTGATTTGTCATGTCACTGTTTTTGTTTACTTGTTCCACTTTTAATGGTTTGTAATACATTTTTGCTTATGAGCATGAAAATTCATACTATCCAACTTTTTCTGGAATAAAGTAATCTTTTTGTCAAAACATGTCTC
Organism: Silurus aristotelis; assembly: GCF_946808225.1. Classification (NCBI taxonomy): domain Eukaryota; kingdom Metazoa; phylum Chordata; class Actinopteri; order Siluriformes; family Siluridae; genus Silurus; species Silurus aristotelis. The sequence goes on along the minus strand of NC_139590.1, from coordinate 17,604,908 downwards.
ATGTCAATATTGTAGTTTTTTTGTTCACTTATTGACTTTTGTAATGGTTATTCCTGAAATCATGCTAATTTATATAAAAAAAAAATATTTTCACAATAACTATAATTTTAGTTTGAAAATTTTAGAATGCCAAGACATGATTTATTAAAAGTAATGTTTTTGACAAAGTTTAACCCAGCCATTATGGATGCACAAGCCAGTGCACGCGTTAGGAAGGGCATCCAGTGTAAAACATGTGCCAAATCAAATATGCGGATCACAAATGAGAATTTCATACCGGATCGGTCGAGGCCCGGGTTAACAATGACTGCCGCAGGTATCGTTAGCCGACAGGGTACCGGTGGAAATTGGGCTACTGTTGGCCGAAGGAGGAGATGGAGAGGAGGAAGACGTCTACAGAGACGGCAGGGAAAGGAACAGTGCAGGAGAGTGGAGGTTCGGGTTGGTACTTTAAATGTTGGTACTATGACTGGTAAAGAGAGGGAGGTAGCTGATATGATGGAGAGGAGAAAGGTAGATATGCTGTGTGTTCAGGAGACCAAGTGGAAAGGGAGTAAGGCCAGAAACATTGGAGGTGGATTTAAAATGGTTTATCATGGTGTGGATGGAAAGAGAAATGGTGTAGGGGTGATTCTGAAGGAAGAGTACTGGAAAGATTCTGGAGTGAATTAGATGAAGTGATAGATGGTGTACCTAGGAAAGAACGAATGGTGATTGGGGCAGACTTTAATGGGCATGTAGGTGAAGGGAGCAGAGGTGATGAGGAGGTGATGGGTAGGTATGGTTTTAAGGAGAGGAATGTGGAAGGGCAGATGGTCGTAGATTTTGCTAAAAGGATGGAAATGGCAGTGGTGAACACTTATTTTAAGAAGAAGGAGGATCATTGGGTGACGTATAAGAGTGGAGGAAAGTGCACAAAGGTGGACTATGTGCTATGCAGGAGATGCAACCTGAAGGAGATTGGAGACTGTAAGGTGTTGGCAGGGGACAGTGTAGCTAGACAGCATCAGATGGTGGTCTGTAGGAGGAAGAGTGTAGTGTGAGGTTCAGGGAAGAGGTCAGACAGGGGCTCAGTGGTGTTAAGGAGGTGTTGGATGATTGGGCAACTACTGCAGGAGTGATAAAGGAGGCAGCTAGAAAAGTACTTGGTGTGACATCTGGAAATAGAAAGCAAGACAAGGAGACGTGGTGGTGGAATGAGGAAGTGCAGGAGAGCATAAGGAGAAAGAGGTTGGCAAAACAGAAGTGGGATAGACAGAGTGATGAGAAAAGTAGGCAGGAGAACAAGGAGATGCGGCAGCAGGTTAAGAGGGATGTGGCGAAAGCCAAGGAAAAGGTGTATGAGGAGCTGTATGAAAGGTTGGAGACTAAGAAAGGAGAAAAGGATTTATACCGATTGGCCAGACAGAGGGACCGAGCTGGGAAGGATGTACTGCAAGTTAGAGCAGTAAAGGATGGAGAGGGAAATGTGTTGACTAGTGAGGAGAGTGTGTTGAGAAGGTGGAGGGAGTATTTTGAGCAGCTGATGAATGAGGAAAATCAGAGAGAGAGAAGGTTGGATGATGTGGAGTTGGTGAAGCAGGAAGTGGATAGGATTAGTAAGGAGGAAGTGAGAGCAGCGATTAAGAGGATGAAGAGTGGAAAGTCGGTTGGACCATATGACATACCGGTAGAAGCGTGGAGATGTTTAGGAGAGATGGCAGTGGAGTTTTTAACAAGATTGTTTAACAGGATTTTGGAAGGTGAGAAGATGCCTGAGGAATGGAGAAGAAGTGTGCTGGTACCGATCTTTAAGCATAAGGGAGATGTGCAGTCTTGCAGTAACTACAGGGGAATTAAATTGATCAGTCACACCATGAAGTTATGGGAAAAAGTAGTGGAAGCCAGGCTGAGAGAAGAGGTGACCATCTGTGAGCAACAGTATGGTTTCATGCCAAGGAAGAGCACCACAGATGCCTTATTTGCTTTGAGAATGTTGATGGAGAAGTATAGAGAAGGACAGAAGGAATTGCATTGTGTATTTGTGGATTTAGAGAAGGCGTACGACAGGGTGCCAAGAGAGGAGTTGTGGTATTGTATGAGGAAGTCAGGTGTGTCGGAGAAGTATGTGAGGGTGGTGCAGGACATGTATGAGGACAGTGTGACGGCAGTGAAGTGTGCAGTAGGTATGACAGACTGGTTCAGGGTGAAGGTTGGACTGCATCAAGGATCGGCCCTGAGCCCTTTCCTGTTTGCAGTGGTGATGGACAGGTTGACGTACGAGGTCAGACAGGAGTCTCCCTGGACTATGATGTTTGCGGATGATATTGTGATTTGTGGTGAGAGTAGGGAGCAGGTTGAGAAGAGCCTGGAGAGGTGGAGGTATGCGCTGGAGAGAAGGGGAATGAAACTCAGTAGGAGTAAGACAGAATACATGTGTGTGAATGAGAGGGAGGGCAGTGGAGTGGTGCGGTTGCAGGGAGAAGATCTGGAGAAGGTGGAGGAGTTCAGGTACCTGGGGTCAACAGTGCAAAGTAATGGAGAGTGTGTTAGAGAGGTGAAAAAAAGAGTGCAGGCAGGGTGGAGTGGGTGGAGAAGAGTGACAGGAGTGATTTGTGATAGTAGGGTATCTGCAAAAATGAAAGGGAAAGTATATAGGACTGTGGTGAGACCTGCGATGTTGTATGGATTAGAGACAGTGGCATTGAGTAAAAGACAGAAGGTGGAGCTGGAGGTAGCAGAGCTGAAGATGTTAAGGTTTTCGTTGGGAGTGACGAGGATGGATAAGATTAGAAATGAGTTTATTAGAGGGACAGCGCATGTAGGATGTTTTGGTGACAAGGTGAGGGAGGCGAGATTGAGATGGTTTGGACATGTGCAGAGGAGGGACATGAATTATATTGGTAGAAGAATGCTGAGGATGGAGCCACCAGGTAGGAGGAAAAGAGAAAGGCCAAGGAAGAGGTTAATGGATGTGGTGAGGGGAGACATGCAGGTAGTTGGTGTGAAAGAGGCAGATGTAGAGGACAGGGTGGTATGGAGACGGATGATGCGCTGTGGCGACCCCTAATGGGAGCAGCCGAAAGAAGAAGAAGAAGAAGAATGTTTTTGACAAAGTTTGATTTTTAATGTAATTTTTCCCCCTTATTCCACTTTTTAACGGTTTCTAATGAAATTATGCTTATGCTTATGAATATTCATTTTTTCCCAATAGATAACAATTATGAAAAAGGTCATATTTCGGTCAAAACATGATTTAGCATGTAACATTTGTAGTTTTTTCGTTTAAGCATCATACTTTGTAATTTTTTTCATGAAACTTTTCTTATGAAAATGAAAATTCATATATTATTTATATTTAGTTTTGTCATTAAATTATGATTCTGATTATAAAAACATATTTTTACAAGTTTAGAAATCATGCTTAAAATTTCATGTTAACTATTATATTTTTTTTAAAAGAGTAAAATTCTTGACAAAACTTGATTTGTCATCACTTTTTCATTCCCTTCTTATAATTTTTTTAATCGTTTTTTAATAAAATTTTGCTTAGGAGTATGAACGTTTATATTTTCATAATAACTGTCCTATTTTTTCTGAAACAAAATACATCCATTTCTTAAACCATGATTTCTCTTGTCATTTTTTTGTTTTGTTTTTTTAATTCACAGTGTAATGGTTATTATTAATATAAAAAATTATTATTTTAATAATTGTAATTTTTTTATGAAACAATATGTTTTTGACAAAACTTTATTTTTTATTTCATGTTTATCCAGTCATTCCACTTGTAAACGTTTTGTAAATGAAATTATGCTTATAAAAATTTAAATTAATATTTTCGAAATAGATGATTGGGAAAAAAGATGAAAAAATTATGAAAAAAGTCATATTTCTGTCAAAACATGATTTCTCATGTAAATGTTTTAGTTTTTTGTTTATATATTGCACTTTGTAACTTTTTTCATGAAAGTTTGCTTATGGAAATAAAAATTCCTATATTTATTATATATAAAACTCATATTTTTGTCAAAGCTTTAGTCGTCATGTAATGTTGACTTTTAAAAAAAAATTTCCTAAAATGTTGCTTCTTAATATGAAAATGTATATACGTATATCGTATTTTCATAACAATAGACATTTTTGTCAAAAAATTTATATTTCATGTCAGTATTTATTGTACCATTGTAGGTTTTTTTTTCATGACATTTTGCCTTTGAACATATTCATATTTTCACAATAACTCTAACATTAACATTTTTTTATTTTCCTCAAAGCAAATCTGTTGTCACCATCATTCACTTTTTGCAATATTAACAGTTCTTTAATGAAATTATGCTTAAAAATCCATAATTTCATTTTAACTATTTTATTTTTTATGACAAAAGTCATTTCAAAAAAATAACTTTTGTCATGTAAATTTTTTTATTTACTTATTTGACTTTTACTAATACATTTTTACTTATGAGCATGAAAATTCGTACTATCATACTTTTCTGGTAAATGTCAACTTTTTGTCAAAACATGGTCAATTTGTAGTTTTGTTTTGTTCACAAAGCCTTTTTAATGGTTATTCATAAAATTATGCTAATTAATATATAAAATCAAATTTTCATAATAACTCCTTTTTATACGTGAAAAATCAGTAAAACATTATTTTTAAAAAGCCATGTTTTTGACAAAACTTTTTTAGTTTTTTTTATGTCATTATTTCCCCCTTTTTAATGGTTTCTAATTAAATTATGCATATGAATATAAAAATTCATATTTTCCAAACATAAAAAAAAGAAAAAATGATGAAAAACATATTTCTGTCAAAACATGTCATATAACATTTTCAGTTTTTTTTGTTTACGCATTGTACTTTGTAACAGATTTTCATAAATATTTCTTATGAAAATGCAAATTCATATATTTATAATAACATTTTTGAAAAACCTCATATTTTTGTTAAAACTTTATTTGTCATGTGTTTCACTGACTTCTTGCATTTTTAAAACTTTTTCCTGAAATGTACCTTCGGAATACAAAAATTCATATTTTCATAACAATAATAATTTTTGTCAAAAGGTGATATATGTCAGTATTTTTGTTCACTTACTGCACCATTTACGTTTCTTTTACATGACATTATGATTTTGAATATAAAAACTTATATTTTCACCATAACTATCATACCTTTTATAAAAAAAAGATGAAACCGCCTGGCCACCGGTTCCCCCAAGATGAAAAAAAAGTGATATTTCAGTCAAAACTATTAATGTAATGCTATGCTATGCTATGCTAATGTAATGCTATTATGTTATTACACATTTTTTTATATTTTCTTTGTTGACTTTTTAAAACAAATTTCCTGAAATGTTGCTTTTCAATATAAAAATTTATATTTTCATTGTATATCGTACTTTAATAACGATAGACATATTTGTCAAAAATTGATATTTCATGTCAGTATTTTTGTCAATTTATTGTACCTGTCAGGAAGCTCCCTGATCCTTCTCCTGTGCGTACCCTGCCCGCAATGAGCTCCTCGCCAGCGAACTGATCACACACACCTGAGACTCGTTTGGCACTCATCACCATACCATATATAAACTCCTCACTTCCACATTCACACTGTCAATTATCTATGGTTTTGCTGCTCATCGCAAGTATTTCCCGTGTGTTGTTCAGTGCCGTGCTTCTTCCTAGCGCACCTTGGATTCTACACAGACTACCTTTTGTTTCAGTTCATTCTCAGTGAACCACGCTCCCGCTGGGCACCACCGGAATATTCACCTTCAAGGCGAGTGTTGTGTTTGGCTTTGCCTGTGTCGCAAATAAACTCTGTTTTGCTTTCACTTCGGCTTTCGCCTCCAGTTTCATCGCATAACGGTTTTTATTTAACCAGAACACAGTGGGAACTGCATTTGCATTAATTAACCCCTGTAACATTCAATATGATTGAACCACATAATGTGAAGTATGAATAAAGGGGGAAAAATAAAGTGCTTGCAGGATTTCTTAAATGTATTAAATGTTAGCTGTTATATACCATATATATTTTTAGACCCTGCTTTTAAAGCTTCACAGTTTCAGTTTACAATTGTAGCATGCAGTGTCCTAACATTTTGATCTGAACAAAATAATTATATCTGCTTAATATCAATGAAAAACTAAAGTGCTTGCAGGATTCCTAAAGAAAACAAAACAAATATAAATAATAAAATATTAAATATTACAGATGTTGAACATTCTCAGAACCTTTAAACTTGGATTTTACAGGTTTCTTTCATTTGTCTTTTTGTATTTTTTTGTATTTCATTTGTATTTGTCTTTTTATTTAATGTCAAGGTTTTTCTGAAGAAAGATAAGCTGGTCAATATGCTCAGATGTCAGGGCACTTCTATGTGCAGTTACAATGTCTCCTGCAGTGGAGAAAACTCTTTCCGCAGAAACACTTGTGCCCGGAATGCACAGGAAACCCTTTGCTAGTTTGGATAGCTCAGGGTACGCATTTTCATGTTCTTTCCACCAACTGAGTGGGTTTTCTTGGAGGGGCAAAGGTTTTTCTTCTCTAAACCTCTTAATCTCAGATGCAGCAGTATCATGTGCAGATTTTGGTTCCATGTTGTTTTCAGAAGTGGCAAATACCATTCCAAGCAAGTCAGCCAATGCACATGATTTCCTTGGACTCTTTATGGGTTGCAGGGAGGTGGAGGCAGAGCCATCTTCATAGTCAGATAGGTGATCTTCAACATCCTTTGACTAGTCAGTCTCCTCTACTTCTCTATCTTGCTGCTGAAAAAACATCAAAGCATCAAATAGAACTATTATTATTATTATTTTGACAGTAAATTGTCATTAACTTTCACAACACAATCTGATATACCTGATATAAGGATAAATTAGCCTATTGCATTTTTTTTTTATTTACAAAATAGAAATAAGTACAACTATTTATTAAAACTTAATTATTTAACCAATGAATGTTATTATATTAACCATGTTATAAATATAATATGAACTAATGTTAGATACATTAACTGATACACTTAAAATTGTAATGTATTTAACAAAAACAAGTAGACTAATTTATTAATGTATTTATTTGCTTACATTCTATTGCTTCCTTATGGCAGCCACCACAGCATCCGTCATTTTGGAGTAGGTCTCTTTGATCTCCATTTCAGAGAGAAAGGGTAGATCCTTAAACCTTGGATCCAGAGTTGATGTCATGCACAGTGTCTCCCTCTCATTGGCATATCTCTTTCCCAGATCTTGTGCTATAGCAGCCTTGATGTCCTTTGCTGTCTTTGTATCATCTGGGCTTTCTTCTGTGCCCATGACAAGCTTTGAATAGAGTGGGCATGCTCTCTTCTGACATTACCAATGTGGCATTCTTCATTGGTTTCAGTGCCTTGAGCACTTTCTCAGCACATGTGATGTCAGCTTCATACATTGTGAAGACATCCTTTTCACACTTTCTGACCTCTGTTGAAAGTAGTGCTGCACAGATGGCTGGTTGTTGTTCTAAAAATCTACCTATCATGTCATAAGAGCTATTCCACCTCGTGACAACATCTGTAATTAACCTGTGTTTTGGTAGCTGGAGCAGGTCTTGCTTTTGTTTTAGCTGGTGGCTGGCTATGGTGCTGCGTCTGAAAAATCTTGTAACACGTCTGATCCTGCCTAGGAGTCGCTCCACTGCTGGCAACTTTAGTGCTTTCTGTGAGGCGAGATTCAGGCTGTGCGCAAAACATCGGATGTGGGTCATGTCTGCGATATTTCAGCCGCAACATTCATATTGGATGCATTGTCTGTTACAATCACTGGATGTTTCTCTTTCAAATCCTATTCAGTGACGGCCTCCTTTAGTAATTCTACAATGTTATTCCCTGTGTGACTGTCATGCATAATTTTTTACCTCATTGTACAAGTTGGGCACAGCGATGTCCGTAATGTGCTGACAGGATGGTATTATGACGGAAGCCTTTGTTCTCTACGACACTGAGAGGGCGCATATCTTTGCAAATAAAATAAAGTACTGACTGAGTTATTTTGGTTGCACGCGTTGAGGTTTGAACTTTGATCTGTGAACTTGCTCCAGGGTGAGTTGACGGGGATCCTCTCTTTTAACGTTAGCCATTTGCTGCTGTTCTGTTATCATTGCATCCGCATGGTGCCTCGTTATGTGCGCTCTCAGATTTGTAGTGTTCTTTGAATATTTGACGTTGGCATTGCACATTTTAGAAACAGCAATACTTTTGTCAATCTCTTTCGTGCCTGGTCTGTGACGAAAGCCGAAATGACGCCACACATCGGCTTTGTACACTGAAGCGGGAGCTGGAAATATTCTTTTATCCTCCATTACTAGCTGCGAACTATTTTAACGTTAACATTAGTAGCGCGCCGTTATGCTAGTACTTCCTGTCACTGTTTAAGTTCAGAGATAAGAAGACTGCGATCTAGCGGCTGGGATATAAACGGAACAAAGTGAAACTGCCATGAATCTGTATAATTTTTTTTTTATTTTATTTATTTTATTTTTTATAAATATCAATATTTTGTTTTTGAGAATCGATACAGTATCGTCAAACAAAATATCCCGATACTCACGTGTATCGATATTTTCTTACACCCCTAGTATTTTCACAAAATAATTTTTGTCAAAAGGTTATCATGTCTGTATTTTCTTTAACTTATTGCACCATTTTACTTTTTTTTTCATGAAATTATGCTTATGACTATAAAAATACATATATATACACAACAACTCTATCTTGTATAAATAAAACGTAATTTATCTCAAAACAAATGTCACCATCATCATTCACATTTAGCAATTTTAACTGCTTTTTAATAAGATTATGTTAAAAAATTTACATTTCATATGAACTATATTTTTATGAACATTTTCAAATTTTTTACAAAATTTGATTTGTCATGTCACTATTTTTGTTCACTCGTTCCTCTTCTAATGGTTTGTAATACATTTTTGCTTATGAGCATGAAAATTCATACTATCCTACTTTTTCTGAAAAAGTTATCTTTTTGTCAATTCGTAGTTTTTTGTTCACTAATTGACTATTGTAATGGTTATTCCTGAAATCATGCTAATTGATATAAAAAAAATCATATTTTCACAATAACTATAATTTATGTATGAAAATTTCATAATGCCAAGACATGATTTATTAAAAGTAATGTTTTTGACAAAGCTTGATTTTTAATGAAATTATCCCCCCTTATTCCACCTTTTAACGGTTTCTGATTAAATTATGCTTATGCTTATGAATATTTATTTTTTTCCCAATGGATAACAATTATAAAAAAGGTAATTGTTGTGAATTCTCTTCTTTTCGGCGCGAGTCGCGCATGCGCAGCATCTCGAGCGCGGCTTCTCAGACACGGGCGCACTGAGCATAGGCAGCGGCGCACAAATTGCGCAGTCGAGGCGCAGTGGCACTCTCGATGCATTGCAGGTGATGCCGTGTTAGAGCGCAAGAAAAGTTTGTGAAGCTGTAAGTGTGCTCCACTGTTCCTCTATAATCGTAGAGATTGTTAAAGGAGACTACGTAATGATATTCATTTTGCTACAGGATGTTAAATATGTATAATCTGTATTTTAACTGTGTTGATGCACCTGTTATATAGCCGGGTTAGCCGCTAGCATAGCTGCTCATTAGTACGGCTGCTCGGGCTAAACGTGTTACTAGTTTTTCCATCGGTAACATTTGTACAATGGTGTTAAGTAACTACTGTGATGGTTCATTATTGATTGTATTAAGCATATGTTTCTTGATAATTCAGTGCAATATGCAGTATGTTGTCTCAGCTACTTATTAAGAGTTAAGACTAATTCTTCTGTATGGTGTCTGTTGTACCAGTTGGCTAATGTTCATGCATGTCATGTTATGGTTTTCTAATGTGTTAAACAGTTGTTTCTTTATTTCATTCCTAGAAACTACCTTGCACACATGACCCTGTGTGTAATGTAATCCTTGCACAATAAATGGCTAAACTCTATCTGATGACTCAAACTTCCTGACCAGAGTTCTGCGGCGGTCAATAACACAATCACCAGTAACAGCGGACAATCCGCAACAGTCATATTTCGGTCAAAACATGATTTAGCATGTAACATTTTTAGTTTTTCGTTTAAACCTCGTACTTTGTAATTTTTTTTCATGAAACTTTGCTTATGAAAATGAAAATGTATATATTATTTATATTTAGTTTTGTCATTAAATTATGATTCTGATTATGAAAATATTTTTACTAGTTTTAAAATCATGCTTAAAATTTCATATTAACTATTATCTTTTTATGAAAAGAGTAAAATTCTTGTCAAAACTTGATATGTCATCACCCTACTTATTATTTTTATCGTTTTTTGTTTAATAAAATTTTGCTTAGGAGTATGAACATTTATATTTTCATAATAACTGTCCTATTTTTTCTGAAACAAAATACATCTATTTCTTAAACCATGATTTCTCATGTCAATTTTTTGTTTTTCTTTAATTCACAATGTAATGGGTATTATTAATATAAAAATTATTATTTTCATAATTAAATTTTTTTTTATGAAACTGTTTTTTGTCAAAACTTTATTTTTTATTTCATGTTTTTCCAGTCATTCCACTTTTAAACGTTTTGTAAATGAAATTATGCTTATAAAAATTTAAATTCATAAAAAAATTATGAAAAAAGTCATATTTCTGTCAAAACATGATTTCTCATGTAAATTTTTTAGATCTTTCGTTCACTTATTGCCTTTTGCTACTGCTACTAATGAAGTTAGGCTAATTACAGTTTTTCTCAAATGCTAAAACACAAAAGCCAATCCTCTAAACCAAATGACCAGTTGTCTAAACACATTTACTAAATCTAGCCATCATTTTCCAATATCATAAACACATTTCACATGAAGACACAATTCACAAAACACAATCCTCCGTTCTCATAAATCTTAACACATTTTTCTTTGCTAAAACACAAGTTGCAAAAGAACTCTGCTCATATTCTCACAGTCAGCAATATTGCCACAGTCAGCAATATTTGAACACAATGAACACACCTGGTGTCATTCATTACACTCAACGACTCAAAATTGAAGACACTTGTTGCTAATGCTGTGACCACATGTACAAAAGCAAGTTCAGAGTGCACAGTTTGCTGAAGATTCCAAACAAACACAATGGATGAAGGCAGAGTCAGGGGAAGAGGAATTCGAGTCAGAGGAGGGAAAAGAGCTGGCCATGGAAGAAGAGGAGCAGGCCAACGAGGAAGAGGAGTTCAAATCAATGGAGGAAGAGGAGCAGGCCAACGAGGAAGAGGAGTTCAAATCAGTGGAGGAAGAGGAGCAGGCCAACGAGGAAGAGGAGTTCAAATCAGAGGAGGAAGAGGAGCAGGCCAACGAGGAAGAGGAGTTCAAATAAGAGGAGGAAGAGGAGTTCAAATCAGAGGAGGGAGAGGAGCAGGCCAACAAGGGAGAGGAGAAGGTCCAGGAGGGAGAGCAAGACAACCTCGGACCATCATTACGTACGAGATGCGAGCAACAGTCATTGACCATGTCATTGTCCATGGCATGACAATGGCTGAAGCAGGACTACGAGTCCGTCCAAACCTGAGTAGGTTCACCGTGGCCACCATTATCAGGGCATTCAGACAACACAACAGGTATTGTACTCTATTGCTTTCTTTGTCACAATACAATTTTACAAGCTTGTGAAAGTAGTCTATTGGTTTCAAATCAGTTGTTACTGTATTGTAAAACTGACAACACATGTTTCTTTCTTTAGAGTTGAAAGAATGCCACATAGAGGTGGGAGGGTTGCCATATTTACAGCGGCACAAGAAACCCTCATTGTGGATATGGTTCGTGAGAACAACCTCATCAGACTCCTGGAGATCAGAGACAAAGACATTGCCGATAATGTCAACTTTGAGAGCATTGATGATGTCAGCTTGGCCACAATAGACCGAGTTCTCCGGCGCCAAAAGATGCGGATGAAACAGGTCTATAGGGTTCCCTTTGAGCGCAACTCTGCGCGACACAAAGACCTACGTTACGAGTGTGCAAGTAAGTATACATCCATGTTCACAGTACAGTTAGTGGACATACTGTGTTGCTCAGTGGCCTATATTACTTCTGGACAATACTGTGCTACCTGATTGACTGTTGTTCTGAACACCTGTGCACTTTCACATTTTCACAGAGGATATTACAGTTGGACACGATGGCCAGACCTCATGAGTACCTCTTCCTGGATGAGGCTGGCTTCAACCTGCAGAAACGAAGGCAAAGAGGCCGTAACATCATTGGCCAAAGAGCCATCACTGAGGTTCCTGACCAACGGGGGGGTAATATTACTCTTTGTGCGGCCATGGGTTTGGAGGGGCTTGTCCACCGGCATGCTGTCCTTGGGTCTTACAACACCCAACGTCTCCTCACCTTCCTAGAGGAGCTAAAAGACATCCTCCTGGACCGCCAACAACACCATCCTGGGCCCGCACATCAAATTTATGTGATCATTTGGGACAATGTACGCTTCCACAAAACAAACCGAATCAAAGAGTGGTTCACCACCAACAGTAACCACTTTTTAAACGTCTGTCTGCCACCCTACTTCCCTTTCCTGAACCCTATAGAGGAGTTCTTCTCATCATGGAGATGGAAGGTTTATGACAGACAACCATACACTAGAGAGAACCTCCTAAGGGCAATTGAGCTGGCCTGTGTTGACATCCCAGTGGAGGCCATTCCAGGGCGTTTTTCCCGCGGTGCCTGGCAAGAGACAATATAGCCTGCACAGTGATTGTGGTTTGTGTGTGTGGTGTGAATAAAGTAAATAAAAAAACTTCACACCCTGATCATGTTTTCAAGAGTACTGTTGTGTGCAATAGATTCTGTTTTTGCATTGAGTTGTGTTACAGTAGTGTACATGCAGAATTTACTATAGATTTATACTCTTCATATGAAACTCTCAAATCTAAATGCCTAATCCTCTGCAGAAATCTAAGAACATCCAATAGTGTAAAGTTTTAAAAATATGCATTGGCAGTTATGAAACAAAGAAACTTCTCACAAATTGAGCATTGTGTTTTCAATTGTTTTGCTGTAGTGTGTAATGATGTGTATAGTGTTTACATTTTTGAAAGCTTCGAGCTGCTCTTTTGGTGTGAAAGTTTGAGTTTTGAAGTGAGAAGGTGTGGTTGTGTTTATGTAGCTTTAGAAAAGGGTGTTGTGTTTAGACATTGGGAAACATGGAGGAAACGTTTGTGAAATGTGTTTTAGCATTTGAGAAAAACTGTAACGCCTTGAGTGGTTCCATTAAATTCCGGAGTAAGAACGGGCGCTTTGAGGATGGATTGAACTGTAGTTAATGTCAAACGTCTGCTACACTGACTCAGGACTACTTTTCGCTTCTGATCATTATCACTGTACCCGCAACATCGTATATCTGCTATAAATGGACATTCGGTGCAACCCAGATGAGGATGGGTTCCCTCAAGGTTTCTTCATTATGCCATCTCGTGGAGTTTTTCCCTTGCCACAGTCGCCACCGGCTTGCTTATCAGGGACAAACTTACTTATAAAGAACATATTAACTTTTAATCACCACATTATCTGTGTAAGGCTGCTTTGAGACAATGTTCATTGTTAAAAGCGCTAAACAAATAAAAATGAATTAAATTGAATTAAACTATCCTATGCTGTCTAGCGACACTGTCCCCTGCCAACACCTTACACTCTCCAATCTCTTTCAGGTTGCATTTAGCTGGAGATTAGCTGGACACTTACCTTAAAGGGAGGAGTTTTCAGGAAAAGTTGGACACTATGAGGGATTTTGGCTAAAACAGTTCAAAACAGTTCTTAAGCTTTTCCATGAACCATTTATACTATATTTTTCTTACCCATAGAATTTTCATGAAACCACACAACCACACTCATTGAAAAACTCCAGGAAAACCATAGTGCACAGGAAAATGCATGTAAAATGCAGATGATGTATGTTGGTGGCACAACTGTGCCAGTGAAAGAGACATGAGACATGAACTGGGATTCAGCACTCTGTTTAAATAAAGATTTTTATTTCTTACATACACATCCTTACTTGTTTTACTGGGTCACTGTATAATATTGATGTTTTTATATTTATACATAATTAGTGTATTAAGAGGTGTATTGATTCAAACAGGACACCACTGAAGGCCTAGGTGTGACATGCATGGTCTTCACACACAGACTACCACTGTTGAGCACATAAGCTTTTGCTAAACAATGTTTTTTATGTGGATTGATTTAGAAAGGACACCAATGAGGGCCGATGTGTGAAATGCATGGCCTTAACACATGGACGTTATTACTGTTGAGCACATAAACCTTTACTAAACAATCTGTTATTCTATGTTTCCAATCCCATAGCTTTTCTCCAACTTATACTATCTGTTTTGGGCCAGTAAATTTTAGTAAATCAAATTTTAACTGCTCTAACACAAGATACACAAATTAGTTTAATCACAGAGTGTACTCACATTTGTTGACAATAATGGCTGTATGTTGAGTTATTTTTAGAGGACAATAAATCTAGACTGTATAAAAGCTGCACATTGACTAAAATATATCCAAGTTTTATTTCTATAGTATTATCCGTTGAGAAGATATTCTATAATATTTACTGAAATGTGAGGGCTGTACACTTTTGTGAGATTCTCTCTCTCTCTCTCTCTCTCTCTCTCTCTATATATATATATATATATATATATATATATATATATATATATATATATATACATATAAAAAGCTCAAATACCACTGACTGACTCACTCATTCATCACAAAATTTCAAAAACCACTGCACGGATTGCAATGAAATTTGGAACATACCTTCCTCTTGGGTCTTAGGTGCTCACTAAGAAAGGGTTTTGAAAAATTCGCCCTGGATCGCGGCTAACTCGTGAAAAACGTGATTTCTCACGCATTGTAAACTCTTCGAAATAACAGTACGGATCCTAATGAAACTTAGTACATTGTTTCTTATTAGATGTTAGATGCACAATAAAAATTATTTTCAAAGTAGTTTGCCCTGTATCGGTACTACAAAGGGGTAGTACGTTATTTGTTGACGTTACGTTCTGATCTCTGATCATCCAGTCCTGCTCAGTGCTTACTGCTTATTGCCATATTGCTTAGCATTCTGCCTTCCGTAGAGAAGCATGGGTACTTTCAGCTAGTATATATATATATATATATATATATATATATATATATATATATATATATATATATATATATATATATATATATATACTAGCTGAAACATTTTAAATATATAAAATCTGTTGGTATGTCAAATAAGCAATTATTGGGTCACAAACACTTTTATTTCTTTTGACACTTGTAAATGTAGATGGTACTGCAGTTTTTATTTATTTATAAGCATCAGTTACACAGTTAAAACACCTGGGCAAATAATCTAAAGACAGTTATATTTTTAAGAAAGTTGGTTCTCAAAGGAAATGCCTGAAATGCATTGAAAACCAAAAAGCCTACTAACAATTTTCAAGTGATCATTTCAGAAGATACATTCTGTTGATGTGGAAATAGAATTAAAAGCAGAAATACAATGAAAATCTTATGAAAGAGTTAAAGTAAAAATGTACGAAATGTAAAATGTGCCCCTTTAAATTTTTCTAAACATGCAGCACAGTGATTTTCACTAAATAGAACATGACAAGAAAGATAAAAGTCCATCACAAATCTACAAATAAAATCAACATCTATGAAAAACGTATGTTGTTACCATGAGCTGATACACTCATTTTCTTTATAGACACTTTGTTTACAAAATGACAACCTTCTAGATTTCATACAAGCCTGCCAAAAACATTGAATGCCAGTGTGATTTTTTTTTTTATCTCATCAACAATGCAGCTTTTATTGAATGTAGCAGTCTCACATTGTTTTTATATCAGCTACAATTCCCCCACCTCTCAGGATGACATACTTTCCTTTTCATACTGATAACGTTTAATGTAGCACCCAAATGATTAGTCAATTATTAGTTTTTAATCAAAATATCATCATCTCTCATTTTTCAGTAAAAAAAAAAAAAAGGCTTAAAAATTATGATCTTATGGCATGCTGTTCAAATTCTGAAAAATTATGTTGCAGTAATCACACTTGTTTCCAATGATTCTATGCTACCAATATTGCCTGTTTTTTATTAAGAGCCCTTTTTTTTCTTAATTTCGCCTGTAACGATTCTTGGGCTTTTCTCCACAGCCAGTGGCCTCACATGAGGACAGGCTAGGGTTCTTATTAGAGTGAATGCTGCTCAGGAGTCCTGGCAAATCAGTGGTAATGGCCTTTTCAATTTTATCCAGCAGGCAGCCACCTATATAAGAACATTGGGCTGAGAGCTGCTTGAAACCATTTATTGGATTGATGCCGAAAAAGTCACGGTATGCATCACGGTTTGGCAAGTCAAACTTGCTGACGTTAGTCTTGGCCAGGATAGACTTGAAAATATAGAATTTATCTGGGTCATCAACTATTTCCTTAAACACTAATTCAGGATCACTAAAGAAACTCATCTTCTCTTTAAATGTTTGGACATAGCGATCCACTAGCAGGGCATGGATGCGTACACGAATTCCATGTTGCCGAATGAAAGCAATCTTATTCTCTAAGCGATTTTCAATCACTTGGTTTAAGTCTTCCAAGAGAGAAATTTCCTCACGCTTGAAGAGTTCATGGCTGGTGTTGGGAGCATAGTCATAGGGCCAGAAGGAGCTGACGTACACACGTGGGGGTTCAGTTACATTGATAAGGGGTGCAAGGCTCCAAAACAAAGCACCATACACGCGCATGAGATCTTGAGTAGCCAGGCTGTCAGCCTTGTTAAGGATGATGCGTATCTGTGACTCTCGACCTTTCAGTTGCTTGAAGAGCATCTCTAGCTCAAGGCCAACATCCAACTTGGTGGGGTCAAATACCACAAAGATTAGGTCAGCTCGGTCAATGAACCACTGGCACACATCATTAAAGGGATACCCTGTGGAGAAGGTTGTGTGGAACTGTTAAAATGATATATATATCTCAACATGGTATAATGTCATTAAAGAGATTTATCAAAATTATATAATCATACTGATTAATGAACGCATACCTTTTGTTTTCATATAAAAAGGTGCAACTGGTACAGTATATAGAAGTTAAAATACTTAAAAATTGTTTATGGTTGCTACACTAGCAGAAATAATATCCCAGCCATTAGGGTTGCACAAGCCAGTACACTCTTAGTGCCAGTCCCAAGCCAGAATAAATGGGGAGGGTGGTGTTAGGAAGGGCATCCAGCGTAAAACATGTGCCAAGTCAAATATGTGGATCACGTATCAAAATTTCATACCGGATCGGTCGAGGCCCAGGTTACTAACGACCGCAACAGGTATGTTAGTCAACAAGTACCGATGGAAATTATGCTACTGTTGGCTGAAGAAGGAGAAGGAGAGGAGGAAGACATCTACAGAGACAGCAGGAAAAGGAGAGGTGCAAGAGAGTGGAGGTTAGGGTTGGTACTATGACTGGTAAAGAGAGAGAGTTAGCTGATAAGTTGGAGTGAAGAAAGGTGGACATGTTGTGTGTTCAAGAGACCAAGTGGAAAGGGAGTAAGAAACATTGTTGGTGGGTTTAAACTGTTTTTATCATGGTGTGGATGGAAAGAGAAATGGTGCAGGGGTTATCCTGAGGGAAGAGTACAGTAAGAGTGTAGTGGAGGTGAAGAGAGTTTCTGATAGGGTGATGAACATGAAGCTGGAAGTTGAAGAACTGATAAATGTCATCAATGCTTATGCATCACAAGTGTGTTGTGAGATGGAGGAGAAGTAAAGATTCTGGAGTGAGTTAGATGAAGTGGTTGAAGGTGTACCTAGGAAAAAAAGATTAGTGATTGGCTATGTTGGTGAAGGGGTTGGTGAAGGGATTAGAGGTGATGAGGAAGTAATGGGTAGGTATGGCTTTAAATAGAGGAATGTGGAAGAGCAGATGGTGGTAGATTTTGCTTGTAGGATGGTTTTGGAGGTGAAGAAGAAGATGAGGAGAGTGAGAACTGAAAGAAGAATAATGTGGTGAAATCTGAAGATTCAGGGAAGAGGTCAGACATGGACTTGGTGGTGGTGAAGAGGTGCTGGATGATTGGGGAACTACTGCAGATGTGATAAGGGAGACTGATAGAAAGGTACTTGGTGTGACATCTGGAAATAAAAAGGAAGACAATGAGACGTGGATCAGGAGAGAGACAAGAAAGTAGACAGGAGTACAAGGAGATGCAACAGCAGGTAAAGAGGGATTTGGCAAAAGCTAAGGAAAAGGTATATGAGGAGTTGAATGAGAAGTTGGACAGGAAGGAAGGAGATAAGGATTTGTACCAATTGGCCAGGCAGAAGTACCGAGCTGGGAAGGATGTGCTGCAAAATAGAGCAATAAAGGATGGAGATGGAAGTTTATAAAGTTAATCAGTCACATATGAAGTTATAGGAAAATGTAGTAGAAGCCAGACTAAGAGAAGAGGTGACCATCTGTGAGCAACAGTATGGTTTTATGCTTAGAAAGAGAACTATTAATGCAATATTTGCTTTGAGAATGTTGATAGTGAAGTATAGGGAAGGTCAGAAGGAGTTGCATTGTGCGTTTGTGGATCTAGAAAAAGCACACGACAGGGTGCTGACAGAGGAGATGTGGTATTGTATAGGGAAGTCCAGTGTGTCAGAGAAGTATGTGAGGTTGGTACAGGACATGTATGAGGACAGTGTGACAGCAGTGAAGTGTGCAGTAGGAACGACTGACTGGTTTAAGGTGGAGGTAGGATTGCATCAAGGATCGGCTCTAAGCCCTTCCCTTTTTGCAGTGGTGATGGACAGGTTAACAAAACAAGGTCAAACACTATGATGTTTGCAGATGATATTGTAAATTGTAATTAGAGTAGGGAGCAGGTTGAGAAGAGCCTGGAGAGGTGGAGGTACATGCTGGAGAGAAGGTGAATGAAAGTCAGCTGGAGTAAGACAGAGTATACCCCATGTCCCTACATGTGTGAAAGAGAGGGAGGGCAGTGGAGTGGTGCAGTTGCAGGGAGAAGAGTGCAAACAGTGCAAAGTAATGGAGAGTGTGTTAAAGAAGTGAAGAAACGAGTGCAGGTAGGGTGGAGTGGGTGGAGAAGAGTGGCAGGAGTGATTTGTGTTAGAAGGGTATCTGCAAGAGCAAAAGGGAAAGTTTATAGGTCTATGGTGAGACCTGCTATGTTGTATGGTTTAGAGACAATGGCATTGAGTAAAAGACAGGAGGGGAAGCTGGAGGTAGCAGAGTTGATGATGTTGAGTTTATATTGGGAGTGACGAGGATGGACAGGATTAGAAACGAGTTTATTTGAGGGATAGCACATGACGTTTTGAGGACAAAGTGAGAGAGGTGTGATTGAGATGGTTGTGACATGTACAGAGGTGGGACATGGGGTATATTGGTAGGAGAATGCTGAGAATGGAGCCACAAGGAAGAAGGAAAAGAGGAAGGACAAAGGGGAGGTTCATGGATGTGGTGAAGGAAGTTTGTTTAAAAGAGGCAGATGTAAAGGACAGAGTATTATGGAGATGATCCACTGTGGTGACCCCAATGGGAGCAGCCAAAAGAAGAAGAAGACACTAGCAGAAATAATATTGTGTTTCTGAATATCTCATGGAGCTTTTATATGTACTGTACAAACAAACAACTTAAAAAATTGTGAGGCTGTTTTGTATTTGCGCTATTAAACTATAGGTAACCTATTTATATTTGTCAGTAATACTGGATATGAAGACAGAATACACATTTAAATGATATGCCATTTGATTGAAAAGCACATTGAAAACACACCTTGATGCATATGAACTACTAAATGGCATGTTTTTGGAAAAGTGGGAAAAAAATAGAAACACCTGGAGAGATCTCTAGTCAAAAGTAAACTCCAGAACTCCACACAGAAAATCAACACAAGATTGAATCTGGTAACCTGGAGCTGCGCCACCCACCACTTAACTTTTTTTGTTTGTTTATTTTTATTACTGTGAAATATGCTATAAGAATATAATTATATCCATGATCCATTGCAATCAATACATGTGGTTACATGTAAAATGCTTTGAATACCTGTTTCTTCATAAACAAAAGTTCTTCATAAACTCTTCATAAAGATTACTTGTTATGATTTTACCTCTCTCTTGCTGTTTGCGGTTCTCAATGATTCCTGGTGTATCCACAAATGTAACACGCTCCAGGAGCTTGTGGGGCATCTCAATGCCAATGAGCTTCTCCAAAAAATTCTGCCCAAATTTCTCCAGGGGAGAGAAGGAACGAGAGCTGTCAGCAGCCATCACAATGCCCTCTACAGAGCGAACTTTTTCACCATGCATGATCACAGTGAACTCAGAGGTAGTGGGCTCAGCTCCTGTAGAGCAATAACAAGATATAGAATGTAATGAGGGATAAGAAAGGGCTTCATCTAGCCTGCCCAGGGGATAGTACATGGGTTCTGTCTCTAGCTGTCACAAATAATGTCCCTAGCTGAGGCATCATGCAAGAATTATGTGCACTGTTACATTTGGTTTGGAGAAATTTGGAGAAAGAATGAGATAGTATTTGATATAAGCTAAATACAACAGATCATTATAATAAAGAACCTGAATTTAAGTGATGTTGTATGTTCTCATTCTCAGCATTTTCACCAAAAGAGGAAAAGCCTCAAACGTTGCCATGCTATCAACCGTACAGTGTGTTCTCATGCTGTATTATACTGCCAATTCCTAGATGAAATCATGTAGACTTTACCCTGATATAACTGAAATGTGGCTACATGGGTAGATATGTGAACATGCTACATGGCTAGTGTTACTAAAACATTAGTTGACATAATGGTTGACTGGTCTTTTGTTAATAACATGAAGAGTATAATAATACAAGTAATGAATAGAAATCTACCTGTGTATAACTGATAAGGGGTGTCTTGAAGCCCCAGCAAGTAATTAATCATAGAGGATTTCCCTACACTCCAGGGGCCAAGAAACAAGACCATGGGTTTGGAGGTAATCTCTCCATCTGCAGTATGACAGAAGTAGATTAAAAAAATACAAATGATCAGCACTTTTTACATATACAAACCCCTTCAACTCAAATAAACTTATCAAAAGTAAAACATATATACCTTACTGACTCTTAATTGACAACTAACCCCAAATTAAAATATCTGTGCACATAACTCAGGTTATATGCACGGAGCGAAAAGTGGCACACATGACCTCATTTTATGATTACCCCAATGCATTAGCAGTGGTATTCGTTTAACATTTAACAGTAAACATTTTGTCATCTGCTATGTTTAACTGTCAGGATTAGATTAAATTAATCTCTAGTCACTAATACAACATTTAAAACACACTAAAATAGCAAAGCATCATAAGAGCAAAACAGAAGACATATGCCTTTTTTGGTTACAAGCTATAGTTAGACTTTGTTTTATTATCGAAAAATTCAGTCAATCAATTTCCTTTTGTATTACAAAATACTACTGCACAAAAAAATAATTTACTGAAAAAAGGTTATATCCAATTAGTTAGTTAGTCCACCAGACAAGAACATATCAAAATAGAGTGGACTCAGTAAGTGGGGTGGACTAACTTAATGGACATAACCTTCTGCCAGTATATTATCTCCAAGAGTCACAATTCGTAAAGTTCACTTCTTTTTATAATTATAGAAATTTCTTAGAGCCCATGCAAAAAAATTTAAAATAAGGAAACAAAAAAACTAAAAATGAATCAAGTTATTGCAATGGCTTAATCAAAGTCCAAACCGCAACTCATTGAAATGCTGTGGCATGACATTAAGAGAGCTGTGCATAAAAACTGCCCACAAAAATCAAAGAACTGAAGCAATGTTGTGAAATAGAGTGAGCAATAATTCATCCAAAACGATATTAGGGACTGATAAAGTCACACACAACATTACTTCAGGTTATTGCTGGTAAAGGTGGTTCTACAAGCTATCAAATCATGGGTTTACTTAGTTTTTCACACATAGCTTCCCCATTTTGGCTTTATGTGTTGTTCATTTGAGGTTGTATTTGTCTTATTCTAAGACCTAATAAGGACCAGATGATTCTTTTTTTTTTATTATTTTCTGATGTCATTTCATTATATATATATATATATATATATATATATATATATATATATATATATATATATATATATATATATATATATATTTATATATATATATATATATATATATATATATATATATATATATATATATATATATATATATATATATATATATATATATATATATACAGTGAGGAAAATAAGTATTTGAACACCCTGCTATTTTGCAAGTTCTCCCACATGGAGGGGTCTGAAATTGTCATCGTAGGTGCATGTCCACTGTGAGAGACATAAAAAAATAATCCAGAAATCACAATATATGATTTTTTAATTTATTTATTTGTATGATACAGCTGCAAATAAGTATTTGAACACCTGAGAAAGTCAATGTTAATATTTGGTACAGGAGCCTTTGTTTGCAATTACAGAGGTCAAACGTTTCCTGTAGTTTTTCACCAGGTTTGCACACACTGCAGGAGGGATTTTGGCCCACTCCTCCACACAGATCTTCTCTAGATCAGTCAGGTTTCTGGCCTGTCGCTGAGAAACACAGAGTTTCAGCTCCCTCCAAAGATTGGGTTTAGGTCTGGAGACTGGCTAGGCCACGCCAGAACCTTGACATGCTTCTTACAGAGCCACTTCTGGTTATCCTGGCTGTGTGCTTCGGGTCATTGTCATGTTGGAAGACCCAGCCTCGACCCATCTTCAATGCTCTAACTGAGGGAAGGAGGTTGTTCCCCAAAATCTCGCAATACATGGCCCGGGTCATCCTCTCCTTAATACAGTGCAGTCGCCCTGTCCAATGTGCAGAAAAACACCCCCAAACATGATGCTACTACCCCCATGCTTCACAGTAGGGATGGTGTTCTTGGGATGGTACTCATCATTCTTCTTCCTCCAAACACGTTTAGTGGAATTATGACCCAGAAGTTCTATTTTGGTCTCATCTGACCACATGACTTTCTCCCATGACTCCTCTGGATCATCCAAATGGTCATTGGCAAACTTAAAACGTGCCTGGACATGTGCTGGTTTAAGCAGGGGATCCTTCCGTGCCATGCATGATTTCAAACCATGACGTCTTAGTGTATTACCAACAGTAACCTTGGAAACGGTGGTCCCAGCTCTTTTCTGGTCATTGACCAGCTCCTCCCGTGTAGTTCTGGGCTGATTTCTCACCTTTCTTAGGATCATTGAGACCCCACGAGGTGAGATCTTGCATGGAGCCCCAGTCCGAGGGAGATGGACAGTCATGTTTAGCTTCTTCCATTTTCTAATGATTGCTCCAACAGTGGACCTTTTTTCACCAGCTGCTTGGCAATTTCCCCGTAGCCCTTTCCAGCCTTGTGGAGGTGTACAATTTTGTCTCTAGTGTCTTTGGACAGCTCTTTGGTCTTGGCCATGTTAGTAGTTGGATTCTTACTGATTGTATGGGGTGGACAGGTGTCTTTATCCATCTAACGACCTCAAACAGGTGCATTTAATTTAGGATAATAAATGTAGTGGAGGTGGACATTTTAAAGGCAGACTAACAGGTCTTTGAGGGTCAGAATTCTAGCTGATAGACAGGTGTTCAAATACTTATTTGCAGCTGTATCATACAAATAAATAGTAAAAAAAATCATACATTGTGATTTCTGGATTTTTTTTTTTAGATTATGTCTCTCACAGTGGACATGCACCTACGATGACAATTTCAGACCCCTCCATGATTTCTAAGTGGGAGAACTTGCAAAATAGCAGGGTGTTCAAATACTTATTTTCCTCACTGTATATATATATATATATATATATATATATATATATATATATATATATATATATATATATATATATATATATATATATATATATATACTCACCGGCCACTTTATTAGGTACACCCTACTAATACCGGGTTGGACCCCCTTTTGCCTTCAGAACTGCCTTAATCCTTCGTGGCATAGATTCAACAAGGTACTGGAACCATTCCTCAGAGATTTTGGTCCATATTGACATGATAGCATCACGCAGTTGCTGCAGATTTGTTGGCTGCACGTCCATGATGCGAATCTCCTGTTCCACCACATCCCAAAGGTGCTCTATTTGATTGAGATCTGGTGACTGTGGAGGCCATTTGAGTACAGTAAACTCATTGTCATGTTCAAGAAACCAGTCTGAGATGATTCACGCTTTATGACATGGCACGTTATCCTGCTGAAAGTAGCCATCAGAAGATGGGTACACTGTGGTCATAAAGGGATGGACATGGACAGCAACAATACTCAGGTAGGCTGTGGCGTTGACACGATGCTCAATTGGTACTAATGGGCCCAAAGTGTGCCAAGAAAATATCCCCCACACCATTACACCACCACCACCAGCCTGAACCATTGATACAAGGCAGGATGGATCCATGCTTGATGTTGTTGACGCCAAATTCTGACCCTACCATCCGAATGTCGCAGCAGAAATCGAGACTTGGCAGACCAGGCAACGTTTTTCCAATCTTCTATTGTGCAATTTTGGTGAGCCTGTGCGAATTGTAGCCTCAGTTTCCTGTTTTTAGCTGTCAGGAGTGGCACCCGGTGTGGTCTTCTGCTGCTGTAGCCCAGCCGCCTCAAGGTTCGACGTGTTGTGCATTTAGAGATGCTCTTCTGCATCCCTCGGTTGTAACGAGTGGTTATTTGACTTACTGTTGCCTTTCTATCAGCTCGAACCAGTCTGGCCATTCTCCTCTGACCTCTGGCATCAATAAGACATTTGCACTGCTGCTCACTGGATATTTTCTCTTTTTCGGACCATTCTCTGTAAACCCTAGAGATGGTTGTGTGTGAAAATCCCAGTAGATCAGCAGTTTCTGAAATACTCAGACCAGCCCGTCTGGCACCAACAACCATGCTACGTTCAAAGTCACTTAAATCACCTTTCTTCCCCATTCTAACGCTCGGTTTAAACTGCAGCAGATCGTCTTGACCATGTCTACATGCCCAAATGCATTGAGTTGCTGCCATGTGATTGGCTGATTAGAAATTTGCGTTAACAAGCAATTGGACAGGTGTACCTAATAAAGTGGCCGGTAAATGTGTGTATATATATATATATATATATATATATATATATATATATATATATATATATATAGTACAGACCAAAAGTTTGGACACACCTTCTCATTCAAAGAGTTTTCTTTATTTTCATGACTATGAAAATTGTAGAGTCACACTGAAGGCATCAAGGGCTATTTGACCAAGAAGGAGAGTGATGGGGTGCTGCGCCAGATGACCTGGCCTCCACAGTCACCGGACCTGAACCCAATCGAGATGGTTTAGGGGTGAGCTGGACTGCAGAGTGAAGGCAAAAGGGCCAACAAGTGCCAAGCATCTCTCGGGGAACTCCTTCAAGACTGTTGGAAGACCGTTTCAGGTGACTACCTCTTGAAGCTCATCAAGAGAATGCCAAGAGTGTGCAAAGCAGTAATCAAAGCAAAAGGTGGCTACTTTGAAGAACCTAGAATATGACATTCTTCAGTTGCTTCACACTTTTTTGTTATGTACAGTGGAACCTCGGAGAAAATTCGGAACTCGCGACCGGTCTCTTGGTTCCGAATTTTCGCGACCTTTTGATACGCCCCTTCCAACCCAGTAAAAACCCAAAGAACATTATACGAAATCGATTTAAATGAGTAAATAACACTATTTCACTCCATAACACTTAATTATTAGACTATTTTAAGCATTTTTTTGACAATTTTAATGAGATAAACCTTGATTAGAAATGTTAAAACTAGCGTTTTGAGCAGCTCGCGGTTGCTCACGAGCCGATCTGAATGAGACTCGCCGGTCGGAATGAAAGTCGCGAGCATGCGAGGTTACGAGCGCTGAGGCCACGAGCTCCGAGGTTTTGATAGTTTTGATGCCTTCAGTGTGAATCTACAATTTTCATAGTCATGAAAATAAAGAAAACTCTTTGAATGAGAAGGTGTGTCCAAACTTTTGGTCTGTACTGTGTGTATGTATATATATATATATATATATATATATATATATATATATATATATATATATATATATATATATATATATATATATATATTATATATATATATATATATATATATATATATATATATATATATATATATATATATATATATATATATATATATATATACTCTTAGTGCCGGTCCCAAGTGCCGGTCCCAAGCCCAGATAAATGGACAAATCAAACATGCGGATGATCCGCTGTGGTGACCCCTAATGGGAGAAGCCGAAAGAAAGTTATATATACCGTAATTTCCGGACTATTAAGCGCACCCAAATATAAGCCGCACCCACTGAATATTTTTATTTTTAACATAAATAAACCGCACCTGTCTATAAGCCACAGGTGTCTACATTGAAACTAATTAACTTTACACAGGCTCTAACGAAGGACACTAAATGCAATATGTTGCGCTTCTATTAGGAGCATAGCGGTATTTTGGGAATAGCCTGCCACTGCATTTTTCCGTTATTACTGCATGTGTGCAAGACGAGCATTATGTCCCTATTATTTTCTGATGCTGATTACTAAGTTTCTTTGACTAACCCATAACGCTGTTGCCAAGAAAAATAAAAAAGCACGAGTTTTGGAAACCTGTCTGTGCTTATATGATTTCTGTTGCAACTGGAGTTTTAGTGAGCTCTCCCTTAACCCAGACTCAACGCGTTACAACGGCTTGTATCTAAACAGTAGCCTACCAAGAAAGTCATTGTTCACTGTCTTCCTCCTTCCTTTCACAACTATTTCTCTCGGGAGTTTATCTTTTGGTATCGTCGTGCATTTAAAAATCACCCGGTGGAAGCTTTTCTCCCGATGCCGTGCAGCTCAGAACACAGGTGAGGTGCGTTTTTTCGTTTCCATTGGTCTAATGTTATGGGGTTCAGTTTTGTTGGCTTGAAGTTTGTGAAACCGGGAAAAACCCAGGAAAAAATCATAAATTAGCCACTTCGTTGTTCAAGCCGCGGGGTTCAAAATGTAGGAAAAAAGTAGCGGCTTATAGTCCGAAAAATAAGGTGTATATATATTGTGTATATACAAAGTTATAGCAGAGAGGGTCCTGTCAGAAACAGACAAGATTGGAAAATATTATATACTATATATATGTTTCCAAAATAATTAGGCCACAATAATAAGGCCTATTAGAATTAGGATAGAGGATACAATTATTATTTTTAGAGTAAATCTAAAAAATATAATAATCCATCTAATGTCAATTTGTTTTCTGTTGTAGTCAGTGTACGTTCATTATAATGTTGGGCAAACATTATGCCACAATTAACATAGGAAATAATTAGCCTTTAACAGCCTTGACATGGCATTTTCTTTAAATCTATAATCAACACTATTTATGACATTTGAGAGGACAATGAAAACCCAGTGTCGCAAATCTTTGCACTTAACAATGAATAATAACATGCCATATGTCCATACTTTGGTACCCAGAAGGCCTTGGAAAGTATCATTAATTTATGACTATAACATTCATACAGGATGAATGGCTGCAGCCAGTACTAGCAGGGGGTCAGATGCTCAGGCAGGGGCCATGCAGCAGAATGCCCCATCATACCCACCTGTCGCTGAATCTCCCAGGGTACGTCCTGGATAAGCTGTTTATTGAAAGCAGGGTAGGTGAGCAAGAGGACAAAAAGAGCAACATAGGAAAAATCAAGTGTAGTGCAGTGAAAATGCAATTGAAATTAACAGAATAGTTAGGAAAGGTAGAAGAATATTAAATGAATTAAAGGAAAAAGAAGGTGCATTGTATGGAGATCATGAATCACAGATGGATTGTCTCAAGTTGCTGCAGATTCTATAGGTTGCATCATCACGAACAAGTTGCTGAATGGTTTCAACATTTTGAGGGGTTGAGCTTGTTAAAGGTCTTTCTGATCTCTCAACATCTTACAGTAATGTCCTTCCACTTTTGAAACATTAGGGCCACTCAAAACACCTCAAACAACTCATTGCAGCATTGTCGTATACTTGCCGAATCATGTCAAACATCTCTGTATCCCAGTTTTCACGTTTGCTCTTTGTTCTAACTTGTTAACACTGGTAACAATTGATAATGTGTTCAGAATAGCACCAGTTGCACAGCTCCTGATGTACACAGGACATGAAGGTCAGTGCTCCCTATGACTGTGTGTGCAGCTTTTTGATGTTGGCGTGTTACAAAACTAGTCTTAAAACTTTTTGATACTATATCATAACAATTATGTGCAGAATTTGGTGTTTTATAGGGAATACTATAATTTCCATCACTTCACAAGAAGCCTGATCAGATTGGACCTAAATAACTACATAAAGTTCTCATTTAACTGGGCACTGATGATGTTATGAGTGATGGGGTTCAAATACATGATGAAAACAATAATTTAACATTTTGACACACAGTAGACAGAGATGAGACCAACCACTCGGCCAGTGATGTACCTGAGATTTCATGTTGTCTGAGCTCATTGTATTTGTAGGCATGCTCCATAGGCCTTATAGAATTGTGGTAGATCATTCTCAGTTTCTGCAAAGCAGCTAGAAGAAATTAAAAAGAGAACAGAAATGAAGAAGAGAAAAGAAAAACAATAAATAAATAATGCAGAGACTGAGGGCTGGATATTAGCAGGAAAGTAACCAAAGTACTTTTGTGACTGCCAAATGGAATGATGCCTTGCAATTCGTTAGTAGTCATGTATTGCGTGCCTTCTGTGTACATATGAGGATTATTTATAACTTCTACACGTGTCATCATTTAACTCATACTGAGTTTTTAAATAAGAGTTTGATGGTCTTTTTGGTGTTTAAAGTAGTCACTAATATGCAACCCAGGAGCCTTCCTCTCACCTGCATAGTTTCCTGCATTGTCCTCTGCTGCCAATCTTAATGTCTCTTCAATGTGAGATCTGTCTCTCAGTACAGAATCCAATACCTCCTCTTCTTCTGCTGAGGAGACAAAAATAAATTATTTAGAACAACACATGGAACCTATATCTAGGAAGCTGTGAATTTTTTTCCAGTCACAAGACCCAGGGCATATCAGTCAAATAAACTGTATGCATGATCATTTACTGGTTGTTTTAATTACCAATACTTTTAATTCCTGATCTGGACAATAATCATATTCTAATAACTATGAGAGGTTAAGTAGAACAGGATGTCTTGCACAACCAAGGTGACATAAGACCCACCCAATACTGCAATGACTCATACAGAACATATATTTAGTCCCTGAAAATCCAAAAATAAAACCAATCAGTGTCACAAAGTAGCCATGCTGCTCTATTCTCTGGACTGTGGATATAAATATGGGGACTCCCTAGTTTCATAACAGCCCCCAATCCACTAGGACAGCTTCTTTCCCAAATACAGTGAAGAAAGATAATAGCAGTCAGTCCACTGCCTTTCGCCTGTATCTAAATATATTCAGCAACGAGGACTCATCAGCCTTTTAAGAATGCCTGTATGTTACTACAAACATGGAAGGCTTATGGTCACTGTAAAATTTGTCTGGAATCATGTTTCACACTAGTATTATGTACAGGGCTAAATATGGGGTTAACTGTTCTGTCCTCCCAGTTCACACTTCCACGTTTGGATAACTGTGCTATCTTTGTTCGGGCTGATTGGTGCTCACATTTCCCTACATAGTACATAGAGTCATTTAAAATATTTATTATTTAATTTCATAATTAAAATGCACAGTTGTGTGCTTTAAATTTCTATTAAACAATAATTTTCTTTACGCAATATTTTGAAAATACTATATAAATAATAGACTACTATATAATACAAGACATACTATAAAATACATGTCATGTACAGTGTATAAGCTTAGGCTTTGCAACAGCTGAAATACATGTAGGTATAAGTAAAATAAACTTGTGTCCTAAAGGAAAGTGAAAGTATTTAATATCACATTATCACATGATTAAATATATATATAAAAAAAATTGTTTTGTTTAGTTTTTTAAATTTGAAAGTTTGCACAAGCAATGATGAGTGGTTTAAATCTTTTTTGCATTGTTTATGTAGCAGATCTTGGCCATTAAAGATAATTTCAAAAATAGACCAAACATGTTCAAGCAAGACAATATCCTTGTGCACAAAGACATAGTTCGCCAAAGGACAATGAAAGAAATCAAGTGGCCCGCACAGAGCCCTACTTAGTTTTTGTTAGCATAAACCATGAGTAGGGAACATGAGCATGAATTTCATTGGCAGAAAAAGCATTTTAAAAATCAAAGGCATACCCCACCCACCCACACAAACACACAAGCACAAACACACACATGCACATAGTTTGGATCTTAAAAGTAAATTTAAGTTACCAATTAAATTACCTTGCGCCTGTTTTTACTGCAAACAACTAAGATTGCATTGGTATGTCAAATGTTGAGATACGCTTCCTTAATAAACCTCTCACTTGGAGAATTAGTCCTAACATTTTCCAAAGTGGAAAAAAGAGCCAGTACGTGTGGCTCTTTGATCCTCTACAGGTAGCTCACCAGATCTGGCAGACATACAGATTTAGCAGCAAAGCAGATTGTATGTACAAGAAAAAAATGAACTTCTCAACGATAATGTTCGGTAGCACCAGCTGTGGAAATCAGTAAGAAGTAGAAAGAATCAAGTCCCAATCCTAAATTGGCTTGTATTGGTAATGAAACTTTACAGATACAGGAGGTGGACCAGTTCTTATTTGTTCCAACAACCCTGAGGCTTGGGCCCAGTATTTCTAAGGTCATGAATTGGTGGGGATTTTCTTTTTATTGGACACTGATGTTTGTCAGTTTGTCTTCTTGATAAAAATTTTATTTATTAAATTCACTCACCATCCAAAACACCTGTTTCTATTTCTGTCTGAATTACACAATAAAAATGTGAGGCAGCAAGCTACTGTTAGGCCTTTAGGCAGACAGGATAAAACATTATTTTCCCAACAGAACATAACACAAAGTCATTCAATCACTCAATCAATAAAAAAATAAATAGTGTTACAGTTTAGGAACCTTTAAGTTGGGTTACACATACTCATGTGGACCAAAACCCTCACATCAACCATCAGGGTGGCACTAAATCATAATTATTGTTTTGGTCAGCAAACCAATTCAGTAAATGTGTTGTCACTTAGCAAACCTGTGCCAAACGATTGGAATTTTTACAAGGAGGTGGGTAAATAATAGCCAGATAAGATAAAAATCGCTTGTCTACATTGATAATCAGTGTTCAAACAAAAGTGTTGAGGCCAAGCCAATTTTTTCTGACAAAGATATAGATGCTAAAGTATATTAGAAAACTCATCAAACCTGTCATTCAGCTCTTTCTTTCTGTGTCCAGGAAGGGCTGTAGTGAGTACTATCTGGAATTGAATGGCAGCTGGGAGGTCACTGATCAGCTGTTTGTATGCTTTGGAGAACACCATAAAGGGGCTCCAGTGTCTAAAGATAGGTTGCATACACTAAGTGCTTAAGCAAGTATACTTAATTGCAGATCAGGAGGTGCCTTCTCTCATTAAATTACATTTAATACAAACAATAGCTACATTTAAAACATAACTAAGATGACTGTGAATTACAGACACATATCACTGCTTGAGTGATTCTTGTTTCCAATTGGAAAGAAAAACTCAGCTTGAGGAATTTGTAATCTTAATAGATTTAAAATATCAGTATCAGATTTGTATGCATTTTATTTTTTATCCTCATTTAAGAGATTTGTAATGACTTATTATGTCCAAATACTGGAGGACCACTTTGGACACGAAGGCAAAAAAAAAAATCAGTTTTAAGTTCACTTTGCTACTGGTACTCAGCAAAGAATTAGAACACACTAACAGCCTATATAGTAAGCTGTAGACCCCAATAGTAAGCTGTAGAACACTATCTCACAAAAGTGAGCAGACCCCTCACATTTCAGCAACCATTTTAGTGTATCTTCTCAAGGGACAATACTATAGAAATGAAACTTGAATATAATTTAGAGTAGTTAATGTGCAGCTTGTATAGCAGTACATATTTACTGTCCTCCAAAATTAACTCAACATTATTGTCTAAATAACTGGTAACAAAAGTAACCCTATGTAATAACGACTGTATGTCACTTACCCATGCAAAGCCACAAGTCCTATTTATCATGTTTATGTTTTTGTCTGCTTGACAGGACCATACTTTTAAACATACCAAATTTGTGTATCTTGTATTAGAGCAATAAAAATTTGGTGCTTTTAGTACAATTCTCTTATACTGACCACTGGATGCTCAACATGGCACCACATGGAAAATAACTCTGAGGTTTTGAGAATTAGAATTGTTGCTCTTCACAAAGATGACCTAGGCTATAAGAAGATCGGTAACACACTGAAACTGTTACAGTACAGTGGCCAGAGACAAACAGAAGTTTTTAAAGATGGGTTCCACTCGGAACAGGTCTTGCAAGGATCAATCAAAGAAGTTAAGTTCTCATGCTGTGCGTCAGGTGCAGAAGCTGTTTCAAATAAACAGATGCATGAGTGCTGCCAGCATTGCTTAAGCAGTTGCAGAAGTCAAAGGTTCACTTGTCAGTGCTCAGACCATACTGCAACAAGTCAGGTGGCAAGGTTGTTGTCTCAAAAGGAAGCCTCTTCTGAAGCTGGTTCACAATAAAGCCCGCAAACAGTTTGCTGAAGACAACCTGTCCAAGAGCATGAATTACTGGACCCATGTCCTGTGGTCTGATGGTCTGATGAAATAAACTTGTTTGGCTCAGATGGTGTCCAGCATGTGTGGTGACACCCTGGTGAGGAGCACCAGGAAAATTGTGTGTTTCCTACAGTCCAAGCATCATGTGTGGAAGAGGATCCCAGCAACAACCTGTGCAGCTCTGGTGAATTTCATGCCCAGGAAATTAAGGGAGTGTTAGATAACAATAATGCTCACACAAAATATTGACACTTTGGACACAGTTTTGGCATGCTTACACAGCAACCCATCTAATTCTCAAATCCTCAGAAAGTTGCCATGTTGAAAATCTAGTGGTCAGTATAAGAGAATTGCACTCAAAACGCCAAATATTGCTCTAACACAAGATACACAAATTAGTTTGGTAACTTAGGGTATACTCATTTTTGTTGGCAGCTATTTAGAAGCTTTATGTTGAGTTATTTTCAGTGGACAGCAAATCTGTAGTACTGTACAAGCTGCACACCGACTACTCCCCAGTTGATCGTTTTGTTTCGCAGATTTTCCTGGTCTCTCGCAGATGGCATGATAGACCAAAAAAACATTTATGTTTCATGTTTTATGTTGAAATAATGTAATTTATCAATAAAAATATAGTTATTAATTATTAAATGAAGTAAAATGCTAAAACAGTACAGTACAGAAAGTAAAGAATGTGGGATGTGTATCTTTAACTTGCATAGGCTACGCTACTACAGAACTGTATACTGTACAGTAAATGTACTCAATATGAACTATGATAGTGTACTGTATTTCTACGAATTTACACAAAATTCACACAAAATTCTTGCAAATGTTTTCTGTGTCTTTAAAGTGTGTGGGAGGATAATTTACAGCTTAAAAAATAAAAAAAGCATTTTTGGAGTAGCGTCCGTTTATTGCGGATTTTCGTATATATTGCTGGGGGGTTTGGAACGTAACCACCGTGATAAATGGGGGATTATTATATATCCAAATTTTATTTCTATAGTATTGTCCATTGAGAACATATAATAAAATGGTTGTTGAAATGTGAGGGGTGTACTCACTTTTGTGAGATACTGTATACTGATACTGTAGACCTTCCAATATGCAAATGATGTTAATCCACATGTCATTCATGTCATCTGCATTTTTGCAAAATGATGCAAAGACATAGAATACAATGTGATACCATTACAAAATTGCGACCATATATTGAATTTTTCAGGGTTTGCTAAATAAAAGTTACTAATACCATATTGACATCATTCTTTAGAATATTCAATGTTCTTGCTTTGAATTCCTCGAACATCTATAATTATTTTTCCTTTAAACATCTGTAAATTGCTTATAAACAACACTTTTTATCATATAGCTTTTTCTAAATATTACAATTATGCGCCATTTTAAAACTATTAATATAAACACAAAGTTGCCCCCCTTATGTATTCTAATAGTCTACACTCCTATTTTAAGTCTATCACTGCATTTGATCTATATTTAAGTGCTCATTCAGCCAGAAAAGCATTTGTAAGGATGTGCACTGACATCAAGTGAGAAGTTATTCTGTGCAGTCAAAATTCCAATGCAACACAAAGATGTTCGTATTTTCAGATCTATGTAATAAGTCCATGTTCAATGTGTTCAACATTCTGGGTTATGTCTGTAGCATGTAAATAAAACTAAGAGAGAATAGATCTTTTGAAACTGTTGGTCTGTTTTGGTGACCTCTTGTATCTCACACCTTTAAAGTTCAACATGAAAATCAGAGGCAGGAAATAAAGCAAATTGATTTTATGCTTATTAGACGCTAGAGAAAAGGAAATTTTATATAGAAGTTTATAGAATTGACACTATTTCAGGACTAATTAAATAATCATGAGATTGGTTCCAGTCATTTATTGTCAGAAGCCAAGGGTGCAAAATTGGTCCCTCTGGGTAAGTAATCGAAAGGTCACTAGTCCATTCTGGGCATTTTGTTTTTGGAATAATTACAAATTCCCTGACTCAAGAGTTTTTGTTACAAGGTTGGTCTCCAGAACAACAAATAAACATTTTAAATACAGACAATACAGAAAAGCAAGTTTTTTGTTATAAACCTGTGGAAAGCCTGTGAACCTGGCTAGTCCTATTAAAAGAGATAAAAAGGTTTTACTTTAAGATATGCAAAACAAATAATGTAAGAATGCTATGTACTGCTCACATTGTTTTGTTAAAGTTTTTTTTATATATCCTGAGACCATTGTAGGTCACATTAGTAAACACTGCTACAAAGCTCCTTTCGCACCTGGTTTAAGTGCTCACAGTTCTACAGGGTTTCATATTTTTTCTATTATAAAAACTCATTTTGCTCCTGGTATAGGTGCTTTTTTTTTTATGCTAAATAATTAAAAAAGTTGAACAAAGATTTGATGCTGAGTCTCTGGGTCTAGAAAAAATAGACTCTCAGCATAAATATATATTTCACAAGCTTTCACATTTATGCAAACAAGTGAGGTCTTACAACACAAACAACACAGCAATAATATAAACCAGGATGAGAGTCCAGAAAACTGACCATTATTAAAAAATGTTACAATATTTTCCATATGCATGTGTTGAAATACAACTCTTAATGGGCAGCTGCCAGGAATACATTTTGATTGTGACAGTGCAGGGTGACAGCAGCTGTGTTGTGTGTAAATTGGGGAGTGGGAGGTAAGGAAAAAGTGTAAGAGAGGGAGAAGAGAGGTAAGTAAAATGAAAGGAGACAGGGGGTAGGAGGACAGAGATCTATATTGGAAGGCATCCATTTACAGGACATTTTCCAATCTTAAAAATCTGATGGGAGCCTGGGTGCGAGAAACCCAAGGAGAGAAAGAGGTAAAACCTCCTGTGAGTAGCGAACCAAAAGAAGTTACATAGTTTGCATGAAGTTAATGTTAACAAACCTGAGTTGAAGTAATTAAACAAACTCCTCTAACATATCTTACAACAAAAGAAAATGTATTTTAAATAAAAGTAGTTACCTGAAAAAATTCTGAAAGTAATGTTAGAACTATTGGCTATAAATCCACTGAACCACTTACACAGTTTTTAATTGTTCTGTGGTGGCAAAAAAAACAAAACAAGGAAGACAAATAGGCAGAACTGTCACGTGGATAAACTACTTTTCCTAGACTTCCAGCTTGCCAAGCTCTAGGCCTTTCCATCAGCTGGTGCCATGCCTCAAGGCAGCTGACACACAATGCATGCACTTTCAGCATGAGGGATTTCAGTCCTATGTACTGCTTAAAAAAGTGTAGAACTATAGCCAGAACTTTAAAACTAAAAGCCTAAAAGACTAAAAACTATAGCTATATATATATAACTATATATTTTTTGAGCAACCACTTAAAAAAAATTATATGGACTAAAGTTTCTTGATTTTAGCTATTTAATGTCCCTGATAAGCCAGGGCTAACAATTGACACACATTGCAAAAGTAACACTCTATTATATAAAATGTTTTAATATTAACAATTCAAAAACCATGAATGTGTTTATCAGCTTTATAAATATATTGAAGTTACACTATTTATTAGACACTGAACCAGTAGGTTTCATTGCATGCATTCAGAAGAAAAAAACGCTATATCAAATAGAAACATCTTTTGGTCTTTTCTGAGATATTTGCTAAAATTATACAAAGTTTGAATAATCTAACATATTCAGGAATAAAGAAAGAACAAAACTTAAAATGTTGAGCTGTTTACCTGTTGTGGCCAGGGTCAGTAGGAAGACAAAATACCAGATCAAAACTAAGACCTTCATGTTTTCTGCCAGGAGAACTGTGTTAACGTAGGCAACTATATATATATTATCTTCAGAAGGTCAAGGGGCACACAGCAGCGAGGCTGTCACTCAGACTGCTGGGTGGAGCATGTTTGTGTCACAGTGAGCATGGGGGTTGGTACAGGCATCACTGCAGAATGGCATGCCAATGAGGACTGTATGTACTAGAGCAGCTGAATGTCTGTTTTAGTCATTATACCTGTAATGCTAAATTAGAAGTCTACAGCTGCCTCTATCCTCTTTATTCAAGGGGCACATATAACATTTGTTTTCTTTAAAAGCAGGTTACATGGTTAAATCATCTGAGCTCTATTATTAAAACATCACTATTACACAAGGCAGGTCTGGCAAAGTTATCAGAGAAACTTGTCAATGGTCCAAATTTGTTATGTTGCAGCCTTATACCATAATTGTTTTTCTCATTATACTACACTTAGTACCCTATTATGACAAAGGGCAGACAAATAAGCTGGGTCGGGTTGGATGGGGACCATCGGTGAACAGGCACTTTCAGGTTGCTAAACCACTCCGGTGTTAGCTTGGCTGTGTGCTTAGGGCCAGTATCGTGTAGGTAAGTGAACATTTCGGCCCAGTCTGAGATCCTGAGTGCTGTGCAACTGGTGTTTATTGAGGATATCTCCATTCAGCTTTTCCTCAACACTGACCAGTCGCCAAACCCCCACTGCAGAAAAACTCCCCCACAGCATGATGTTGCCACCATCATGCTCCACTGTTGAAATGGTTTTGGGCTGGTGATGAGCAGTGCCTGGTTTCCTCCAGACATAATATTAAAAACTGAGGCCAAACAGTTCGATCTTGGTTTCAGAGGAGGAAAGAATCTTGTTCCACACAGACTGAGAGTCCTTGAATGGGCTTCCATGGGTTTTGCATTGAGGAGAGGTTTTCATTTTGCCACTTTGCCATCAAGTCCAGATCGGTGGAGGATTGCAGTGATGTTTGTCCTTCTAGAACTTTATCCCGTCTCCACACAGGATCTCTGGACCTCAGTCAGAGTGACCATCTGGTTCTTGGTCACCTCTCTTACTAACACCCCTCTCTCCAAATGCTCAGTTTGGCCAGGAGACCAGTTGTTGGTCCTAGTTGTGCCACACTAATTCTATTTGAGAATTTCGGATTCCACTGAGCAGCAATTGTTTTGTAGCCTCTCCCAGATCCTTGCTTGCAAAAATCCTTTCTCTAAGCTCTTCAGGAATATACAGTACTCTGTTTTACTCCTACTGACTTTCATTCCCCTTCTCTCCAGCATGTATATCCACCTCTTCAGGCTCTTCTCAATCTGCTCTTCCTCGGCAGAAACCATACTGTTGCTCACAGATGGTCACCTCTTCTCTCGGTCTGGCTTCCACTACTCTTTCCCATAACTTCATGGTGTGACTGATCAACTTAATTCCCCTGTAGTTACTGCACATCTCCCTTATTCTTAATATCCGGTACCAGCACACTCATTTTCCATTCCTCAGGCTTCCTCTCACCTTCCAAAATCCTGTTAAACAATCTTGTTGTAAAACAAATTTGCAGCGTGTTTCTGTACTTTGTTGCATTGTGGGGGTTTGCAGCACGTGTTGTCAAACTGATAACAATGTTGTTGTTTTTTTCTATTTGCATGTGTTTTCCTAAGTTGCAGCGCGTTGAGCTCTCTCAGCCACCGTATAGGAAGATATTTTTTCATTTAAGGGTGGAGTATTCCTTTAATTAAACAGAGGCAAAAACAGTGATTGGGATAAAATATTATTAATATTAATATTAATATTATTTAGATTTATATACTTCTAAAAGCACTAAATTAAACTCTGAAATGCTGGAATTTTTAGACAATGTAGATATACCCACCCTTCGATTCAGTGTAGAAAACCTATTTGGAGAAACACGTACGAATAGAGGAAATTCTGAATGTGATTACATAAATGCAGAATAAAAAAAGACCTGACCCAGATGGCTACCCAATAGATTTCTACAAAAATTTGCAACTAAATTAGCCCCTATTCAACTTGATATGTTTGAGGACTCTTTTGAAAAGGGAAGCTTGCCACAAACCTTAAATTAAGCTAACATAATTATTATAAATACCCTCAAGATCTGATTTCAATTCAAATGATGTTTTGGTTTTAAAGACTTCTGCATAGACAGCCCTATATGCAACCACCACCTATTCCTTCCGGGTCAACTGGACTCAGTTTTCAATCAGCGGCAACAGTCAGGTCTTGTCAAATTTAGTGATCTTTTTATAGATAATGTTTTTGCCTCATTCTCAATTTTCTCTTCAATTCAATACAATTTGCCAAGATCACACTTGTTTAGATATTTTCAAGTTCGTCATCTAATCCAAAATCACTGTCCCACATATCCC
The DNA here is from genome assembly GCF_946808225.1 of Silurus aristotelis. Lineage (NCBI taxonomy): Eukaryota > Metazoa > Chordata > Actinopteri > Siluriformes > Siluridae > Silurus > Silurus aristotelis. Next base: position 17,565,875 of record NC_139590.1, on the reverse strand, counting down.
TCCATTCCTCCTAGTGCAGGAATGGATGCAGTTTTAAATATTTCCATAAATTTTAAGGGAGTAATTTTCTAATGTGTATAACACTTTAATGTCAGTTAAAAATATAAATCTGAACAAAATCCATGTGGAACGGACAAGAAATTTGGGAATGGAAATATCCGAGGACACCTGGAACAATGGAAAAAAAAAACCCCCAGAAAAATTCTGAGTAAATGGGACAACCTCCTGTACTCGTTTAGGCTTGATTCAGTTTAAGGTCCTCCACAGACTTTACTATAGCAAGGTTAAACTGTCCAAGATATACATCAATGTAACTGACACATGTGAGCGTTGTTGCTCTGCTAGAGCAGACTTCGCTTATATGTTTTGTCCAGTCATGTCTAGGAAATATCAAGATGCTTGTGCTTTTGCATGTCTTCGGGCTCAGAGAAGAATACTACTTGATTGGAAATCAAGTAAACCACTTTTAGTCTCACTTTGGTTTGGAGATTTGATCTATTTTTGGAGTTGGAGAAAATTAAATACTCAGAGGAACCACCAAACTTTTCTATTTAGTATGGACTCCAATGATCTCATATTTTGAAAAAGGTGTAGCACTTCCCCCAAACTGAATTTAATAGTGTAATTGAAAGGCATGTGCACATTGTAACAGGTAATGCAGTCAGGTGCAATAGGCTAACAATGTTGTTCGGTATGTCCTCATTGTTTGTAATGTCATAACTTTTGGATTTTGTGTGGTTGTTTGTTTGTTTATTTATTTATTATTATTATTTATTGTTTTTTGGGGGAGAAAAAAAATAAATATGAAATATGTAAAGCACTGTCAATTATGTGTGTGTGTATATATATATATATATATATATATATATATATATATATATATATATATATATATATATATATATCTGTGTGAATGAGAGGGAGGGCAGTGGAGTGGTGCAGTTGCAGAAAAAAGAGGTGGAGAAGTTGGAGGAGTTCATTTACCTGGGGTCAACAGTGCAAATTAATGGAGAGTGTGTTAGACAAGTGAAGAAAAGAGTACAGGCAGGGTGAAGTGGGTGGAGAAGAGTGATAGCAGGAGTGATTTGTGATAGAAGAGTGTCTGCAAGAGTGAAAGAGAAAGTTTATAGGACTGTTGTGAGACCTGAGATGTTGTATGGTTTAGAAACAGTGGCATTGAGTAAAAGACAGAAGGTGGAGCTGGAGGTAGCAGAGTTGATAATGTTGAGGTTTTCGTTAGGAGTGACAGGATTGGAAGATAGTGAGGGAGGCGAGATTGAGATGGTTTGGACATGTGCAGAGGAGGGACATGGGGTATATCGGTGGGAGAATTCTGAGGTTGGAGCCACCAGGAAGGAGATAAAGAGGAGGGCCAAGGAGGCAGTTTATGGATGTGGTGAGGGAAGACAGATACAGACGGGCAGGATACAGAAGTTGAAACTTTATGCCTTTCTGATAGGAATGTTTGACTTCTTTGAATCTGGCGTTTCTTTGCTAAAGGTGCGCTCGTAATTTCAATTCAATTCAATTCAATCCATTTTTATTTGTATAGCGATTTTAACAATGAACATTGTCTCAAAGCAGCTTTACACAGATAATGTGGTGATTAAAACTGAATATGTTCTTTATGAGTAAGTTTGTCCCTGATGAGCGAGCCGGTGGCGACTGTGGCAAGGAAAAAAGCGAGCCGGTGGAGACTGTGGCAAGGAAAAAAACCTGGAATAGCCTCAGTGACACTCTGTTGTGTTTAATATCATGTCGCCTGGCCCAGTGCAGTGCCCTCTCCTTTTCCTGAAATCGGGCGAAGCGCACGATGTGCACACTCAAGTTCACAAGGATTGTCAAACACGCTCTCCATAGTTTCTTTAAGCAACCCAGATACGAATCTAATGGGGTCTTTTCCATCTTCACTGCCTTCCAGAATGTTAATAATACTTAGGTTACTCCTTCTGGATCTGTTCTCAAGATAATCAATTTGGTCAAGAAGAGACAAATTTTGTGTTTTCAAGGCTTTAATCGTCGCTTTCGCTGCAAAAAGCCTTTTAAAGTTTTCACCAACTAATACTTCAGTGGACGTGAGCCGGTGTTGAAACGAGCTTACTGTCTCCCTTAACGTGTCAAGAGAGGCTTGCAATGGCTTGATTGAATCTTGAATTAAGCTTGCCATGTCCTCTTTTATTCTGGCCCGTTGTTTCGCCAGTTTGGAGACTAGCTGACCCATCGACAATTTGCCCGTGTTTCTTTTACAGGCGTATCCTTGCTGTTAGTGGTATTGTTAGACGCCATGATTGCTAACTTACCCGCTATGGTAGCACCTGAACGTGTTGCTGGTGCAGTATTTTGCTTCTGCTTCAAGTTGCTCATTTCTCTTTCTGAATTAAGTTTAGATCCTATATTTTATTTTGTGAAACAATTAGATAAAAAGAGAGAAGTCGTTTTAATAGGTTTAAAAGGAGTGTGGTTGGGAGGTCGTCGTCTCCGCTAATCTCTCTTACATCGCCAAAACCGGAAGTCTTCAGGCAGTGTTTGTGACCTCATGTCTTGTTTTTTTCTCTGATATGCATTGTCGGCCATTGTCAGAGAGGTGTGTGCCTTTCCAAATCATGACCAATTAATAAACCTTTCCACAGGTGGATTCCAATAGGTGCAGAAACATCTCAGCAAAAAGTCAAGAGAATTCAGAGGAACCTGAGCTAATTTTCAAGGGTCTTAATACTTATGTACATTTCATTTTATATATATATATATATATATATATATATATATATATATATATATATATATATATATATATATATATATATATAAAAATATATATATATATATATATATAAAATTTTATACAGACATTTCCAGAAAAAAATTATTCAAACAGCTGCAGTATCAGGTTGCAACATAAAATTGAAAAAAAGTGAGGGGTTAATACTTTCTGAATTAACTGTAGATATTTAATACAATTAAAGTCAGTTACAGTCATGCCTTTGGCACGACTTTAGGAAGAAGCTTGTTCACATGCACATTATTTTAGTGATCCAGCTCAGTGCAGGGTTAAAACAGCCAAAATAAGGCAACAGCCAAAACAAACATCAGAAAACGGTCTTAGGGCAGCTTGCAAGGTCTCACTTCTAATGTCGCAAAGTTAGGTGTTTGTTTTTGTTTTGTTTTTCAAAGTCCCAACCAGACATTGCTAGTGCTAAACTGCACACAGTCCTCTGAATATTTTATTACAAAATCACAAATCACATTTATTTATTCCTACTGAAAGCATTTTTTCTCTAGAGTTCCCCCTCTAGGGTAAAGTAAGATATAGCCCCAGATATAGGTTATATCCCCAGCAGATCAGCTGTTTTAAGCTATACTGTACCTTCAAAAGGTTTAAACAATTCCACCCACTCAAATATTTAATTTGCACATGCCAGCTATTGATTTATTTTCTAACAAAAATTGAATAGGCTTTATTTAAGACTTTTTTCTTTTGTGTTTGGATCTACTGGCATGTTTCATGGAGATGTTAGGAAACTAGAGCACTTCGAGGACAAAGGAAACATGTGAAACAGACATTAGCCAGAGATCATGAGTGAACTCTGAAATCTAGAATTGCAAAACACTAGCAAAGTTTGAGGTCTCATACCAAGTAAAGTTAATTAAGCTGTGTTAATAGTAGATAATGGTGTTGAACAATATTCTAATGATACAATTCATTTTAATGATTCAATCGAATTTATAATTCTACATTGACAATGAGTGTACAGTAAAAGGAAAAATTACTTAAATAATTGTAATGAGCAGATCAATTTTGAAAAAACAAAACAAAAAACAGTACAACTGTAACTTGTAAAAAACGAAGTACAAACTTTATTCTTCTGTCTTTACAAAGGCACATGCCTATTTTTCCCATTTATTTTTTATTTTTATGAGAACAAAATAACAGCTTCTCAAAAGCAAATGGGACAGAAAAAAATATGAGTTGACCAATGAAAAAGAAGGAAAAGATGGGGGATGGCTAGAGTCTTTGAAGATGGAGACATACAAATAGTCAAGAAGGGTTCAACAGCTGCGTGGTTTGGACTCACAGCACCAATAGCTTTAATGTAGTAGGCTTAAAAAATTAAGTGCTTTAGATCCATAATTTTATACACTATTTGTTAAACCCTCACACACATTTCTCTGACAGTCTTCTTTTGTACAGTATTTTTTTTGTTTGTTTGTTTTTTTTTTTTTTTTTTTACAGACATCTGAATGTATTAGGTTTAAAAATAATAAAATTAAAATACAAAAAAAAGAAGAAAAAGGCAGATACACCCTGTGGCTTTAATAGAGAAATTGCTGAGTTTTAAGGAACCTCTGAGCTTTTAAATGTGAGTATACGTGTGTATGTATGTATGTATGTGTGTGTATATATATATATATATATATATATATATATAGATACATACACACACACACACACACACACACACACACACACACACACACACACACACACACACACACACACGGCCATGGAAAAAAAAACAAAAAAAAAACGTATAAAAGACAAGTCTTCATAACCCAAGCTAACCATCATTTGAATATTAATTAAAAAAAAAGTATATTTATACTCATGCCTCAACTCCAGCTATGATCTGATCAGCTATGGCCCATTCTTTTAGAAGCCCTGTTTCTTAGCAGTCAACACTCAATCCTGACTTAGATGGCCAGAGAAAGCCAACATGCATTTGATAAAGCCCAAAGAAAAAGCAATATGTCAAACAGCAAGTGGTTCCCCTGTAACACTGCTGCAAGCATAATTTGTTTGACAAATTTACACACAGATTTTTCACATCTGTTCCTAAATATGCAAATTACGGAGAAACAACCATGGTGCTAGACATTCTGGAATGTTTTAAATCACCACCCATTTTAATGCCATAGTGCCATGGGAGAGAAAGAAATAGGATGGGGCAAGGCTTGTAATTAGTAACCTTTGGAGCTGCAAGTCAACTTTAAACCACTGCCCTCTTTCTATACACCTAAATAAGATACAATACAGTCTACACCATTACTCCACATTCTCCAAACATAAGGATGTATAAGAAAGCCCATGCAACAATCCAGCTTCAATTACATGACCTAAAGCTTCATAGGATTATCGGTCATGTGCACATGCATCAATATGCATCACACACTGAAAAGTAAAGAAAATGAAAACATAAATAAAAAACATTCCAACAAGCAGAACAGACTACTGAATGCATAGAGCAAGTGTGTAGATGTATTTAAAAAAAAAATAAAGTAAAAAAAAAAAGCCTTCAGCATTGCTATTACCAACAGCATAAATCACAGAATTGAATAAAACATTGAGGACAGACACGCTTCTTCAAATTACCCTAAAGCGGCTACACATGCAGATGGCAGTTGAAGGAGCTGCATAGAGTGCTCATGGGCGTTGAGAAATTTGCTAATTATACTGCCAGCTGATGCCAGCATAGCATGTATGCTCCTTGCAAATTCATCCACACAAGGCAAATACAATGCTCTGTAGAGCACCTACTGTTTAGCTTATTCAATTGTGAAAAGAAAAAAAAAGACAAAACATTAGGCCAGCATTGGGAAGAACAAAAATAAGTGTTGGAGTTTGATGTGGTGCTAGGGCTGCATTGTCTACAGAACTTTATTGTACTGGGAACCCAGCCCAGCTCAGTATTATAACTAGTGCTCATTCTGCCCCCTCCCTCCAAAAGGTATTTTTACAACCTACACAAAGCTGTAATGATTTTTGTGCTGCATTGGATTTTCCTGCTCCATTGGAGCATTGCTATGGGATCAGAGGCACCATAAATGAATTCACATGACAGCTGTGGTCATGTTATTTCCCTTAAAATGATAAGTGAATGAAATAGTACATTCAGCTTTTAAAGTCAAACAACAGCTCACAGTGGTGCTATAAAGCCTCTCTAAGTCAAAAGAAAGAATGAAGGGATGTTTGGAGTAATCAAAAGATTCAGTAAACAGTCAAAGGTGTGAGATGACCAGGTTGGTAGGTATGAGTTTCTCCAGAATAAATTTACAGGGGTGACTGTCCATTCCAGAGAAGAGATGTCAATAGTGGGAGAACTCGGAATGTTGGCCATATGAGACGGTTGACTGTGGTGGTTTCATTTCAATATAATGCATGTATCAACATTTTTTCATATCTGAAATATGGAAGGATGCACATCATGGGCAAAAGTGATCAAATAATCTAGTGCACTGTATGAAAGTGAGAGTACAAGTCCATGTGTGCATGTGGGTGAGATGTTATGTTTGCTAATTTATTTAATTTTGTTGTTCTTTGAACCTTTGGCTACGCCATTTCCTACCCTATGCATTTGTATGCCTATATGAGAAAAAGGTAATGAGAGGGAGTGAGAAAGAGTCTTTAGGAGGCCCCTCCTTATGGCCACCCCATTCGCCTGGTGCAGTTAACAGTCCTCAGAACCTTCATTGTCAGAGGCAGTGTCAGAGTCTGCGGTGTCATTCAAAACACGGATTGGTGTGACAATAACTGCCCGACGCTGCTCTTCCTCAGGCACACCCATCTTCTCCTGTGTGCCTTCAATGTGCTGGATAGCCTAAAAACACAAAACGTGTAAGCAAAAACTTTATATCATCATGTGAATATGGTATAGTTTAATGAAGTGCTATTGTGTAAACTGTTTGTTTGCTAACTGGATCTGTTCTGTCGTGACTCGTGAGCATCAGGTCGTGCAATCACCTTGCTTGCGACAATGTTGGATTAAATTAAAATGGTGTGAACACTAAATCTAAAAGCAGCAAATAACAGCAGCAGTAAACAATTACATTTATAGGCATTGTTTTGGTTTTCAGTGAATGCTTATATATTTGTACATCAATGCATTTATCTACTACAAAAGTTATGCTAGTTTTTAAATGTATTTAATTTATGCATACATCATTTAATTATTATAAAAAATTACCGGTAGTTATATTCTAGATGCTTTTATCTTCATAAATGAACAAAAGATCTATTTTTTAAACAAAATTTTTTTTAAACAATGTTGTATATTTTATTCTTAAACATAGCTGTTAACTTGCTATCTGCAAAATCCAATACAAATGTTGATTAACACAAATTTTACTATTCATACTAAATGGTTTATATTTCCCTGAAACTCAGAAAGGTATCAAAACATTTTAATTAGTTAAACAGTTATTTATTAAGTAATTCTGTGTGTACTGCATATAAACATGGGTTATGGGATATTTTTATAAACCCAAAAAAAACCCCGAAGAAGTACTATAATAATGGTAGCGTTAATATACCACTATAATGGCTCCACAATATAATAATGGTACTTTTATCAATTTTAGTTTGGTCCATATTGAAATGTCAGTTTGTCTTGGGTGAAAGGCCTTTTACCTGCACTATGGTGTCCAAGTTCTGTCGTGATGTTGAAGCTGTGTTGATTACAGAGGCAGGGCCCATAGTAACCACTGTGACATGATGTGGTGGAGGTGGCAATGCAGGGGCAGGAACAATAACAGTGGTGTGATGAGTGGGAGCAGATGGTGTAGCTGGATCATATACCTGAGATTAAAAAAAAAGAAAAAAAAAAAAAAGAAAGATTGTTATTTTAATATTAACAAGAAAAAAACTCAAGCAAGAAAAGTGGTGGTAAAAATCCATGTTTTATTTATACTATTGAGCAATAAATATGATTACTACAGGTGTAGTAAATTTTCTTTTATTTTTATTATTGCTCTTTACATACTGTTTTTTAGCTACTCAATGAGACAATGTGACTTATTAAGCTGCTGTACCAAGACAACTCCATAGCACTTACTTAATGCAGAAGCATCCAAAACTAATCTACTGACCTCTAGTGGACAATGTTTGACACTTCATTTTACCCATTAAGCTGTTCCACACTTTACATTTTGATATAACTATGAAAATCTGACCTGTGTGCTGCGGGCAGAAGTGCTCTCTTTCTCCAACTGTTCCTGGTGTTGCAGGCGAATCAGAGTCTGCGTCTGCACATGTTGCTCCTGCATTTGCTGGGCAATCACCTTCAATTTCTCAGGGTATAGATGGGCATCCAATGAGCGAATCTGTTACACAAATGCACACTTTGAACACAGGACCAGCAAAGAATTTTGTGATTCCGTTTTGTACACTGGCTGGCCATAAACACTGGCGATTGAGCGATTGATCCGCTGGCCGATAAATTGTGCTGCTTTTTGGCATTTCTAAATTAATTGGCATTAACAGATTGTGCTGCAATTTAGGCAGATTATTAGGCAGGATGTTTTTGACACCAAACCATGCATGTACTGCACATGCAAGAGATAACATAACTCTTCCATCAGCAGGTGGCAGTAGTGTGTATTTGGCATCCGAACAGTAAAAAGCTAGAACTGTGAATATATAAAGCAAGCAGTGTTTACACCTGCTGCTGCAATCATTACTAACAGAGTGTTGTAGAATTTTTCAATCATGTCTGCTAAGTTGATAAGGAAAAAAACAAGGCAGACCAACGCTCAAAACCTGACATTTTTCCTAATGGACGACCGTCATCTTAGTGTGTCCTGGGCTTATTATTTTTCGTTCTTATATATTTAAATAGCAAATATGATACTAATTTTGGAGAGAGAATGAGTAACATTTTGTTATTGAGCCTTCAACCAGACAACCCGTGCAGTGATTGGAGAGGCTTGTGTTGTTCAATACATTTTCAAAACAATTTTCTGTATCACGTCTTATGACTCTCTTAGTCTTCAGCGCCACACCAGCGCGAACCAATATCCTATTGTTCTCAGGTGTTAATGTTTAGCAATAGATTAAATAAAAAGGGACAAGAGTAATCATGACTAACTGTACAGCATTCTAAAAGGTATAAGCCTCAAGCAGCGATTTTAGATAAAAAACGTATAATGAATGTATTTGCTGAGTGTGTAAGCAATACACTCAAACAACATGCATAAAAAAATGCAGTACTTACACATTTATTGTAATAACGAGTCACTGAACAACATGCCGTAAAGCATTTTTGCTCCAACCAAACAATAGTAGTATTGTAATTTCGATGGTTATATTTTTTGTTTGTCACAGAACTTCGGTTGGTGTTTTGTCTGTACATGTTTCCATATAAATTTCGCATTAAAAAACGACATCTTGCTGGTAAAAAAAATATGGCTAGGTAAAATATAGTGTTACAAAACAAATGAGACCACACACTAAAAAAAAAAAAAAAATTTAATAAATAAATAAACTGGTTAAGTCTTCTCTCTATAGGCAGGTGTCCAGCTGACTTATTATGCACCACCTTTCATTTCAAACCTTTTATTTTCAGCCAGTAGCATTATGGAAACAAAATGATTGATGTAAAATGTAGCCAATGAGTGCAGGATTCTAACAATGTATGGAAGGATTTTATTCCCAACATAGGTAAATTCTTAGTTTTATTAATCTTTACAAACTCTTAGTGGTCAAACAGAGGAGCATGTGCACAGTGACGGACCAGGAAGTTATGCAGCTCTCAGATCTGCACAAACAGCTCAAGCTAACTGGGCTTTGTTTACCAAAATAAAAAATAAAACAAAGAAAAGAATGGACAGTCAAATTAGTTGTTTTATCAGAAATTTGCACAAAGCAGAGATGAGGAAAATATTCTTGGGGGTAGAGTAACAGAGACTTGGAGATCTCCATAGAGATGGAAAATCTGAGCCTATTTTACATCTGTAATTTACAATATATCTCCCTTTACAATCTTATACGATGTAAAAAAGTAAATGTAAAGTAAGTGTGTGTGTGTGTGTGTGTGTGTGTGTGTGTGTATTGTTGAGATTGGAATGGCCGCACATCAATATGAATAGCCATGACTATAAAACAATAGCTTGTCTGGCTACCTGGCCATCAATATGAATGCTAACTCAATATCAATAGCCAAAATTGTATAAAAAAAGTCTTTAATGGTCAGCCATTCATTTATATGCAGACTGTATAAATAGAGTATGAATAGCCACCTGAGTTTAGCAGGTGGCTCTCAAACAGGGGGAGAGAGAAAAGGATCAGACATAGTCTCAGATAAATGTTTGTAGGAATCTCATTTGTCATGAAAGGACAGGACTGATTTCATGTATTTATATATGAAATAAAAATAATGTTCAATACAGGAAATGTATATCCATGGCACTTCATCATCTATAACAATATCTTTTTGAGCAATGTCAAGTTTGATAATTGACAGTGAAGCTCAAAATGTCTTCTTTCCAAGATATCTAAATTGTGTATGCAGCACATTTTTATCAGGAACTGTTAACATTTAAATTTAGGTAGGGTATTTTCAGCTGTGAGTCCTAAAGTTTGGACGACATAGTTTCAGATAAATGTTTGTAGGAATCAAATTTTTCAGGATATCTTCATTCAATTTAAAATATAGTCAAAGTCATGAGACGTATCATTTAACCCATTACTATTCTGAATTGCTCCAGGACTGATTTCATGTATTTATATATAAAGAAAAATTTATATTCACGGTACTTCATCATGTATAGCTTTTCATTATCTTTTTGAGCTATATCAACTTTAAATAATGGCAGTAAAGCTCAACGTGTCTTCTTTTCAAAGATGTTTAAATTGTGTATGTTCCTTTTATTAGGAACTGTTAACATTTAAATTTAGGTAGGACATTTTTAGCTGTGAGTCCCAAAAGCCGTGGCAAAGGTTAATTAACTGTAAGAATTAATGATATGAAGAGGAGAAAAAAAAAAATCAGCTAAATATATTGGCCAAAAAAATCTGCATCATATATCGGCCATCGGCTGCAATAATTTTAAAAAATGGGCATCAGCCAGAGAAAAACCCATATCGTTCGACCACTAATAAACACATTACTATAAACCCAGCACAGTAATCTTACAGTAGAATTTTGGTTATAAAACAAAATCCCAGAAGATTTTTTTTTTTTTTTTTTTTACTTTACCAATATTTTTTGGAAAAGCAAAAATTATTTTTTTTCTAAAATAAAAACAAAAATTATGAAAAGCCACAATATATGCAAAGAAAACACGCACCTGTTCCTCTAGCATCATGCGCACAGAGCGTTCTTTCTCCAGTTGTTGCCGGAGTTCAATCATTTCTCGTCGCAGGTCCTCCACCTTCTCTTCCTCTAGAATATCTGGAGAACCTATTCCTTCATCCTTCTCCTCTGCACGCCTTCTCTTTGGAGATGAGCCACTGAATTCCTGTACATATTGAGTGGAAAAAAGCAGAAGTGAAAGATTGGCTAGATTTTCTTCCCCGACCCTTCATCTCATAAAATCTAACAGTTAATTAACAAGACATGATAAATAAAATAGCTTGGATTTAAAAACGGCACATTGCGGCAGAATTGGACAATGCTGATTAAATTTTACATTTTTCGGTCAACCTCTATTGTATATACACCTGTAGACCCAAGTAGACAGATTTCTATGTTCGATAAGGAAATGTTCTCCTGGGATTCATGCATAACGGTCTCTAGAGTGTATTTAGGTTAAACAAATGGTGAAACAAAGATAAAAAATATCCATATGCATAAACAGCTTGTTTAGGGGAGGGTTTGCACTGACAGAAAGGATACAATAATCAGTAACTCCGCTAAAAATAATGCAGAATTTTATAAAGCATCTCAGAAGGCACAACATTGTAAACCCTGAGGTGGATGGGATACAACAGCAGAATACAATTATGGCAGAAATTCCACTTCTGTCAGGCTCACCAAAACTGGACAGGTGAAGGCGAACAGAATGTGCCACCAACAGCATGAATCCATTGTTACCAACAGTCCGGGCTGGTGGATGCAGTGTAATGGTGTGGGGAATATTTTTTCTCGCCTATTAAGCCTCAACCTTAGATATTGTTGCTGATCATAAGTATTCATTTAAGCCCACAAACTTGATCATCTTCTAAAGACTACATCCAGCTTAATAATACACCGTGACACAAAGCAAAACTCCTCTCAGACTAATTTCGGGAATTTGACAAATGGGTACATTGTTCTTCAGTGGCCTTTCCAATGACCAATTCAAAATCCTACAAAACAGTTGTGGGGCTGTAGCTATCGATTATTTTATTAATTTATTCATTTAAAAGTCCCCTTCCAATTATTCCAACAATTAATCGAGTAATTGGATAAGAAGTATTAGATAATTTTCTTTATTAAAGAGCAATACTAAATATACAAGAGAAAATGAAACGGGTCTCTTAAAATGAACAAGTAATTTGTTTCCTTTTTAGAAAAATAATCATAGTGTTGAAACTACATAAGAGAATCTGAAAACAAACAATTTAGTGCACTTAATTGCTATAATAAATAAAAATGCAATAAATTTTTTTATACAAAATCATAAATAAAAATACATTTCAGATTACTCAAAAAAAAAACAACACAATGAATGGTGTTCTGTGTTAGTTTAAAATAATTCCAAACTTTGTAATTTTCTTAGGCCTGAATCCTATGGAAGTAAAAGTTCGCCCAATTTCGACTTTTTTCTATCGCAATTCTGACTTTTTTCTATAGCTGCATGATTTGGGGAAAAATGTCATGTTGCGATTATTGTGGTTAATATTACAATAGGCGATTGCGACATAATAAATGGTTTCATGAGTCCATTCGATTGGTTATCAAGGAGATTGCACAGAGATTAGTGATGATGCTAAAATGTATTTGTAAAACTATAAATGTTTTTAAAATAGTTATTTACAAAATGAAATAACATGCATTAAATGTAAACATTTTTTCTCCAAGGTACAGCTGAAATAAATAAAACAATATATAAAATGTTTTTTACAAAAATATATTTAAAACTTTTTTAGCTGAATTAAACAAAACAATATATAAAATGTTTTTTTTACAAAAATATATTTAAAAATTTTGTCGAACCGGAATGCCCTGTCACTGCCCTCAGCTCATTAAATTATTAACTTTTCTGCTGAAGTTTAAGATACAGTATATGTTTACATACTTGAATTCAGGCAACTTTGCAATCAATATTATTAAATGTGTTAATAATAACTAAACTGCTAATTATTTGTATGGTGTGGGAGTGGAGCATTGTAATGGGAGGACAGGGTAGGGTTTATTTGGCTACCAGTTCAGTTCTCGTCTGCTCGGCATCATCTTTACCTGGCCTCCACCCTGTACACCGGAAAGTCACGTGACCACACATGCCACACCTGCACTGTCTAAACTGAGAATTATCTGGTCTTTTGGTTTTGTTAGCAGCGTGGAAAATCTGCAAACTGTTCCCAGAAAATGTGTCCACACATGCACTTATTTATTTCATTAAATCGCAACATTTGCCATCACAAGCTGATATTGCGATACAATTAATTGTTCTACTTTTTCTCTCGCAATTCTGACCATTTCTCGTAAACATCTGACATTTCTGGCACTACAGAGGGGGTGACGCTGCTCGATTTGCTTAAAAAGGGAAAAAAATTTCATTTTTTTGGAATTAGTCAAACTTTTTTTATATGGCGAAAAAGGGCTTTCATTCCAGGCTTCTGTTTTCTCCACATTCCTTCATTTTTTCTTTTTGCAGTGTCTTCTGTGTTTACCTGTCCAGAGCACTCCAGAGTTTAGCCGGTGGTGTGTCAGCAATAATGGTCCGCAGGGAAACACAATGCTCCGTGTGTAATTGACTAAATGAAGAATCAAGGCAAATAATTTGCCTCAATAATTTGTATTACTCAAGTTACTCAAGGAATTGTTTCAGCCCTAAACACTTGAGAAACAGTTTGAAGATAAAATTCACAGAACAAAAAATCTGCAAGAATTCTGACAACATAGACAAGAATCTCAAAATAAATTGTTTTAACCTTTAGAATTGTATCTTGTGAATTCCATGTCATGAAGAATGTTCCATGTCATTGATGCTGCTTTGAAAGAGATAGTGAGTGTATATCATCTATATTAATTGCGTCCTGCAAAATACATCTTTGGTCCTAAAGTGTGTTGGAAGTGCATATTATTTTACACAACCCATAATGATTGTGTGGAAGGTATATTTTCTACACATTAGGGCAAATAACCCTTCCTAAAATCACAGTTAAACAGTAAACACAATAACAAACACTTAACTACAGTGTTCTGTTAATAAATACATCTCCCATTTTATCAACTATTATTCGTGTGAAAACACATGCTCATAATGTACCATAAACCGCAAACACTTTCCAGGTTAATTAGAAATACAGAGATTTCTGTCAGTAATGATTTCAGGTGTGAAGGCTAGTGGTTAAAAACAGTTCGCCATGGCTCACCTGTATAAAGCGCTTTAGCTGCGTATTTTGCTGCAGTAGCCGTGTCTTTTCTTGCTCCAGAGAGAAAATATATTCTGCAGTCTGCTGTAAGATGGCAGCCTGGGAGATAGCAAAATAAATAAAGGAACAAAATAAAAAAAATACATTAATACTGGAATCTGCTGACAAATGCTTAAAAGTAATAGGACAAAATGAATATATAAACAGTGGTGTGAAAAAGTGTTTTTTCTTATTATTTTGCATGTATGTCACACTTTAATGTTTCAGATCAACAAAATAATTTAAATATTAGTAAAAGATGACAAGTGACCACAACATGCAGTTTTTAAATTAAGTTTTTTATTATTGAGGGAAAACAAAATCCAAAACTACATGGCCCCGTGTGAAAAAGTGTTTGCCCCCCTTTAAAAACTATTGTTGATTACACCTGAGTTCAATTTCTCTAGCCACACCCAGACCTGATTACTGCCACACCTGTTCACAATCAAGAAATCTCTTTAATAGGACCTGCAATACAAAGTGAAGTAGACCAAAAGATCCTCAAAAGCTGGACATCATGCCGAGATCCAAAGAAATTCAGAAACAAATGAGAAAAAAAGTAACAGCTCTATCAGTCTGGAAAAGGTTATAAAGCCATTTCTAAAGCTTTGGGACTCCAGTGAACCACAGTGCGAGCCATTATTCACAAATGGCAAAAACATGGAACAGTGGAGAACCTTCCCAGGAGTGGCCGGCCGACCAAAATTACCCCAAGAGCACAGCGATGACTCATCCAAGAGGTCACAAAAGACCCCACAACAACATCCAAAAGAAATGCAGGCCTCACTTGCCTCAGTTAAGGTCAGTGTTCATGACTCCACCATAAGAAAAAGACTGGGCAAAAATGGTCTGCATGGCAGAGTTCCAAGACATGATCCCCAAGAATTTTGGGAAAATACACTGTGGACTGACGTGACAAAAGTTAAACATTTTGGAATGTGTTTATCTGGCGTAAATGTAACAACACGTTTCAGAAAAAGAACATTATACCAATAGTAAAATATGGTGGTGGTAGTGTGATGGTCTGGGGCTGTTTTGCTGCTTCAGGACCTGGAAGACTTGCTGTGATAAATTGAACCATGAATTCTGCTGTTTACCAAAAAATCCTGAAGGAGAATATCCAGCCATCTGTTAATGACCTCAAGCTGATATACACACATACACATATACATACATATATATACACACACACACATATATATGTAATATATATATGTATATATATGTAATATATATATATATATATATATATATATATATATATATATATATATATTACATACATATACATATACACACACACACACACACACACACACACAGGTATATGATACACATCCACACCAAACTTTTTAGGTACAGAGTGTTTTACTCGGTACACATGTATTGAATGCAATCCTTTTTACATGCGGAACATAATTTAAATTTGTGTTCCTCAGAAACTTAAGTGGAGGACCGCAAGTTTGTTTTGTTGTCCGGTTTGCACTTTGAGTGCATTTTATTTTTTTATTTTATTTATTTATTTTTATTATTATCTAAAAAACATGCACAACAATGCCAGAGGTAAATAATAAAATAATATATATAAAAAGAAACTACCGTTAGCACAATGTCACTCTGGCTACTCACTCTGTACCGGAAATAAAATTTGTTTTGCGCATGCATGAAAATGCTAAAGAATCCATAGTGCTAGCCACTAACCAGGAAATGGCTAGTGGCTAATGCTAGTGCTATGAATTTTATGCTTATGCTTTTGTGCTACGAGTTTTATTTCCAGCTTCAAGAATTTCTCTGAAAAGGAGACAATCCTGACAATTACACATATTGAGGGAGTGAATGAATGAAGGATAAACAAAATGTATTCATTCTGTCTAAGTATGCTTAAATTAATAAAAACAGTTAAGTAGAACATTTCTTTAGAAAATAAAATATAAATCTAAAACACACACCTCTTTTGGTTAATATAAGTGTAACAATTTATAATTATGTAATTACATTTTTCCATTTATTTAATTTTATATAATCAATTCAATCAATATAAAGTGTACTGAATTTTTTATTTTTATAGTCTCAAAAACAAAACAAAAAAAAAACATCTCACAAAAGTAAGTATGCCTCTTGCATTTTAGTATATCTTCTCAGGGGACAACAGAAATGAAAATTGAATATATTTTAAGGAGTAGTTGCCTTAATGCCTTAATTCTCCTCGGCATGAAATTCACCAGAGTTGCACATTTTGTTGCTCTTCCACTCCTCCATAATGAAATCATGGAGCTGCTGGATGTTAGACACATGCCGCTCCTCCTTCCGATTGTGGATGCCCCGCAGGTCTGGAGACATGCAATGCATCCGGAAAGTATTCCCCTTACCTTTTCCACATTTTATATTATAGCCATATTCCAAAAGAGATTCAATTATTATTTTTTCCTTATATTTCTACAAACAATGCTTGATTATGACATGAACAAAGTTAGAAATCTTTGCAAATTTATAAAAAAAAAAAAATAATTACATGTACAGTCACAGTTTTTGCAATGACACTCAATTTTGCTCAGGTGCAACCTGTTTCCACTGATCCTCCTTGAGATTTTTCTACAACTTGATAGTGGTCCACCTGTGGTAAATTCAGTTGATTAGACATGATTTGGAAAAGCACATACCTGTCTATATTAAGGCCCCACAGTTAAAAGTACATGTCAGAACATAAACCAAGCCATGAAGTTCAAGGAATTGTCTGTAGAAGGGTACAGAAAAATGTCTGCAGCATTGAAGGTCCCAATCATACGTAAATTGTCGCCATCATCCGTAAATGGAAGAGGTTTGGAACCACTAGGACTCTTCCTAGATCGAGCCACCTAGCCAAACTGAGCAATTGGGGCAAAGGGAGTTGACCAAGAACCCGATGGTCACTATAAAAGAGCTCCAGCTCAGGAGAGAGGAAAAGCAGCCAAAAAAACAACCATCTCTGCAGCACTCAAATCAAGCTTGTATGGTAGAGTGGCCAGACGGAAGCCAATCCTCAGTAAAATGCACAGAAAGCCCGCCTGATGTTTGCCAAAAATGCACCTGAAGGACTCTCAGACCATGAAAAACCAAGATTGAAATCTTTGGCCTGAATGCCAAGAATCATGTCTAGAGGAAACCAGGCACTGCTTATCACCTGTACAATACCATCCATACAGTAAAGCATGGTGGTGGCAGCATCATGCTGTGGGGATGTTTTTCAGGAGCAAGAACTGGTTACATAGTTTTTATACATACGAGTTTTTATACATAGATACCTTGAATTAGGGGTTTATAGTTATAATAAGCAAAACAAATTAGTTGTAATAAATTAGTTGTTGCAGTTCTAGGTAAAAGCCTGTATTACTCCAGAATTTTTATTTACTGTATTGTGTAAAAGATGAAATACTATGTTTTTACCTATCTAAAAAATTGCAACCTCAGATGAATACATGCTATACCATGTCATAATTGAGTTCACAAACATAAAACCGAAATCTAGAAGCAACCTGTGAAAAATTACACTTTTTGTATCAGAGCTTGCAGAACCACCTTTAACAGCAATAACTTTATAATAAGCATCATGTAAATCTTGCCCTTTTTGTGGAGGAAATTTGCCCGTTTTTCTTTAAAACGTTGCTTCCGTTCATTGAGGTTTGCAGTCCTTTATTTCATTTACGCCATTTGCTGGTGCGCTTGGGATCACTGCCAGTGTTTTTAAGCTGTCAAGACAGACAACCTCACATCCGACGCTACAATACTTTGGTAGACAGAGTTGTTCATGGCCAACTCAGTACTGCAAGGTCCCCAAGTCCTGTGGCTGTAAACAAACCCAAATCAACCCTCTACCAATGTGTAGTTGGCCTAAGGTGTTTGTGCAGATATGCTGCATTTGGTTTTTGCCATGGCTAAACAGCTCCATTTTGGTTTCATCCGTCCAAAAGACATTTTTTACAGCATTCTTGTGGGTTTTTTTTTTTAATACTTTGCAAAACTAAGCTGTGCTGCAGTTTCTCTTTTTAGATAAATGGTTTTTTTTTTCCACCTCTCAGTTTTTTTCAATTTCTCTGAGCATTGCATGGTCTGAACATGGAGTGAATTTCCAGGCATGTCCATTCCTGAGAGGATTAGAAACAGTCTAGAATGATTTCCACTTGTTAACAATCTTGCTCATTAAGACCAGTAAATAACCTCCATTGGTAAAAAGTACTGTAAACTGCTAGAGGTGAACAAAAGTTGAGGTCACCAAAACTAAACATTTTATTCTAGTTATTCATAAAGTGCCTCTCAGGGAGGAATAGTTGGTTAACACCACAGCTGTTCAGTAGCAATATAAATTGATGAAGCCTTAAAAGTTATTGGTAACAATTACTTCAGGTGCCCCAACTTTTGTTTACTTACAAATAGTCTGTATAAAACCAGTGTTGGAACAGTGTGTTACTACACCCCCTTAAACATTGTTGACAGTAATGTACCACAGAAAGTAGCATATTGCTCTCATAATGGTGAGAAAAAGGAATTATAATTTAAGACAGACAGGCAATTATATCCTTTAAAAGTGGATGTCTTTTCTTTAGAGCAGAAGTGCCCCAAAAGAAAATCTATTTTCACTGAGGGCATGGGCCAAAAGAAAGTGTTGCATTATACAAAATTGTAAAAAGTAGATTCTCCTACTTCAATTCAATCTTTGAAAAAAAACTTGCCAAATCGAACATGCAGATCACGAATACGGATGATCCGTGTGGCGACCCCTAATGGGAGAAGGCAAAAGAAAGAAAATAGCAAGAAAAAAAATTCTCTATTTTAGCAGTACCAGAAGAATTAAAATGCTTAAAAATGTACAGTATTTTACTCCATGTAGAAATACCAACAGCTGTGTGGAATCAGATACATTGTTGCTCTTATTGAAAGCTTAATAAAATGCAGCTGCGTTTGCTCGATGCGTCAGGTAACAGTATTTCGTAACAAGCTGATGGGAGGATCTTCACCCGAGAAGAGCACACTACTTCTGCGCCCACTGCAAAGCATTCTTGGACAAACACTGCAGTAACAAAGGCTCTTCCACTTTTATCACCTACTGTGTTGTAAATCCTTGAATTGATAAAAGGATTTAGCAGTATGCTCTGCTCAGATTGAACTATAGAAAACACATTGTTAGCCATCTGATATTGTTTCTTGCCACCAGAATTTAAGAAGTTTCAATTTATAACAAATTTAATTAAAAAAATTTGAAAAATGTAACACTTCTGAAAATTCTCATGTGCCACTGCCTCTAGCTCATAATAAGCTGCAACTTGAAATTTGTACCGACAACTTAAAATCTGCATGTACATTAAACAAAAAATTGTTGCAATTACATCTATTCTCTACATTCAATTCTAATAGCTTAAAAAAAATACATTTTCTAGGATCAATAGGGAGGGTTTCAAATCATGGAATGGCCAGCACAGTCTCCAGAATAACCCATATGAAGCCGTTTTGGGAAAGATGGGTACAAAGCAATGCAACGTACAAGAACAACATATTTTTGGGAATTTTGCAGCAGTTTGAGTAAACTGTTTTTTGTTTTTTTTTACTTTGAAGATTCAAAACATTTAGATAAAAATGTTAAACAGAATAAGCCAAACTAGAGAAATGTTTAAAAAAAAAAAAAAAAAAAAAAAAGTACACCCTTACTGCTTTCATATGAATAATTATTCTACATTTTATTTTAAACATTCATTTTAATTAACAGAATAAATGAAAAGGGTTTGGACAAATTTGTTGGTTGTCTCAGTTGCAGATCAT
Organism: Silurus aristotelis; assembly: GCF_946808225.1. Classification (NCBI taxonomy): domain Eukaryota; kingdom Metazoa; phylum Chordata; class Actinopteri; order Siluriformes; family Siluridae; genus Silurus; species Silurus aristotelis. The sequence goes on along the minus strand of NC_139590.1, from coordinate 17,545,756 downwards.
AGGTCCTCCAACAGGATTAATCACCCGAAAACCACTCAAAAATTGGCAAGAACAAAACACTGGACATTTCTGAAGTGGTGTTACATGAGCCTTGATTTGAATCCCATCATGCATCCACAGAAAACATGCTGAGTTCCATAGAGAGCTACAGAAATAACTTTTGTAGTGATTGCCTCTAAAAAATATTTTGGTTAAGGGTCTCGGTTTTGTCCGTGCCATATAAATCATAATAAAAAAAAAAAAAAAAAAAAAAAGGTATGTGTTAGGATCTTAGAGACTTTGACAATGGACAATATGTACACACTAGACAACTGGGTCAGAGCATCTCCAAAACAAGCAATCAAGAATGAGGTCAAGAATGCATTGTTTCAGGAAAGCACAATAAATATACCACTACAGCTTACTGATGAATATAAGGAACAAAGCCTAGCCCATTTACAGAAGAGCTACTGTAGCACAGATTGCAAAAAAATAAAAAATGATGATTAGTGGCTATTACAAAAGGTGTTAAACACAGTGCTATAGATGGGGCTGCTTAGATCACTGGTTAAAGTGCCCATCCCAACCCCTGTTCACCGCTAAAAGTGCCTATAACAGGAATGTGAGCATAAGAGCTCAACAATGAAGCCAAGGAAGAAGGAGGCCTGGCAAATCACATTTTCTTTCAAATATATGTGGATAGTTAAACACTGCTGAAAGAGATCTTTTAAAGTCATTTAGAGACTGCTAGCAATATTGCTGTTCAAACATCAAATAGAGGTTTGCGCCACCACCTAGTTACTAGAACACAAAACAGTCTTGAAGAATACTTTTCTTGTACCTTGGGAGAGGATGAGACCTGCTAAGCATGTTTGAGGATCTGAGGGAGCATGGTGTTGTGCAAGGTGAGTTACATGCTGTGAGTCTGAGGGGTTCTGGACTGTTTTTGGCTTTGTAGACAAACATCAGTCTTTAAGTATGATGTGAGCAGATACAGTAAGCCAGTGGAAGGAGTTTAGCAATGTGGTAGTGAGGGAGAACCTAGGGAGGTTGGTAAAAAGTCTTGATGCTGTATTCTGTATAAGCTGCTTTTTTTTCCTACTTTCCCTGACCCCCGTTGTGTTGGCTTTCGACTATATCCATCTATCTATCTATATCTATATATCTACACACACACACACACACACATACAGTGAGGAAAATAAGTATTTGAACACCCTGCTATCTTGCAAGTTCTCCCACTTAGAAATCATGGAGGGGTCTGAAATTGTCATCGTAGGTGCATGTCCACTGTGAGAGACAATCAAAAAAAATATAATAATCCATAAATCACAACATATGATTTTTAAACAATTTATTTGTATGATGCAGCTGCAAATAAGTATTTGAACACCTGTCTATCAGCTAGAATTCTGATTCTCAAAGACCTGTTAGTCTGCCTTTAAAATGTCCACCTCCACTACATTTATTATCCTAAATTAGATGCACCTGTTTGAGGTCGTTAGCTGCATAAAGACACCTGTCCACCCCATACAATCAGTAAGAATCCAACTACTAACATGGCCAAGACCAAAGAGCTGTCCAAAGACACTAGAGACAAAGTTGTACACCTCCACAAGGCTGGAAAGGGCTACGGGGAAATTGCCAAGCAGCTGGTGAAAAAAGGTCCACTGTTGGAGCAATCATTAGAAAATGGAAGAAGCTAAACATGACTGTCAATCGCCCTCGGACTGGGGCTCCATGCAAGATCTCACCTCGTGGGGTCTCAATGATCCTAAGGAAGGTGAGAAATTAGCCCAGAACTACACGGGAGGAGCTGGTCAATGACCTGAAAAGAGCTGGGACCACCGTTTCCAAGGTTACTGTTGGTAATACACTAAGACGTCATGGTTTGAAATCATGCATGGCACGGAAGGTTCCCCTGCTTAAACCAGCACATGTCCAGGCAAGTCTTAAGTTTGCCAATGACCATTTGGATGATCCAGAGGAGTCATGGGAGAAAGTCATGTGGTCAGATGAGACCAAAATAGAACTTTTGGGTCATAATTCCACTAAACGTGTTTGGAGGAAGAAGAATGATGAGTACCATCCCAAGAACACCATCCCTACTGTGAAGCATGGGGGTGGTAGCATCATGCTTTGGGGGTGTTTTTCTGCACATGGGACAGGGCGACTGCACTGTATTAAGGAGAGGATGACCGGGGCCATGTATTGCGAGATTTTGGGGAACAACCTCCTTCTCTCAGTTAGAGCATTGAAGATGGGTCGAGGCTGGGTCTTCCAACATGACAATGACCCGAAGCACACAGCCAGGATAACCAAGGAGTGGCTCTGTAAGAAGCATATCAAGGTTCTGGCATGGCCTAGCCATTCTCCAGACCTAAACCCAATAGAGAATCTTTGGAGGGAGCTCAAACTCCGTGTTTCTCAGCGACAGGCCAGAAATCTAGAGAAGATCTGTGTGGAGGATCATTGCAGGAGGGATCAAATCCCTCCTGCAGTGTGTGCAAATCTGGTGAAAAACTACAGGAAACGTTTGACCTCTAATTGCAAACAAAGGCTACTGTACCAAATATTAACATTGACTTTCTCAGGTGTTCAAATACTTATTTGCAGCTGTATCATACAAATAAATAGTTAAAAAAAAATAAAAATCATACATTGTGATTTCTGGATTCTTTTTTTTTAGATTATGTCTCTCACAGTGGACACGCACCTACGATGACAATTTCAGACCCCTCCATGATTTCTAAGTGGGAGAACTTGCAAAATAGCAGGGTGTTCAAATACTTATTTTCCTCACTGTATATACACAGTCGAACCCACTTATCTCAACCTCGGTTAACTCGCCAACCCTATTAAGTCGACGTTTTTGAAGTGGAACCGGCAAATTCTCGCTTTGTCTTTGTCACTTAACGTCGGTAATGTCAGGAATCCCCCTGCCACACCCCCTTCGGCGGCGGCATTCCCCGAAGCACCCTGCTTCTTCTCCCGTGTGCTCCTCGCAGTCATGCTGATCACACACCTGACTCTCATTCACTCACTCATCCCATCTCCTATTTAAGCCCCTCACCTCCCCACACTCGCGGTCCGTTATTGTTTGTGCATGATCGTATGTGTTGGTTCATGTCGGTCTGTGTAATCGCGTATACGTATCCCGCTACGTACCCTTCTTCTCGGACTCCGCATTCTCTCAACGGCACCCCGGATTACCCCGATCCTGCTGTTTTCCATGTTAACGCTGTCGGCACCACGTTTATCCGTTGCTGCCCAGCGCTGCGCTTTCTATAGCCGGATCCGTAGATTCTCTACACGCACTGTCTCCGCTTCACAGAACTTCGTGGACCGCGCTCCTGGAGCGCACCACTGGATATTACTGCTTCGCTACAAGTATTGGTGGATTATCTCCTGAGTATTCTCACTAAACTTTGTTTGCGTTTACTTCGGCTTCCGCCTCCTTATCCGCATTACAGGTTATCTCGATCCGCATGACCAATCAAACAAATCGCGGCAACGCTGTTGTGTAAAAAAAACCTCCAAAAAACACGTGCATGCACATTCTCATTTAATAACGCACATCATGTACATAAAGAAATTTTATTTTAAAACATTAATATATTGCCGCCATATTGGTTTTCGTTTATCTCGATTATATATCTTACACACACACACACACACGTGTCAAAATTAAATTTGCGAGTCATTTCACTCTGACACAGCTCTGAAAAGTATCCTACACTCCTGTGCCTTCTCTTCCAGCATAGCATCTGTAAGGCTTGATTTTTCCGCCACTTCCGCGAGTTGTTTTGCGGCTGAAACTCATCATTGGAAATATCCTAAATGGCGCAGTGCATCCAACAGTTTGAGATTGTTTCCTTCTTCACGTCATTCCAGGCTGATCTCTAATATAAGAGGGTCCCTGGGTAAGGGGTATGTACAACTTTGTATAAGATGCGTCTTATATACGCGAAAATACGGTAGTGAGATGGTGAAGTGGTATCGATAACATTTTCAAAAGCTGCCGATTGGTCATGGGGATCGAGATAACCGACGTTAAGAGGGAAATTTGCCCCTCCCTTGAGCTCGAGATATTAGGGTTCGGCGACAAAAGAATCGACATAACCGATGAGAAAATGCTAAGACAGAGAGAATTTGGCAGTTCCACTTTAAAAACATCGACTTAATAGGGTTGGCGAGTTAACAGAGGTCGAGATAAGTGGGTTCGACACACACACACACACACACACACACACACACACACACACACACACACACACACACACACACACACACACACACACACACACACACACACACACACACACATTCAACCCCTAAAGAGTTTTAAGGATTTAGAAATAATCTTTTCAAAGTGCAGGATTCTGCTTTGGATGGCTTCTTAATGAGTTTAGTGATACATAAAATCAACACAGAAAATGTATGATGTAGTATTTGTGTGTAGCAGTATATTTTGTCACAATTATTCAACCCCTATATAATATTGTTGTTTTTAAAGCTTTGACAGTTTTTATGGCCTGAAGTGGATCTGAAACACCATTAAGCCTTTGGGAAGTCTATAACGATCCTTCATTTGCTTCAGCTGTGATGCATATATAAACCCCGACCATGAAGGTGTTCAAGGTGAGTTGCAATCATGGGAAAGACAAAGGAGCTTCCACAAAAGCTGAGAGAGGAAATTATTTCATCACATCTGAAGGGCCTTGGGTATAAGAAGATTTCCAAAATATTTAACATTCCAAGAGACACCATTGGGAGCATTTTAAGGAAGTTTAAAGGTTAAGGAACAGCTGCAAACCTGCCTGGCCATGGAAGAAAGCTCACAATTTCATCAAGGGCCCTTGGCAACTTAGTCAGGACAGCTAAGGAAAAACCCCCGTGTGACTGCAAGACAGCTACAGGATGACATGATGAAGGCTGGTACAAGTGCTTCAGTGGCAACTATAAGACGTGCACTGAATAAACAAGGACTTCATGGCCGGACCCCGAAACGCACTCCACTCTTGACCTCAAGGAACATCAGGAGTCGACTAAAATATGCCAGGAAGAATTTGGAGGTAACGCTCCAAAAGTCTATCCACTCTAACATTAAAATATGGGTTTTTCTGTGAAGACGGAAAGAGGAAAGATCTTTGCATGACGCAAAACACCCAATCTCTTCGGTCAAACATGGTGTAAGTACAGTCAGCATCTGGAATCAGGAATTCAGACTTCTACAGAAACTGCTAAAATCATAGAGGAATGTATACAACCTAATTGGGAACAAGATAACAAAACAAAACTTCTACATGGCGAAAAGTGGTTTTATACGAGCTACGTCAATCACAAAACATTAACCAAATTAAACAAAAAATGAGGCCATTTTAAAACTGAAAAGTGTAAGAAATAAAGATAAAAAAAAGACAGAAGTGAGAACAGGAATTAACCTCTTTTAGATATTCCAAAACATTAATCCAATCTATAAACCATTGAAATGTGATTGTGAATTAATCAAATAAAATGTGTAAAAATGTCATACTTGTCAGTATTTTGTGCTTTATGGCATTTGAAATCAGGTTTATTTAATAAAGTAACTCACTTTGCTCAACTTCTCTCCATCACTATGTGGTATGAGTGTTTTGAGGGACTGGAAGCCAGCGTTGATGCTCTGCATGCGCCTGCGCTCATTGCTATTCGCGATCTCCCTGCGAATGCGTCTTTCCTGGTCCCGTGCTGTCTCTGGTGTAAGGGGGATGTTTGCTAAACTGAAGGAAAAAACATTAGTTAAAAAGTTCATCCAACAATTACAAATACATGGAGGAATGATAAACATTCTTCAAAAAAATTTATTTAATTCAAATAATAAATATTTGTCCAGTACCAATTTGCACTTTCACAAGTTCAACACTTGGAATCAACTCCAGACCATTTGCAGGAAAGCCTTAGTCTATACTTCCTTAGATCCTAAGCAGCAGAAAACCCACAAAAAATAAATCTAAATGATAACAGTTTACCCACTGACTTAATCCAAAGCACTGACCCAGTCTCACACTATTGGGTTGCACCTTGACCATTCCACATTCAGCTCAATTTAGTGGATAGCTTTGACAAATTTATGCAATGTATGATGGTTGTGCTGCAACCTTGTTGGTCAGAAAACATCATCAAAGCCATTTGATGTCCAAAGGATAACCAAATCCTTGTACACACCATACAGCAATTGTGGAGAGGTGAGAGTCTCTATGTAATCAATAATGTTCTATGCTATATCCTAAACACGCTAAAATCAAGACAAGAATCAAGTGGTTGATGGTTCTGAGAACAAATCAATACTAGCTATCTGTAGGGCTGCACAACAATGGCTAATTTGATCAATACAATAATTAAGATAATCAGTATTGTAATATTGAACAAATGATTATTGTACCTCAAACTCACTTTCACTTACTCCTTTATCCAAACCAGGGTCCTTGAAATACAGATGCTATCCCGAAAAAAAAACGAGTGTGGAGAGAACATACACACATTCAGACTGAGGACCAAATTTGCTTATACAAACCATCTACTAGAATGTTTTAGAATGTAAAGGGAAACCAAAGAACTGAGATAAACCACATGAAAACCGATATGTGCCCAGAAGCACTTCTCAGACAGTAACCTGAGCTCAGTATTGAGCCAGGAGCTGTAAGGTGGCAACAGTACTCACTGTGTAGCCCAGTCAAATGGTAATATTTTTTTACACCACTTCTACCGAAAGAGCGTTTGTAGGCATTACACAGTGCATGACAGATGCATTGCTTCATGTGCTCCCCTTCTTACCCTGGGCCACTCATAGCTTTTAAGCAGGGAAAATCTGAACTCGCCAGGCCACATGACCTTTTCTCAATGCTCCCACTCCAGGCTTTATGTGGTTAAGCAAGCTTTTTTTCTTTTTTTTTTTTAAATTAGCCTCACTAATAGTGCCCACACAGCTGTTTAGTCTCTATTCTGCAATTTCATTCTGCATTTTGTAAATGTGGAAAAAGTTACTTTCACTATTTTCAACAAGCTTTGGATAATTCTTAGCCCAATGCCAGGTATTTTAGCAATCTCTTTGGATGGTTTCTTTGCCTGATGCAAACATTCTGACCCTTCTGAAACAGTGTAACATCTTTTCCACAACCATGTGATGTGTCTTCCAACATGGTTGTGTAAAAAACAAAGTAGCACTAAACGCCTATTGAAATAAAATAAAAAGCAGACCAGTAAAAGTCTTGACCTTGTTTAAAACAACTCTTGTAACAACGTTAACTTAGCATAACATGAAAAATATATAATTTCCAATTATTGCAATTTTCTTCAACAATTCAACCATGAACAAATTATGCGATACACTGAATGCTTTGACATTTTAGTAGAAGAGCACTACATTTCCCAGAAAGCTTGTCGCCACGTCCTGAGCTCGCCCCGCCTCCCCCTTGAGATCAAGCTACAGACGCATTGACGGGCCTTGCTCAACATACACACCCCCTTATAAAAGAAGCACTTATTAATTTATCAACGTGCGACTCACTAGCTTGTTTGCTTTTACGATCTAGAGGAACAGCTTATAGAATCGGCCCGGGATACATTTGAACACATAAAATCGTGTTAGAAGCACAAATCAAAGCCCTCCGCCATTACAACAATGCTCCTCTACACAGCTTCCTCTCCGCTTGTCCATGCGGCAGCGTGGCTCGGCTAAGGGAATAAAGGTGCAGTCCGAACACCGAAGAGGCTCCCGCCAAATTGTTGACGTTGTTAAAATCGGAACGCACATTCCAGTGTGTGACGCTTCAATCACAGAAAAAACCCTAATTAATTCCATTCTTATGTTTGGAGAGCCGAGACGACGACAAATCCTCGCTGTAGCACAAGCCACAAGCATGGCCGCACTGCCCACAATAACTTTAGCCCGCTCTCAACCCAACAAACACCGCGTGCAGTAACGCGCTGCTCGGCCACAACTTTCACAAAACACAAATTACGCACCGGTTCGGCAGAATAAATCGCAAATTCTGCACAAAATTCGCGGGAGACTTTTAAACCGCTCAAATTTAGTCCATTGATTTGGAATCGCCTTGCAGCAGAACAGCGGCGTGGTGTGCAGGGAACCACGTGGTTTATGTTTGTTAGACACAAAATGTTTGGATTTAACCTTATTATTTGCGAATTAACACGAATACGATAGCGCACTAGTTCGAAACTAACACCATAACACAACATTAAGCATAGAAATAGGGGTCTTATTTGAGGTATTTCCCATCGTACTAAAAAAAATCCATTCGTGTACACAATAACACACCAATCAGATCGAGCATGTTGCCTCATTACTTCTGCTGCTTTGGGGGCGATAAAAACAGAAACCATGTCTGCTTATTAATAACAAACTTAAAAGGAAGAACGGATGCGCATACATACCTACACAAGCCTCCTATGACTTCTTTTTCCGTTTTTCTAAAATGTTGCAAGGAGGGCACCTTCTGAGCTGGTACCATGAAATACTCCATGCTTTCCTCTCCAGCTTCGAGTCCGCGGTTCTTCCAAACACTTCGCTTTTTAAGATCCGTTGTTCTTTTCCGTGGTGTATTCGCCAACTGCGCATTTAATAAATCCAATTCGGACTATGTCGCTGAATTTTTAGTTATTTGTGGACGAACACGATGTCTGCTGAGCGTGAAGAGTTGTAATGATACTCTACTTCCAGCTGATGGGGTTCCCTCGTAGTGTGTGGCGCTCTTTCTCTTTCTCAGCCTCCCTCCTACTCCTCCCCCCCTGTCCCCCTCCCTCCTACTGCTTGTACTTTTGTGCGTGTGTGTTTGCAGCTGATCGGGTGTCTTTCAAGGCGGGAAACAGCTGGTAGGAATCACGCAGCACTACACAAACGCCGTGTTCCGCGGGGCAAAATAATCACTATGAACTACTCTCTGTATGAGCTACACAACAGCTTCACACCTCAGCTGCTTACACATGACCAAGTTCTATTTTTCCACACAATTAGGAGAATTAAACGTTATGTCAGAGTAGTGTGAAGAAAAAAAAAACAGATAATAACCGCTATAAATGAATACATGTCGTGGTCGCGAGCGCTGTCACATCGCTGTACAGTTGTGTAGTGAGCACGCAGGCTCAGCTGACGACTTGGCACGACTGAACAAAAACACTAACAAGTCAGAGGGAGGGGTCTCTCGCGCTCGCGCTCACACACACCGCGCGCGCCCGTGTTGAATTCGTACACCATTTTGCTTGTGTAAAAGAGCAGGAAGAGGAGGAACGCTGCAGCTCCCTGGTCCTCCACCACTCCCGACGTATACATGTAACTTCAGCACACGACACACGCGCTGAAGGGACAAAATGGGAGCAGGAGAGGAGAACCCGGAAGTGGGTTCATGCGTCCGTTTAGGGGCAAAATACCAGCGTTTAGTAATCCTGGTGGATTGGCTCCTTATTTCTGCATACTTACCCGAGTATTCACATGTGATTATTGTGTAAAATAAAAGGAATGAAAATGCATGACGACTTACGTCACATGTTCACTTATAAAGGTTATAGAAGGCGTTTTCAGTTTTATCAGTAGGCCAGCATTTAAAGAAATATATATAATATATATAAAAGGCACATGTTGCAACCTGCTTATAGAAAGAATCAGAAAGCAATGGTGAAAACAATACAAAATTTTCTTCTTTATAACCAGGGTGTCCAAAGTCGAGCACAATGTTGAATATTTTAAAATACATTCACAGTGATCTATAACAACTGTTGATACAGATAAAACTTATGGCAGGACAAAAACATTTATATTAAATAAAAATTCAGGCTCAAAATTGTCAACCCCAACCTAGGTTGAATAAAAATATTTTTTATTGGTTAAATAAAATGATTAAATAATAAACTCAGCTGTAATATTCTAGTCTAACCTAATGAAGGAAAGTTGCACATAACACTAAATTTATGGACTCTGGCCAGAAAAGCATTTCTGGAATTTGGAAAGTATTTGGACAGTTTTCTATCTATACCAGCTAAATCAACAAAACAATTAAGATGTGATTGAAATAGACTTTCAGCTTTAGTTAACTGGGTTCACCAAAAATCTTAAGGTGTTGCTTATTTTTGGGTCTTGCCTGTTTGTATTCAGTTTTGTCTTCAGGTAAGAGGAAATATTTCACATCCTCTGCCAGGTAACATGTAACTGTGACCAAGTAGTCTAGGAACAGTGCAGAGGCTTGTTTTAATTGACATTCAGTGCCATCATTTACTGCTTGGACCCAAAAGTTACACGTGTAGAGGTTTTGCTCTAAAACAATTATTGCAAATCCACCAGTTACCTTTCTTTCCCTTGAATAAATAAGATTTTATAGCCTGTATGTGCCTATGCACCCCCCACATCTATCTGGCATAACAAGCACAATATTGTAGCATTCACTGACAAATATAAACCAGACATACTCTCTTTCGTGCTAGGCTTTTTTTTTTTTATTGTTCTGGCCACAACCCACATCGTACAAGACTCAAAAACTAACCCGCTTCTCACCCTCCTCTCCCGACTCTCTCTCTATCCCTCGTGACACCCCCCACCCCCTTCTTGGAGGTCATTAATGAAAGGTGCGTAGGCACTATATTATTATTTTTTTTTTTATTCCTTTTTATTATTACTTTCTTTTGCTTCTTTTAGCAATGTTGTCTGTTACAGCCCTTATTACAAAACGGTAAAAGAAATTCGGCACACCAATTAAAAAGGTTTTAAGGAAGATTCTGTACAAATTTGGACCAAGTGGTGTACATTTTCTTTGGCTCAATTTAGAAATTAGTTTTACCACAATCTTGGGATTTGTTATTTATTTGATCAATTCTTGTTTGTGTCTTTATAAAAAAATAAATAAATGCAATAATCACCTAATTAGGCACATAGTTGACCTACTAGGACAAAAGTGAATTAATATATTTTAATTCTCCATACAGTGTTCCTGTTTATGGGTAAAGAAATCTGACAGTGAAGCAAATAGGAAGTAAGGCTTTATGTCACTAACAGTTCTGTGTCACTAACTGATTTAACACTTGTTATTCATCTTGAGGACCAAGACTACAAGCCCATTTGTTTATTTTTACCTTTCCTCTTACAGCCAGAGAATTCCACCACCATGATAATTATTATTGTGTTTCATTTTGGCTCATGGCCTTGCTCACAATAATATGACAAAATATTAAAATTATAGCAGAAATCATTGGAAAACCTTTTAAACATTTACTTTATTAGGTATCACTAACTTTTTTTGTCAACTTTCTATTGTATATTGAGACTGTGGCTTGTTAAAAAATGTGTTATGTTTATTGACAAATTCCCCAAACAATTGGCCATGGTTGTTCTTACATGTCTAAGTCACTCATCAATCAGATATCTTCAAAACTGTTTGAAACTGTTGGATTATATTTGAACCTAATTAACCTAACCCACCCAGCTCAATTTGTGCTCAACATGTTATAGAACAAAAGCACTACAATTATAATGTATAAAACAAAAGCCTGAATTACAAGATTTTATCATAAAATAAACAGCATAATATTAAAAAGCTGTTTTTATGAATAGTATGGTGTATGGTGGTTCTTTATTTAATTTTCTTGTAAAATAAATTAAAATTTTCATTTTTTACTACATTTTGGAGCATTCACTGTATTCAGGTGGATATTTGGCTACATTCACCGTTATATAGGCCATAGATTCTAATAGTATTTAGAAAATATTACATAGCCATTTTTTCCATTATGTGGCTTATTATAAGGACGTTAACCCACCTTAATCAAATAAAAATTTTACTGGATTCAGTTGTTGTATTCAAGGGTTTAGTAGTGTGCTTTAAGTAACTTGTTAATTTATTTATTTTTGTCAAGTCTATTAATGAATTATACATGATTAATATTAACTAATAATTATTTATTTACACGTTTTACAATAATTGTTATTGTTAAGTATTTAATTAAATCATTTAGCGTAACCCTGTAATCAATTTTAATAACCCTTAATGTATGATTAAATAAAGTGCTTTCTTTTGTTTGCAGTGTTTAAGCAACGTAAAAAAAACAAAAAAAAAAACAGGAAATGCAATTAAATGAGGGTTACTATTATTTAATTGTATATTGTGCATAAAAGTTTATAAGGTAACTCTAATAACGGTATAATGTAAATTGCTTTCTTTTTACTTATTACTTTCTTGTGTTGGTTTTATTGATAATAGTCTCTCACTGTTTACTCTAATAATTATGCTAATTGTTGTTTCCTTTTTGTTTTTTTCTGTAACATCTCTGTAAAAATTTTTTACAATTTTTGAAAACACTATGCAAGGAGCATTTTCATTAGTTAGGTAGTTGCAGGCATTTCCTCTCCTCCTCTCCTCCTCTCCTTTAACAACAATATTACAAAATGTAACATGCAGTGAAGACTACTGCAGCAGCAGCCAGAACTTTCTCAAAATAAAGCTATGGAACAGCCTTCCAATTAGTGTTCAGCTCTTTGTGTCAGTGTTTAAATTCTAGATTAAAAACATTTGTTTGATCAAGACTATTGTGACTTGTTTTTTCTTCTGTAAGAGAGGAGATCTGAAGGGATCACTCTAATAAAGTGTTTTGGTGAACTAGAATGTTTGAATGTTGTTAACCCCTACCCACACATTCACTCAGGTTTGCTGAAGGTGGAGTGGCTGGCTTTATGTCAAAAAGCTCTCTGATGTCTATGTTCTCTTGGAGTTCTCTTCATTTGGAAACCCCTTACTGCTGCTAAGGATGTCTCTACATGTACAGGTTTAAAATTCATGAGATTACATGAGAAATTTCACAACCAGGCCTTCAGTGGTGTCCTACCTGAATCAAGCCACCTCTCAATACCTTCATTATGACGGCACAACTATAGAAACCATCAATATTATACAGAAAGGCAGTATAACAGAGCACATCACAGACAAGTATTTCATGCAGTGTAAATGAATGCCATTACTAGAGCAAGAGACCCAATTAACACAATTCAACAAGTCTCCTTTCAATGCAGCCCTGGCTACACTGCATACAATGTCTATAGCAGAAGCATTAATTTTAGCCTCGTAAAATGACCCCAGGTTTTCTGTGCATTTTTGTGTGCAGTACAGTTTTCATGGGGATTTAAAATGAAAGCAAGTTGTGTGCAATTGTGCAAATTCTACATGAAAGGAAAATCAAAAGTATAAATGGTTCATGAAAAAGCTTTAGAACGGTTTAGAACTGTTTTTCAGCTGACCTTTTTTCATGATGTCCAATTTTTCTTAAAAAGTTTCTTGTGTAAATGTCCTTGTAAGTATATCTGCCACCAAAAAAATGTTTGTTCTTCTTAGTCAGACATTGTGGAATGATAAAACAGCTATTAAATCCATATGAATATATTTGAACTTGTGCAGTTTGCAAAAGATGCGGGTCATGAGCTCTGACTAATGCAGTCTCAGAACATCAAATCAAAGGCGTGAAAATGCCAACGTGATTGAACGCCAACTCAAGGTCAGATTGTTTAAAGCAAAAGCTTCATTCTCGCATATTTTATGTCTTTATGTTTATCTTACTTCTGTAAGCCTTATGGTAAATAACAACACAGCAACACATGATGCGATGGCTGAACTCTAATTGAATTGAAACTACAACGTATACAGACACTCCTTGCAACAGCACACCAGAGATAAAAGCTATGAAATAAATAGGTTATTGGTAATAATTTAATACATATTCATGTAAAAAACTGATAGATTCTGATAGAGTTTAGGCTAGCAAAGAAGGCCTTGCTGGCCCTGATGGCCTGCCACTAATGAGATTACAACGGAGGGATAAAATTCAGGTCTAGGAAGATGGACTCAAACTGTAATTAATATAAATCATTTGCTACAATGGCTTAGATAAATAATTGGCATGAAAAGTGTTCATGCACTCAAGTCATCAGTAAATGATGGAACTAAAATTATTGAACATTTAGTATTACCAGGTTTCATTTCTGAGTCTGGTTCCTCTCAAGGTTTCCAACATTTTTTAAGTGGACCAAATAAAAAGGAACTAGATGCAATGGCCTTTTTGGGGGGTGACTTGCAGATTCACCAGCTGATATTTCCAGCATGTGTTCTGCAACCTGTAACAAGTCTCTTGAAAACCAAGCAAATAGAATGAGGCTGGTAAATGTTTATCCAGCCACAAATGCTTAGTCATGATATTATGATGAGCTGAATGGAGGAGGTATTCCATATGACTTTTTGGTTCCAACAACTGGTTCATCTCTTCATTGGATTAAGTTCACTGTCACTTTATAAAGCTTATCCTTGATAAATAAAAAATGTTTGGGAGAATTAACACAACGTTATACTGGATTGCTCCCCGCCAAGGAGCAAAGCTGCACACATTCCACACCAGAATGATAATGAGCAAGACTGAGATAAAAGTCAAAGAAAACTTCGCTAAATAAAATATGGAAAAAATATTGTAATCGATACAATTTTTGTATACCTAGTTTTCTCAGCATGACAACTAGAAAAATAAATAAAAATAAAAAAAACGTGTAAAGATAAAAAAAAAAAAAAAAAGATACTTGTACAGAATTACATCGGTATTCAGGGACAGGCATTAAGCTGGTTTAAATCCTACCTGTCCAATCGTTACCATTTCGTAGATTTAAATGGAGAGCTATCCAGGATAATGCTAGTAAATTATGCCGTGCCACAAGGGTCAGTTCTAGGACCCCTGCTTTTTACAATATACATGCTTCCATTAGGAAATATTATTAGAAGGCATGGAATTAGCTTCCATTGTTATGCTGATGATACCCAGCTATATATTTCATCCAAACCAGGCGATACAGCTCAATTAGCTCGCATAACTGAGTGTGTTGAAGAAATAAGAGATTGGATGACCCATAACTTTCTGCTATTAAATTCTGATAAAACAGAGATTTTGCTCATCGGCCCAAAAAATAGTACACAAAAGCTCCAGCATCTCAGCCTGCATTTAGACGGTTGTTCTGTAACTACTAGTTCAACGGTAAAAGACCTGGGAGTTATTTTAGACAGCAACTTATCTTTTAAAAATCACATCAATCAAGTTACAAAAACAGCCTTCTTTCACCTTAGAAATATTTCTAAGCTAAGAAATATGTTATCTATATCTGATGCAGAGAAGCTCGTCCATGCGTTTATGACCTCTAGAATAGACTACTGTAATGCATTACTAGGTGGATGTCCTGCATCATTAATAAACAAGCTTCAGTTAGTTCAGAATGCGGCAGCAAGAGTTCTTACTAGGTCAAGAAAATACGATCATATAACCCCAATCTTATCGTCCCTACATTGGCTTCCTATTAAGTTTCGAATAGACTACAAACTACTGCTACTCACTTATAAAGCACTAAATGGTTTGGCTCCCATGTATCTATCCAGTCTTTTAACACGCTACAATCCGTCACGCTCCCTGAGATCTCAAAACTCTGGGCTTCTAGTAGTTCCTAGAACAGCAAAGTCCACTAAAGGCGGTAGAGCATTTTCACATTTAGCTCCTAAACTCTGGAATAGTCTTCCTGACAGTGTTCGGGGTTCAGATACACTCTCCCAGTTTAAGTGTAGATTAAAAACATATCTTTTTAGCAAAGCCTACACATAACACACATCACACACATCACATCACAACCTTGTGCTCCAGAATATATGATTACATGCACATTATCAACTTGTGCTGTTAATATCATGAACAGCAGCTACGCTAATTCCTCTCCACTGCTTCTCTTTCTCTCCCCATCCCGAGGCATCCTGAGGTTTGGCCAGCTCCAGTCACGTCCCACCTCGTGAAGATTATGGACCTATGGATGATCATGGAGAAGTAGATGCCGAGTGTTTAAAGGCCCTGGCATGGAGAAGCTGATGCTGGATCTATGATGATCACAAATTGTTCTGTATTGTTGAAAGATTTATGACCAAACTCTTGATGTCACCCATATGAGGATGGGTTCCCCTTTGAGTCTGGTTCCTCTCAAGGTTTCTTCCTCATATCATCTAAGGGAGTTTTTCCTTGCCACTGTCGCCACGGCTTGCTCATCAGGGACAAACGCACACCATTCACCTTCACTGTTGTTTTCTGTAAAGCTGCTTTGAGACAATGTCTGTTGTGAAAAGCGCTATACAAATAAACTTGACTTGACTTGACTTGTACTTAAGACTGCCTGTCCCACCCTAGCTATTTAACCAAGCTCTCTCTGTGGACTACATTTATAATAAACCAGTCTATTATATTATACTATAAACAATTCATATGAAGATTTGCCCTAGGAGAGATTAAGATGCTACAAAGATAAACATTCATTGAAATGAAATAAAACAAACTAAAGTATTAGGCACACTGGCTGTACCTTTGGTGACATTAGTTTTAATTTCAACTAGAGAAATTGACAAGCTACACACAAAACTTGTTTTAGACTATTTTTCTAATCTTTGAGTTTTGCTTTTTCTTGTGTTTTGTGGGTTTACTCCACTATCCTACCATTGTCCAAAAGCAGTTAAACAGCCTGGCTGTGCAAATTTGCCCCAGGCTGTGAATGAATGTGTGGATGTGTGCATGAAGCATTACACTATTTACCTTGTACATCTATCCAAACCTTATTTATTTGTTTAGGACCAGCAAACAAAGATCCCTTTTCTTCTCTCTTCACCTGAAAATTAGGTCCTCAACATCCCATGTCTAACCTGATCAGGCAATGCATCCAACCAAAAGTCTAAATACCTTGACACTTGCAAGGACAATTATTGAACTGTCCCAATTATTGAACTTACCCATTTTAAATGGGTTGTCCAATGTATTAATTTTATATAACTAATTTATTAAATGCATTAATTTGCTTGACTGGTGTACTTAATGTCAACAGTCTGCTACAATGGTTTAGGACCACACGTTGCATTTATTTACCTATCACTGCACACCACAACAATGATGAACTGTAATAAATGGACATCCGGTGCTACTCAGAAGAGAATGGGTTTCCTATTGTATCTAGTTACTCTCAAGGTTTCTTCCTTATGCCATCTCAAGGAGTTTTTATTTGCCACAGTCACCATTGGCTTGCTCATTAGTGACAAACTTACAATTATAAGGAACAAACTTATACATTCTTTGTTACCGTTATCTATGTAAAGCTAATTTATGTATACAAATAAACATAAAAATTTATTTGAATTGTATTTATTTGTATACACTAAGCAGCAGCGCGGCAATATATGGTTTGGGCCGCCTAGGTGGCGTACTGGCTGCGGTGCGCAGCTTGGGACGTGGCCGCATCGTGGCAAGGCCAAGAACGGCCCTTGTCGACGGGGCGGAGCAGTGCGCATGCGCGGAGCGGACTGCCTGGGAGCAAGTTTGGGTGAAGGAGTGAGGGCCAGTGTCCACTCCGCATCGGGAGGGAGTCACCACACACGGGCTCGAGTCCGTGGGTGGGCTTGGTGGATACCGCAAACTTAGCGCGTTATTGCCTGAGCAAGACAAAACAACAACGAGGAACCATTGGAGAGGAAAAACGTTTTAAGGACATATCTGGACTAAACATCTCTTCTTTCTCTCGCCCTGCGCGGCCCCCTCCTTCCCTCCCTTAAGACCCTCGAGAGAACGACCTCCCAAAGAAAATCCCACTTGACCAAGCTTTAGTAATACGCGATGCACCTTGATCCTAAAAAAAAAAAAAAAAAAACAGACAACGCTTATTTGTTCCTGGACTTCAGCCTATGAAGATTACGGACACTGTTTCAAGTATTGACACGGTATCTTCTCAACTGAGAGTAATAATCTAATTCCTTAAAAAAGTAACGTTGACCAGGTTGTTTGTCGCCTGTATTTTTTCCATTGCGGTGGGCTTTTCGTGTTTCGAATCTTTAATAAAGAAGCTGGAGCGTAGTTTCCCCCGCATGTTTGTTCCTTGTGTGCTTTTTGTAACGACAATGGTCTGACAGTAGACCGCTACAGAGCCGGATTGTTAAACGGTGACGCGACGTGTATCCAGGCGTGCAGAAGAAACCGATTCACCGACGGATTTTTTTGTTACGCTAAATATATATTTTTTAAAACTAACGGACTTTGTATAACCACTATAACAGGAAAGTTTCACGACGCTTCAACCATATTCACTTCTCAGCTCCTCCAAAGGTAAGACCGCCTTCACAAACTCAGTAACCCTGAATGTAGACTGTTTCACACCACTGTTGCGTCTCCCGCAGACCGAGTCGGAGCAGATTTTTTAAAATAAATCTTTGAAACAACACGGCGTGCTTATAGTTTTCTTGAGATGTAAAAAAAAAAAAAAAAAGAAACCAATTCTAGCTATAATACAAATGACCAATTTTCTAATGGTTGTTTCACTTGGCTCGAAGCTCGGTGCCTCGTCTACGTGGACCGTCTGGTTAAAAGACCGTTATCTCCCCCTTTCAGGTGTGCAGTATACGTTGAAGTAAGCCTGGCATATAAGCCTGCCTCGGATTGTTCAGACATAAATACACGAATACAAGCTCAACCTGGAAAGAAGACGGTGCAGCTTAGTGTGAATGGCACTGATGACGTCCAGGGAAAGAAATGTCTTTTGCAGTAGTTAGGTGACATCACAAACCATGAACTTAATTGAGGAGTGCATTGAGATTGGGCCCTTAGATCAGAGCCTGCATTAAATTGAAGGCCACACATGGCTTGATACCTAATCTGCATTATGGGATGAAGTTAACCAAATGTTACTGAGAATCTGAAAATCAAATACATTGTCAGGACCAGTCCTCTAATTGAAGAGGGGGGGCTGGGGGGGATCCGGGACCCTCCACAAAGCATTAAGGACCCCCATGACAAGTAAAACATAGATTTAGGGGGACTTTCCCCAAGATTATTTGAATAAAAGATATATGAATTACACAACAACTGGGGACCCCCCATAAGACTTGACTTAATTCAAGCACTGGTCAGGACACAGCATTTTTTAATCAGGGACTTAGTCACACTTTAGGAACTGGAGTCCAATTGCCCAAGTTTGACTGTTAGTGTTGGTATTGGTTGTGCATACATGTCATTTTAACCCATTTTGTGTATTTTACCATATTCTTCATTATTTGAGTAAACCTCTCTTGATTGCTATATATATATATTATATATATATACACACACACACACACACACACACACACACACACAGTTGTTGTGTAATTCATATATTTTTTATTATAATAATCTTGGGGAGCCACCTAAGTCTATATTTTACTTTTTGTGGGGGGTCCCTAATGCCTTGTGGTGGGTCCCGGATCCCCCCAGCCCCCCCTCAATTTGAGCACTGTGTATATATATATATATATATATATATATATATATATATATATATATATATACACTTATTTTTATACTCCACAGCTACAGACTAAACATAGATAAATAGTAGATAATTTATAGATAATCTGGATCGAATTCTTCAGTACATTTATGAATTATGATTACATATGTGCACCAAGTGACCATAATCTTTAGATAATTAAAACTGTGCTTTTAATGGAAGTTTTAAATCACAATGTTATATATACAAAAAATGAAGCAGCTGAATACTGTTTATTTTTAGACCTATGCTAGCAGTCACTTGTCCGTATGTGATTTGAAATGATTAATAAAAGGTTTAGAACTAAGCAAAAAATCAAGAATAATTTCGAAGAACCTGCTGAAAAGACCACAGATAATACAGTGCCTTGCAAAAGTATTGACCCCCCCCTTGGCGTTTTTCCTATTTTGTTGTCTTACAACCTGGATCTTTTGAGGGTTTGTATCATTTGATTTACACAACAAGCCTACCACTTTGAAGATGCAAAATATTTTTTATTGTAAAACAAACAAGAAATAAGACAAAAAAACAGAAAACTTGAGCGTGCATAACTATTCACCTCCCCAAAGTCAATACTTTGTAGAGCCACCTTTTGCAGCAATCACAGCTGCAAGTCTCTTGGGGTATGTATCTATAAGCTTGGCACATCTAGCCACTGGGATTTTTGCCCATTCTTCAAGGCAAAATTGCTCCAGCTCCTTTAAGTTGGATGGGTTCTGCTGGTATACAGCAATCTTTAAGTCATACCACAGATTCTTAATTGGATTGAGGTCTGGGCTTTGACTAGGCCATTCCAAGACATTTAAATGTTTCCCCTTAAACCACTCAAGTGTTGCTTTAGCAGTATGCTTAGGGTCATTGTCCTGCTGGAAGGTGAACCTCCGTCCCAGTCTCAAATCTCTGGAAGATTGAAACAGGTTTCCCTCAAGAATTTCCCTGTATTTAGCACCATCCATCATTCCTTCAATTCTGACCAGTTTCCCAGTCCCTGCTGATGAAAAACATGGGGATGGTGTTCTCGGGGTGATGAGAGGTGTTGGATTTGTGCCAGACATAGTGTTTTCCTTGATGGGCAAAAAGCTCAATTTTAGTCTCATCTGACCAGAGGACCTTCTTCCATATGTTTGGGGAGTCTCCCACATGCCTTTTGGCAAACACCAAACGTGTTTGCTTATTTTTTTCTTTAAGCAATGGCTTTTTTCTGGCCACTCTTCCGTAAAGCCCAGCTCTGTGGAGTGTACGGCTTAAAGTGGTCCTATGGACAGATACTCCAATCTCCGCTGTGGAGCTTTGCGGCTTCTTCAGGGTTATTCAATTTTCAATTCAATTCATTTTTATTTGTATAGCGCTTTTAACAATAAACATTGTCTCAAAGCAGCTTTACACAGATAATGCGGTGATTAAAAATGAATATGTTCTTTATGAGTAAGTTGATGATCAACTTACCCTGATGAGCAAGCCGGTGGCGACTGGCGACTGTGGCAAGGAAAAACTCCCCGATGGCATAAGGAAGAAACCTTGAAAGGAACCAGACTCAAGAGGGAACCCATCCTCATCTGGGTTACACCGAATGTCCATTTGTGGCGGGTATACAATGTTGCGGGGTGCAGTGATGATGATCAAAAGCGAAGTGTATTTCTGAGTCAGTGTAGGATACTGTTGACATCAACTACAGTCTAATCCAGGCAGGCCTGGATGAAGTGCGAAGATCCACGGGGGGGGAGAGGGGCAGGAACAGTGGTCACTGGAGCCTCAGGAGCATGTTTAACTCGACCGAGAGAGAGAGAGAGAGAGAGAGAGAGAGAGAGAGAGAGAGAAGAGGGTGACAGGAAGAGAAGGATATGGATTATTAAGTGTACCTATTGTTGCATGAGAGTTAAAGTCACTGTGCAGTTTGGACTCCGGCAAGACTCGCTATGGCAGCATAACTAAAAGGGAGAACCAGAAGGCAACACAGACATGAGGGATCTCTGGGATAAGAGACGGCCCACCACACCACCATCAACAAACCTGAGTGAACACGTGAATGTGAGGTGACGACAGCGTACAAATATCCCAGTTCACCAAACACTCTATATCAATGTTCCCTCCAGATCTGAGCCTTTACCTGAGAAAAAATCTA
The DNA here is from genome assembly GCF_946808225.1 of Silurus aristotelis. Classification (NCBI taxonomy): domain Eukaryota; kingdom Metazoa; phylum Chordata; class Actinopteri; order Siluriformes; family Siluridae; genus Silurus; species Silurus aristotelis. Next base: position 17,524,271 of record NC_139590.1, on the reverse strand, counting down.
CTGATTAAAGGCTTGACTGAATAAATATGTTTTCAACCTCGACTTGAACACTGAGACTGTGTCTGAGTCCCAAACACTGGTTGGAAGGCTGTTCCATAACTGCGGGGCTTTATAAGAGAAAGATCTGCCCCCTGCTGTAATCTTCATTATTGGAGGAACCAACAGATAGCCAGCACCTTTTGATCTAAGTAGGCGTGGAGGATCATACTGGTACAGAAGTTCACTCAGATACGGTGGTGCGAGACCATTAAGTGCTTTATATGTCAGTAGTAGAATTTTATAATCAATGCGAGATTTGATTGGGAGCCAGTGTAGACTGATTAATACAGGGGTGATGTGGTCATATTTCCTAGATCTAGTGAGGACTCTTGCTGCTGCATTCTGAACTAACTGAAGCTTATTTATGCACCTACTCGCACATCTTTGGTCTCTTTGTTGCCTCTCTGATTAATGCCCTTCTTTTCTGGTCCGTGAGTTTTGGTGGGCGGCCCTCTCTTGCCAGGTTTGTTGTGGTGCCATATTCTTTTCATTTTTTAATAATGGCTTTAATGGTGCTCCGTGGGATGTTCAAAGTTTTGGATATTTTTTTATAACCCAACCCTGATCTGTACTTCTCCACAACTTTGTCCCTGACCTGTTTGGGGAGCTCCTTGGTCTTCATGGTGCCGCTTGCTTGGTGGTGCCCCTTGCTTAGTGGTGTTGTAGACTCTGGGGCCTTTCAGAACAGGTGTATATATAGGGGTGTGTGTGTGTGTGTGTGTGTGTGTGTGTGTGTGTGTGTGTGTGTGTGTGTGTATATATATATATATATATATATATATATATATATATATATATATATATATACACACACACACACACACACACCTGGGGGGGTCAGTACTTTTGCAAGGCACTGTATGAGCTATAGTTACAAAGTGACAATACAAGTTTGACAAATGTGTAACATTTGGCAACAATGAGATGCTAAAGGACCCAGCAAGGGGCCTTGTTGGTGAATACAGTGTTTCCCTGTAGTTGAGAAAACACGGTCGAAGCAGGCTCAACCAAAGGAATTCTTAAGGGAATATATGACCATTAGTTAGGTTGTTGCTTTAGTGACTGACAGGGATCCCCAAATCTTTTTACATCATATATGAGGCTGAGAGAGTCAAATGGAAAGCAGAACACAGTGCAAAAACACAGATTTTTCTGAATATAATATAAAACCACTTGTACACAATCATTAAAATGTTATTAATTTATTGTCTTACAAAAAGTGTCATAGTACCAACTGAAATATGAATAATTTCATAGGTTGTGTGAGCTGTAAGAAAGCTCTAGCTGTAGCACCGCTTAATGGTAAATTAATTTTAGTTATATATTCCAAGCCACTTGCAGTTAAACCCAACATACTGTATTTCATATACAATATAATAAAAAATAAAATGTTATTTATTTACATCCCCACTCGAAAGGTAACTCCTCCTCATCATTGTTTAGGTGTACTTTGCAATAGGCGCTTAAATGCAGAGCTGTTCATGTAAACTGCAATTCTAGGGCATTGTAACAGACTTTATATTAATTACAGATATAAAATATATTAATTACTCTCTACTTTCTCTCTCTTAGAAAATCTTCAAAAGTAAAGACTTTTAAAAGGTCATGATTGGTCAGTTGTCATAATTAGGAGCTAATTTTGGAGCATGCCTGTGGCTGTCAAAGGGCCTACTTTAGTTCTTTTTGCCCTTGACAATGAAACAAATCAAAGGAAAGACCTCCCAGCTTCTTTTTTGTAACAATTTTCCGAAGACTGTAGGTTTCACAAGCACCTGTGCAAGCAATTGTGTGCACATGTAAAAATCTTTGGACCACAAAGATATTGGACATAGGGTCCCAGGTATACCAACGTATGTGCATCCACCATTAAGAGTGTCCTCCATTTTAATGTATGATTTCTGACCAGAAAAAGCAAAAAATGCCCTATTAACTTAAAATTCTGGAACAGTGTTTTTAATGTAAGATCAGAGAATGATATCTAATCAACATGGCTGCACACATAATCCTATGTGCAGGAAGCACCCATGTTTACTTTTAAATGGGTTATGCTGAATATACTATGCTGTATAAGTATTTGCTTTACAATAATCAACATATATACAGTGTAGTGCTCGTTACTAAAAAAAAGTAACTAGTTACAGTTACTCGTTACTTCATTCAAAAAGTAACTCCGTTATTTTGTTGATTACTTACACCAAAAAGTAATGCGTTACTGTTAAAATTAACTTTTTAGTTACTTTTTTAAAGAACCTTCTTTAATGTTCCCATTAATGCCCTTTTATGCGTTATGATCAATACAAACACAAAACTGACTTAAACACACAGTAATTTTTAAACACTATTTTATTTAAGTCAGACCAGCACAAACTGAATATATCACAAGGATTTCTAAAATAAATAACAAAACAAGCTGAATTATATATTCACAATCAAAAACTAAAGTGGCTTCTGCTGTTGTGTTGAGCTCTTAAAAATGTTTCTTTCACAGCTGAAGTATGAAAACTATCCACAATGTAGAACAGAACACCGGGTGAGCTTCTAGCTTCTAGCTCCTCAGGCATGGAGGTCCTGGAGGTGTTTCAACAGATTGGAGTTGCTGTTTATCGCAGTAGATACGAGCTTCGAACCAGAAAGACACAACTTACACTTGACTTAAAAGTTTTTGTCTTTATACTCAACTAAGGTGAAATAATGAGCATATTTCCACTTTGAGAAACTCGTCTTGCTCTCGCCTCGACTCGCCATTACTGCCGCACAGACCTGAATAAACGGAGACACGCCCACAGTGCGTCTTCTTCCTGTTTACAGTGGTTCATCCACCAATCCTACAATGCGTCTTCTTCCTGTTTACAGTGGTTCATCCACCAATCCTACAATGCGTCTTCTTCCTGTTTACTGTGGTTTATCCACAAATCCTACAATGCGACGCTGCTGTTAGCAGGTTAGGCTGTAGTCTACACTTCAGCCGAAATTAATTCATTTTAAAAAAAGTAACGGGTAACGCACCATACGGTAACGGTAACGAAGTTACTTTATTTTTAAAAGTATCGTGTTACAGTATTAGTTACTGTAAAAACGCGTTACTGCCCAACACTGTGTATTTATGTGTATATATATATATATATATATATATATAAATACTCTTGTTAAATAGTTAACATTGACTATATAGTTTGCTGTTTTAGGTGAAAAACAAACATCTAAAGATGAACATGTTTCAACCATGTTTTTCTACACACTTTGTATCTTGTCACTGAGGTCTTACTACACTTTTTAAAACAAGCGAAATGCAGCACGAGGCGACTAAAAAAGGCCAGACTAAAGTTTGAATGTGAGCACTATCCTTTTATTTAAGTGTTATCTGATCACAAGCTTAAAAAACAACATCATAAAGAAAATAGTATGACAATGAATTGTAACACAATGTATTAATGAAAACTAACTAAGAGTATTAGAGTGGCCATCACAAAGTCCTAACGTGAAATATATAAAATTTGTGGACTGGACTGAAATAGCATGAACAAGGAGATCCATAAACCTAACCTGGGGTCAACAAGTTCTTTTAGGAAGAATGAGCAACAATTCTCAGAAAACATTGTAGAAGCCTTGTAAAAAGCCTGAGCAATTGATTTAAGTTCAACCGACTAACAGGCAGTATAACCAAAGTGCATGTAAATGGCTCATTGAAATGTCTTTTTAAATGACCTCTTAATAAAATAAAATAGATGCATTGGTTGACAAAACTGGAAATGCATGAAAATATTAAATGTGTAAAACATTATGTTGAATGTTTAAAGAAGTGCGTCGGGACACACAAAACTCTGGATGACAGAATCATAGCTGATGTGGGAACAGAGAAGCCTGAGTTGCACAGTGATCAGTGCCAGACCAGACCCTTTTTAGCTGGGCCCAGACCATGCATTCTTCTCCAGTTAAACACTAACCACTAATCACAGTGTGGCCTTACAGTTTTCTCTTGGAGCGGCTGCTCTTCATTCTTAATGTTGCATCCACCATGTAGCAATGTCACACCAGTCAAGAGCTTCCCTTTGCTTGCTCCCAAGCACCTTTTTGGAATTGCAGTTTGTGGCTCACACCATCCATCCACATTTTCTTCACTGTTTGGGCTGGGGCTGGGGTAACATGTTCCAAAATAAATACAGATACATAGTTCTGTGCCTTAGTTCACACCACTTATATCCAAAATCTCCTATACTTTTCCTCTCTTTCTCTTTTCCCTTTTTTGTTTGAAGTCCTTTTTCTGTTTTATGTCATGAAGAAAAAGAGGTATATCAAACAGATGACCCAAGGAGAACCTCTATAGAAATTTAGCAAGAATAGGGAACAAGACATAATTAGGTGCTCCTGAGAAAAGAGATATTTATGTCTGAGTAGCATGTATGGCTCCATATGGCCACAGCACCATGATTGTTTTGAATCTAAGAGCACTCAGCAGTGTACTGTACCAAAAGCTCCTCCACTTAAATCGGAGGCGCAGCTGTTTCATATTATTATTTACTTGCATGGCCAACACCCTGGATTCTCCAGAATTACCCACAATAGTTCAGCCCCACTACAATAAGCAAGCAAAGACTGTTGTGTGTGTAAGAACAGGAGAGAGGGAGGAAAAGAGGGAGGCTTTTCAGCAACAGAAATAAAGCCCTCTCAAGTTTGGGCTTGGGCTCGGTGCTATGTCTGGGCAAATCCATTCCTGTCAGAAAAACTGTAAGTCTAGTCCTGAGGTCCCTCCCTCTTTCCGTAACCTACTATTCCCAAAAAGTTGCAGTGCATTAGAATGCGAGCAGGCTTTTTTGTGTTGAGAGAAAAAAAAAAATGTAAACCAAGGATATGCCTTAATGATGGTGTCATAGGTAAAAGTTAACTTCTAAATAATTAATTGTTTCCATTTTCAATAAATTATAACAATAAAACAATACATTTTAAAACTGCTACATCCTAGTGTTAATAATAAATTGTATAGGCTTTTTTTTGTTATTTAATGCTTATAAAATTCAGAATTCTAGAGGTATAGCAGATATTTTTATGAATAGATGTAATGTTTTTCATAGTTTTAAGGACACTGGGGCCACTGGAGCTTCAGAGCACTGCCTTAAGGTGCATGTTTAATAAGGGCTAAGTGTAGAAAATTGTTACCCAAAAAGCACTGACTGACATTTTGTGGTACTGAGTACTTAAAGGTCTTGAACAATTAATTTTTTTATGTTTTTGACTGAAATTTAATCATAAAGAATATATCATAATAAGATGATGCTAAAAGTATTTTAAAGAAGATAGATGAGTCAACTGGCTTCCCTGACTAACTGGCCTAAACAAACTAAATTTAGAAATTTGTCTATGTTGTAGGGTTTCCAACAAAAATGTAAAACCTGATTAAACATTAAAACATTAATTAAACATGGGGAATACATCTGTAAATTGCAACTACATAAAGAGATGCTACTAGTTTTTTTTTCTTCATGTGTATGTGTATTTGTGCATTTATATCACTCCAAATTACCATGCGCATGCAACGCACACCTGTTTTTTTTATATCCTGACACTAACAAAGTTCACAGACAGCAGTGGGCACGAAACAACCAACCAGGGTAAAACCAGAAAAACATATTTAAATATTATTTATTCTCATTACTATGCTAATAAAATAATACATAGCATTCTTAATGATAAAACAAGTGCTAAATCTTCTAGCGGCAATTGCATTATTTTACAGCTTATAACTATGTGCAGACAGACCAGAATGTCCCTCGTCTTAACAGCAGCATATTTGTTGTCATAATTTAATAGTTTGTCTTAATGTATGGCTTTCTGTGCGTACTTTGTTTATTTTTCATATTATTTATTTAATGCCAGAAATATAAAATGACTCTGGTAAAGGTGTTTCTGAGCTTACCAGTGCATTCTTTCTTTTTATGAATGTTTCAAATAGTCAGTTTGGCCATAAATAAGGTTTTTGCGTTCTCTCATGAGCTACATCTACACTGGCAGTAACATCTTTTTAAACTTGGAAGCTTCTAAGTAAAATAATGAAGTAATAACACACCCCTGGCCAAAACTAAAATAACAATAAATGTATTAATGATCAAATATTTACGCCCCTGATAGACAACCACAGTTCTTTTAGAGGAACATACCCTAGCACTGTGAACAAAATGCAGTAGTTAATAGGCCACTTTTGTGAAATCTGCAGAGAAAGGTCAACGAGCCAGTGGTACACATTCAGAGCTATTCATCATTTAAACATTTAATCTACACCTGGACAACAGAAAATAGATTAAATAAAAATAAATCTGTACATTCCTTTTACAATGTCATTATAAAATGTAGGTAACTGAAACATTTTAGGGAAACACAGGGGAAAAAAAGTAAAAAAAACAAACAAAAAAAACAACCTGGTTACGGTAGTGTGGACACCCCCAAACTAAAACTCTTCTTAAGCATCTTTTGGAAAATTATTACACCACTCTGTCTTTTTTAGGTTTTTAGCTTTGGCTTAGCTTGGAGTCTCTTATCTTGGCTATCTTGACTTGTAAATATTTTCCCACACTTTCTTGCAAAAACAGTCTATATCCATCATATGTTATTGGCATCTTTTGCACACGACTCACTTTAGGTCACCCCACAGATTTCTAGCTGAATTCAGGTCCATTCCTGTGTTGATGTGGCTCATTGGTGCTGAGGGCTGGTGGAGAGTACAGGTCAACCAGCAGCAGGCAAAAGTGTGCGTCCCAAGTCATCCAAGGCATTGGAGCATTTTATATTAAACGCAACAAAGAAGACTGTAACATGCAAGTAAACATGTGCATTTGGTAATGCAATAAATTGCGGTAATGAATATGCACGGTATTGTTATCGTGGACACTTCAAAATACTGTGAATAATTATAGATCCAAATGTAGAATTTTAGAACGCCCATTAGCTGCTTTTTATGAAAGTATACTGCGTGTATGCTGCGTAAAAGAGCCGTGTGCACTCTGATGTAAACAATCCCCACGTGGAGATGCACTGTATGCTGAGCAAAAGATGCGTGCGCACTCAAATGTAAACAATCCCCACATGGAGGAGAAGCATGGCCGAGGGAGGAACACTGCTGACAATTTTTTACCCTTCTAAAAGGGTACAGTCAGAAGTTTGGAAATATTTTGGGCTCCAAACAAATGGAGAGAGGCTGTTGGTGGAAGACGCTTTTCCTTTGTTTCTGGAGGGAAAGTGGCAGCCAAGCACGGGAACACGTCTAACATGTTAGCTCATCTCTGCAACAAGCATCCAGTGCAATTTAGGAAGATAAAGGTAAATTTATTTCTCATTTCCATGTTGAACACCAAATTAAACAACTACGGTAGTTAAAGGACAGGATCTTAAATATTACTTGAACTGTTTTTCTATTTGCGATGTAGCGTATTTCAACGTAGTTTAAGTGTTGTGTAGAAATTCTCTAGCTATGATCAAGTTTGTCACGTATTTAAACAGCTAAAATACAATAATCAGTTTAAAGTATGTTGTAGAAGTAATAATGACAGTGTGCCAGAATAATTATTTTGATTGTAAGTTGATTGAATGCAACACAATTGTACACTGTCTGCTACAGGTGAACTTGCTGTTTATAAATGTTTATTTAGCTATATTAGCTAACCTGTTGGCTTGTTCTTTTGTTCAGTTTGCACTTTTCTGTTTCATACAAATGCTCACTTTATACATTATTATTGTGTGGTGTTTTATTTATTTATATTTATTTGTATTTAAAAGTTTGAGGTACTTTTTGTTATTTAAAATAATTGAAATAGTTTTTAAGACACTGAAACACTGAAGTTGGTTTATTTTTTAACCTTTTAAAAAAATTTTTTATATGGAATTGAATACCGTGACAATACTGTATACTGTAATGAAACCTTAATCAATTAATCGCAGCATTAAAATGTGATACCCGCACATGCCTATTTGCAAGTTCTGCAAAGTTCTGCAAAGCTTGTGTGGTATGGAAGTACCACAGTGATGCAGAAGCATATAAAAAGAAAACACACGGATGAAGTGTCACGGATGAAGGTGAAATATCAGCACGGTTAGCAGAAACTCAAGTATATGGTTTAATGAAGTGCTATTGTGTAAACCGTTTGTTTGCTAACTTCGGGACAGTCGCACTGGATCTGTTCTGTCGTGAACAGGTTGCGCAATCAGCTTGCTCATGACATAGTGATAGATTCAATTAAACGGTGCAAACAAACACAAAATCTAAAAGCAGCAAATAACATCAGCAGTAAATGATCACATATTTAGACACTTCTTGTTTTCAGCGAATGCTTATGCATTTGTACATCAATATTTTGTTTCTTTTTTTTTTTTTTTTATCAAGCCTGTTGGTTCTCCGTTCTATTCTCTTTTTATAGAATTTTTCTACTACAACAGTAACTTATGTGTTTTCAAACATGATTTACTGCGGTTCTACTACGTTCAAATTCTTTTCAATGTTTGTATTACCGTATTTTCCGGACTATAAGCCGATACTTTTTTCCCACGCTTTGAACCCCGCGGCTTAAACAATGAAGCGGCTAATTTATGGATTTTTCTGGGATTTTTCCCAGTTTCACAAGCTTCAAGCCAAAAAACTGAGCCCCATAACATTAGACCAATGAAATTGCCGAACGGGTTAAGGTGAACCAATGACCACATCATGAATATGGATAAGGTTCCTCTGACTTTGACCTGCCGCTCACTCGGACTGTCAACAGGAAATGCAAATCATTCGTCATGCTGAAAACGGGAATGAAAAAATGCACTTCACCTGTGTTCTAAACTGCATGGAATCGGGAGAAAAGCTTCATCAATGGTGATTTTTAAACGCATGACGATGCCAAAATAAAAATTGTTGTGAAAGGAAGGAGGAAGACGGTGAACAATGACTTTCTTGGTAGGCTACTGTTTAGATACAAGCCGTGTAACAGACACTGTCTTTTATTAAAGCCTGTGTAAAGTTCATTAGTTTCAATGTAGGCATCTTCGGCTTATAGACAGGTGTGGCGTATTTATGTTCAAAAGATCGACAGAGTGATGAGAAAAGTAGGCAGGAGTACAAGGAGATGCGGCAGCAGGTGAAGAAGGATGCCACAAGAAAAAAAAAAGCCAAGAAAAAGGCATATGAGGAGCTTTATGAGAAGTTGGACACTAAGGAAGGAGAAAAGGATTTATACCGATTGGCCAGGCAGAGGGACTGAGCTGGGAAGGATGCAGATGGAAATCTGTTGACTAGTAAAGAGAGTGTCTATAAGAGAGGGAATATTTAAGAGAGGGAATATTTTGAGCAGCTGATGAATAAGAAAAATGAGAGAGAAAGGTTGGATGGTGTGGAGATGGTGAAGCAGAAAGTGGATAGGATTAGTAAAGAGGAAGTGAGAGCAGCTATTAAGAGGATGAAGAGTGGAAAGTCGGTTGGACCAGAAGCATGGAGATGTTTAGGAGAGATGGCAGTGGAGCTTTTAACCTGGTTGTTCAACAAGAAGGTGAGAGGATGCCTGAGGAATGGGGAAGGAGTGTGCTGGTACCGATCTTTAAGAATAAGGGAGATGTGCAGACCTGCAGTAACTACAGGGAAATAAAGTTGATCAGTCACACCATAAGAGTTGATGGACGGTAGGATGGAGCCACCAGGAAGGAGAAAAAGAGGAAGACTTTCTTGGTAGGCTACTGTTTAGATACAAGCCGTTGTAACGTGTTGAGTCTGTGTTAAGGGAGAGCTCGCTAACTCCAGTTGCAACAGAAATCATATAAGCACAGACAGGTTTCCAAAACTCGTGCTTTTTTATTTTTCTTGGCAACAGCGTTACGGGTTAGTCAAAGAAACTTAGAAATGAGCATCAGAAAATAATAAGGACATAATTCTTGTCTTGCACACACGCAGTAATAGCGGAAAAATGCAGTGCCAGGCTATTCCCAAAATACCACTATGCTCCTAAAGGAAGCGCAACATATTTCACCCGTTACACTGTGTGTAATTTGTCTTTCGTTAAAGCCTGTGTAAAGTGCGGCTTATAGACAGGTGCGGCTTATTTATGTTGAAAATAAAAATATTTGTAAAATTCAGTGGGTGCGGCTTATATATGGGTGCGCTTAATAGTCCGGAAATTATGGTAATTAAAACAAAGGTAATTAAAATTCAATATCGAAGTCAATGTGTCATATCAATATCTGCCCTAAAAAATGTCCAATACCAACCCTTAAACCAGTAATAACATTTAAATCTGCAGCCCTTTTATCCTTTTCCTTTTGTGTGGATGAGGACAGAATATACATTCTCTTGATGTTTGGAAGGAACCTGTTGTTCACAGAGTCACAGAAACAGGGGGGAGGAAGCAAGATAAAGAAAGTGAAAAGCCTGTCATGTTGACCTTGTCTGGCTAAAAGGAACAGGAGGGGGAGGTAGCTTTGAGTGATGGCCTTGCTTTGAAAAAACAGGCACCTTGGGTGAGGAGAGTTGTAGGCCACAGGCATCATCACTGTTGGCCTCTCCACAGAAGGAAAAGAGCGCACAGCCATGGATAGGGGAGAATGTGGGTGTGTCTGTGTGGCAAGTAGCAACCGCCTCTGTTTTTTTGTGCTAACAATTTTCAAATCTTTGGTCAAGTATGACTATTTTCACGTTATTTCATTGAATAATTATGTTTGTGTGTACTTCACTTTCCTGTATTTATTTCTATCTTTGTTGCTAAACTCTTGATTATGGGGCTTATAAGCACATATATATCTTCTTGTGTCAAGGAACGTCTGTCCTTCTGGAGAACTATGATTTCCATTAATCGGATTGTGTGCTAGGGCACTTAAACTGCAAAAAGAAGCAATTTTAATTTTTTCTAAAGGAATTCCTGTGGTGGTTCTGTAATATCTGGTATCCAGTAAATGAAGGCAAGACTAAAACAGCCCTCTCAAAAAAGTATACAGTATGCCAGATTGTAACTTCTAGTTACATGAAACCATGAAACTTCAAGTTATATAAAGTGGATGGGAAGATCAATACTCACCCCATACCAAACTATATTAGCAAAAGTTTTATACATAATAATAAGAATATGCAGAATATTTAATAAATCACACTATTCTTTGTATTAAATCCACTGGGTGCAGATTGATAGTTTTAGTTAAATAAGTAGTTAAATTTGCAAAAGCAGTGTAAAGCCTTTATATCTGAATGCAACAGAATAATATACAGAATGTCTTTAAACAAGCAAGGAGTGTATTTGATAATGGAATTCTCTAGAGTATTACTGATGCAATTAATTTATATGCTCTATGTAGCACTTAGAGTTGGTCTGAGATTTTATCTTCTTGTATGATGATAAAATGTGAGTTTGAAGAGAGGCATGTTTAATTGCAGTTTTACTTGTAAGATTTATTTTAGGTTGCCAACCAAGCTGAAAAACCATAAATGACAATACTCGTCATTTACAGCTGAGTGCCATTATTGCAGAATGCCAACCCCACAATTTCTTTAATCTGCATTTATATAAACAGTAGTCACTGACGTAGCCATGACTGAACATTGAATGCTGCTTTCAAAATATATTTATAATCATTTGAGTGATCTGTAAAAGTGAGCAAAACCAAATTACTCAATCTGGAAAGTTTAACATTTGGAATGTAGAGTTTAAATAGTGTTGTTTTTATTATGTTTTTTTGTTTTATGGTATCATTAGCACTATGTTTATTCAAATAACCAAATTATTTGTCTTGCTATTCATGTAGCAGTTAGGTAAATTAACTAGAACAGCAGGATTTAGTGTAATGTAGATGTACAAAATTCTATAGATTTCAGTATTCTGCATTCTATTCTATTTTTTTTTTTTTTTTTTTTTCTTTTTAAGATTTCTTGTGCATATATTGAATGTGTATAAAAAAAAAAAGATATGATTAAACCCCCGTTTTTCTTCAGAGCAGTTAATGTTTGTGTTGTTCGTCATTTGCATGTGAACGACTGTTGTCAACAGCAACCACAAATGCTACTACCCACTATGTGCACTAGATGCATGACCCAAACCATGACCTTCAGATTAAAATTCTAATGCTTTAATGCTCTCTCTGAATATTCCAACATTTTCAACTATACTGAATACACTATACTGGGACTGTACCGAAATCACATTTAGTAGAATGGAACTAAAGAGCTTACACAAATGCCCAGTCATATTTTCTGGCTTGAATTAATTCATTAGCAAGCCTAAGAAAATCTGTGACCATCTGCTGAATATTTGCCTAGAGCCTTTGTATCTGGAGTGTGTTATAATTATAAATGCATAAATCTTTTTGTCTAACTTTTAAAATCTGTCCACACCAAAAATAATGTAATGAAATGAATAAAGAACAAATTCTTAACTAAAATAGACAGACGTTAATATCGACATACATTAATATGGTGCTTTCTTCAACAATCAGTCTTGGGTCTATTACCCCAACCTATAGTATAAAGATCCAGTTGACAGTTGGAGCACGCTTTAGAATTTGTATATTATTACATAAAATAAGATTCCTTCTGTGATGGTGCCTATGGGAAGCCATATATAAAACTATCATTCTCAGGGATTTTAGACACCAAGCAACACTATTGCATGTAGAAGTGTGTGGATTGCATCACTGACTGCTGAGGGAGGTGGCAAGAACTAGTCCAGAGCAGGGCAGGGCATGAGAGAGTCAGAGCCGGGACTGAGTGAGAATAATCAGAGAGGGAAGAACTGACTTGTGAAATTGCAGTAAATTAAGTGTGGGGTCATGGAAGAGGTTGGAGTTTGTTTGATTATAGTGAATGTTTTAAAGCTAGCCAGTACTGCCTTGAACCTTCCAGCATAATAAGCAGGAGGTATTTAATAAATTGCTTTTGCAAATTGAAAATGTGAATTATTTGAGATTCCAATTTTAATTATACACAAAACACACATAGCCAGGCACTGCATGGTTTTTTGCTGATACTGGTGCTGGGTGGTATACCGGTTCATACCATATACCAGTGTTTATTTTTGTTATGATATGAATTTTAGTATACTTTTAATTTTAGTATACAATACCAGGGTATGTTGTTTAAACAACGTTCAGAAATACGGCACAGCGCCACACTGTTTAAGAGGGGTCCCATCTTACAGTTGCACTGGTGAGGGCACAGCTGTAAGGCCGAAACGATTCCTTTAGGAACTCGATTACAAAAATTTATCAAGTTTTTAGACCATTACTGACTAATCACCCACTAAAATCTGGAGCACTCTGGACAGGTATCACAGAAGATGCTGTAAAATAAAAATGGTGGAACAGGAAGAAAGCAGTAAGGGAAGAATATTCAGCCTAAAGAAAACAGCAGAAAGTTTCCAAAGTTTGGGATGATTTTAAACTAAAAAATTTAGAAAAACACTGTACAGGGTGTTTTGACAACAACTGTCATGCATTCTGATTCCTTCACTTTATTAGAATCACGAGTGCCAACTCTTTGTAAACAGCATCATTTTGGGGGGGCCTTGCAAACCTGTAATACTACTGTGGAATTTTTCTACAATATTCACTCATGACAGTAAAATAGGGCATTCTACAGTAAGTCAATCTACTGCAGTATTTCCTCTCTCAATCAGTAGAAAATGTGGTTAATACCTAGTCGTGCATGAAAAAAAATACTGTCATATACCGTTAAACCGGTATCATTTAAAAAAATAAAAATAATGTGATATAAATTGTTGGTTAGACCACCCAGCACTAGTTGACAACAACAGACTTGGCACAACACACATTTGAAAGACAGTGCTAACTGCCCGCTTTTGCATACATGCGCTCACATATGCCGCCATTGATTAAAGATGTTCCAAAAACCTCTATTCTTCCTATCCAGAATATGAAACCATTTCCTGTTGCATCTGTTCAGGCCCATAAAGAAAATACTTTATATTATTGTATGTTTTTCTGCATTTGCTGTCTTAAAACAAAACTCCTGACACTTTACTGAACATCACAGAAAGCTATTTTGCAAAAAGATGCTACGCCTCACGTTTTTGTTGAGTGTGAAATGTAGAATGACCTCTCTCTATCAGACAAAGTGTACTTTATAACAACATTCCAAACAGGTATATGTAGCAAGATAATTAACATGTACCCTTCTAACACCAAAATATTTTAAACAGATTCTGTGGTTTTTGTAAGGACAAATTTGTATTACAAGGACATATTGTAACTCCAGTATCACTATTTGAGAGATTATTGTTAAATTCAGTTCAGCGCAACTGTATACATTAGACTCAAGCAGTGCTAACTGTGTTTATACATTTTTATATTTCAGTAGTGTTTTAGCCTATTAGGTTTTAATAAAACATTTTAGCAGTTGCAAAGATTCTACAGTGGAACCCCGTTGTACGAACATAATTTGTTCTTGAAAATTGCTCGTAGGTCTATTTGCTCGTACGTTCGAACTGATTTTCCCCATAAGAATGAATGTAAAAGTGATTTAATCCGTTCCGAGATCTCATCCGAACGCTTATTTCTGCACTTATAAAGTATTTGTAGCCTGTTTTAACAAACAAATACACCGCAAATTACCGTAATGTAAATATAATTTAACACTTACTCATGTGGTAGTGGTTGAGTGCGAGTGCAAGATGCGCACCACGCTCATATCCTCCTCGGTTTCCATGGTAATTCTATTTACTTTCGTTTTCACAGCACCATCACTGATTTTATTGGGAGAAATTTTTCAAGATTTCTAGTGAAATAAAGATATGAAGAAAAAAAAAATTATGTTTTTGCTGCACTGAACAACGAGAGCGACCGAGTGATACGTCATCAACTAAGCGACTGATGCGACCCTCCCCCGAAAACGGGGAACCGGCAGTGTGAGTTTGCTCGTGCCTTAGAAATATGCTCGTGAAATAGGGTAAAAATTTGCGAGCGAGTTTGCTCGTACTATAGGTTGCTCGTACAATAGGGTTTTACTGTACTGTCCATCTGAGAACATTTACAGTCATCTTCATGGAAATACATAAAAATATTGGAACAATATTTAATAATATAGTCTACTCAGATTTCTGGCTGCCATCAAGGATTTAGTAACCCAAATCAACTTTGCAACTGTGGTGAGAAGCATCTTAGCATGCAAAGACATCTACGGTACTTTGATTTGATATTGGATAGAGGCTTTGCTATTGGCTTTAACCCTGCATCTAGCATTTTTTTTTCCAAGTCTAAAAATCTGGCATCTGTTCTTTTATTTGGTAATTATTGTGAATAATAATGCATTTTAGTGTGATGACATCACAGGTAGGCCTGCTCAAATATTGCCCATTTTTATAGTGTTGAGTCACAATTGCAGCTCTTCCTTGGATTTAGTTTCACTCCCTTTATCCCTAACCTCTGTGAGGAATTTTTTTGTCTCTGAGACTTTTAGCCTGGGGACATCAATAGCTTTTTAAGAGGCTTCCTGTTCCCCTTCCGAACCCCTTGTTCGTTTCTCCCTCTCTTGTTTTTCCAACACTTTTCTGTCCATTTCACTCATTTCACTTTGCTATTGAGATCACACAACTCTCTCTTGGCAGGTGGCCATTCTTAGCCATACTGCAGTGGAACAGTCAACAGTTGGCTCTCAGTCTTTTGCTCTCTCCCATTTCCTTTTTTAATTAGATTGTTTTTGGGGAGAGGAAAAGGTTAATCATTTGGGACACTAAAGATAATAATGGCTTAAATTTTATTTAATAAAATAATGATTGGTAAGATGCTATGTTACTATATGCAGGATGTTCACTATGAAATATACAAATTAAAACTTCCACAAAGGGAGGGAATGAGAAAGTAACATGGGTGGGACAAGAACATGGAGAGATGTAAAATAGTCAGAAAGAGGGGATGATGGAGGGAAACATGGAAAGAAGCAGAGAGGCCCTGTGGAGGCAGAGTGGAAACTAATGTTTCCTGTCTGAAAAGGCGGCTGGCCAAGGCAAAGGGGAGCAGAAAAATCCTTATAATTCTAGTGTGTGTGTGTGTGCGCATGATTGTGTAGTCAAAGCATGTGTAATAAATGAGGTGGAGTCAGTTTCCCTTATAGGATGGGGATTGAGGGAAAAAGAGA
Source organism: Silurus aristotelis (assembly GCF_946808225.1). Lineage (NCBI taxonomy): Eukaryota > Metazoa > Chordata > Actinopteri > Siluriformes > Siluridae > Silurus > Silurus aristotelis. Next base: position 17,508,142 of record NC_139590.1, on the reverse strand, counting down.
CACAAATTAGAAAAGGAAGTATATATTTAAATAATAACTGGATAAATTTAAAATAAAATTAACTGGATAAAACAACAAAATTGTCATTTAAACTACGCAGATTAATCCGTTACAACCCTCAAAATGACACCCCGTTTTTATGTTTTATGTTATTAAATTGGAAAATACATTTCTAAATAACAAATCTTGCATAAAAACATAATAGAAAGAGTATGTAAAGATATAATGTTTTATTCAGTGTATTTTCCTTGAAAATGAGATGACTTGAGCTAACGAAAACGTCGGTGGTGGGGGGTAGAGGCGATAAGCGGAGGCGAAGGGGAAAACTCGTTTTTTACTATTACTCCTGTACACTACGTATCGCTAAACTTTTTAAACTTTTTACTTTTTCTTCTTTGCTTATCTTAATTTTCGTCACAATCTTCGCTTTCTGGCTTCACTTCGCCATCTAGCAGCAGCGTCTCGAGCTCATACCTCAATTTTTGTTTCCAAAACTCGTGCTTTTTTTAATTTTCTTGGCAACAGCTTTATGGGTTAGTCAAAGAAACTTAGAAATGAGCATCAGAAAATAAAAAGAACATAATCCTCAGTCTCCACACACGCAGTAATAGCGGGAGAATGCAGTGGCATGCTATTCCCAAAATACCGCTATGCTTCTAATAGAAGCGCAACATATTGCATTTAGTGTCTTTCGTTAAAGCCTGTGTAAAGTTCATTAGTTTCAGTGTACACTTATAGACAGGTGCGGCTTATTTATGATAAAAATAATCTTTGTCAAATTCAGTGGGTGCGGCTTATATATGGGTGCGCTTTATAGTCCGGAAATTACGGTTATCAGTTCTTAATATATAAAGGGCAATCAAAATGAGGTGAGGGACTTAGACAAAGGCCAAATCAAATAGATAGCCTGCTAACACATAGCTAGCCTGTCTGGTCTGTTTCCACATTAGAGCTATAGCACAAATTGCTACAAAAAGATAATGCTGTCCATTATAAAGATATGAGAACTTGGAATGCATGGCAGCTTGCTGCATATGGCTCTGCTTAGCCACAGACTGGTCAGAGTGCCAATGCCAGCCCCTGTCAACCTCAGAAACATACAATGAGCATTAGTACTAGACAATGGTGTAGCCTGATGAATCATGTTTTATTTACATCATGTGGACAGCCAGGTGCTTCGCTTATTTGGGGAACAGATGGCAACAAAGATGAACAGTAGGCAAGCCTGTTCTGGAAAACCTTGAATTCTGTCAGCTGTTACTTCGACATATACAACCTACTTAACATTGTTGCAGACCAAGTAGAGCCCTTCATAGCAACCATATTCCCATATGGCAGTGAACATTACGAGGCGCGCATGCTTGCTGCACTGCAGAAAAATTGCTTAGGAATGCTTTAAATAACATGACGAGTTGATTGGTCTTGATTTGGCCTTAACATTCTCTAAATCTGATTGAGCAGCTATGGGACCTAGTAGATGTGCTTAGAAGTCTTTTCCATAAAGTATTCAGAAAACTGAAGTTTTTCCACTTCAGAAAAAAACACAAAAACGTTTATTTCTTTACTGTCATACATTAAATCAGAGTAAACTTTTTCTGTTTTAAATCAATAAATATTAAAAAAATTTTTTGCATTTGTTAAATGTCAGAATCGAGCAAGAGAGAATTTGTATGTATTTTTTTTTATGAATTTGTAGGTGATTTTTGAACGCACGACGATGCCAAAAGAAAAACTCACGAGAGAAATTGTTGTGAAAGGAAGGAGGAAGACAGTGAACAATGACTTTCTTGGTAGGCTACTGTTTAGATACAAGCCGTGTAACAGACACTGTCTTTCATTAAAGCCTGTGTAAAGTTCATTAGTTTCAGTGTAGGAACATGCGGCTTATAGACAGGTGCGGCTTATTTATGTTCAAAATAAAAATCTTTGTCAAATTTAGTGGGTGCGGCTTATATTTGGGTGCGCTTAATAGTCTGGAAAATTACGGTATACTTTTTTACTCAAGTGAAAGTAAAGAAGTTTTGGACATGTACTTAAGTAAAACGGACAGTTAATGAGGTGATACTGGAGAAACTGCACCTCTTCAAGTCAAGAAGCTTTTATCATAGTCATACCGATTTATGGTATGGTTTTATGGGATTTATGGTATAAATCATACCGATTACATAATCAGAGAATATTTTTATTCGATGTGAATGTGGTTTATGTAAAATACATTTCGAGCTTTCTATACATATATTTATGTCTGTGAGGCGAATATTCACTGATGTTCAGGTTGTTTTATTTGTTTGTGAAGGGAGATGACATGGCAGAGAGCGCCCCCTGTCTGTTTACTTTATTTTACAAAAGCGCAGCGTTTTATTATAAGAAATATAAATAAAATAAAATTAGAAATTTTACAGATTCGAAAGATGTATTGTTCTTATTTGTACGATCCCACAAAACCCACAAAACGCCACCCAGAGGGTTAATTGTGTGAATCATGGCGGATTTGGCGTTTGATTTGAGACTTGGCGCATAAATAAAACATATGTTTACTGATTGAAAATATTTTTTGGTGAAGTTTATTTATTTATTTTATATCCAAGTAAAGAAAGGACGTCCTGAATAAATGTATGTTGTGCTGAAGGTTTTAATTTCACCTATTTTATATTTAGTTATTTATTTATGTATTTATATTTTTTATAAAAATAGTACAAAACAACGTGTTAATAAAATTTAGTGCCGTTTAAAAGAATTTGCTTTTGAATTTTGACGCCTAATATATCTATTAATACAAAACGAATTTAAAATGTTGTTACCTAATAAATGTGTCCAGGCTGAACATCCACATATAGAACACAAGCAGAGAAAGGATGATGATGATGATGATGATGATGATGATCAGGTGATCAGGAATGTCTCTGTTGTCAGTCATGTTTACATCACTGACTCCCTCTGTCTCATCCACGTTAGCTTTACTTCTTGTTGCTTTCTGCCCTACTTATTCTTAGCTTCGTAAACTAGTCTACATCTGTGGTGAGTGAGAGCCAGGACCAGGACCATTAAAAACCAGTGGATTGAAATAGATGCAATGACAGGAAATCGGTTGGTGGGCTGAAATTGGCGCGCAGTAAAAAAAAAAATCAATGGATTAAAACTAAAATAACGAGCCTGTTTTGAAATAATAAATAGTGAAGTAAAATACTGATACCAAAAAAATCTACTTGAGTACAGTAACAAAGTATTTGTATTCATTACTTCCCACCTCTGGTTATGAATCATACCTGCATTACGGATTATATCCGCTTTAGGGGTTAGCTCCCGCTGTACGGATTCCACCCGCTTCACTAATTATATCCGCATTACGGTTCGTAACTCTCCTGAACATTGGTATTGTTTGTGAATGTTAAATAAAACAATGATTGAGTTACTCCCGTTTCCTTTGTGTGGTCACTAGCGTGACAGAAGATCCAACCATAACGATTTCAGTGTTCTGCCGAGCGCGCCGCTCCGCTCCAGTGTTCCGCCGAGCGCACCGCTTCACTCCAGAGTTCTGCCGAGCACGCTGTTAAACCCAGTGTTCCGCGGAGCGCGCCATTCCCCTCATGAGTTCCGCCAAGCACTCCGCTGCGCTACAGTGTTCCACCGAGGGCGCCACTCGCTCCTGAGTTCCGCCGAGTGCAACACCCCGCTCCTGAGTTCCGGCCTCTCTGCCGCCTGGCCGCGACGAGAACGTAGTACCGCTGCTTGCCTGCAAAAAGGATGTCATACCGCCGCTGGCCCGCGACGAGGACATGACTCCCTCCAAATTAATCACATCCTAGATGAGACTTATCAAGAATTCAAATTCACCTTAAATTAAGGGGCTCACACTTAAACACGCATCTAAATTGATTGGTAAAACGGTTACTTGCATTGGCTAGTTGCACAAGAGTCCGGATGCGACAAAGAGATCTTGGAAGAGTCAGTTAGGATGGAGTCAGATGTTTTTCCAGGTTCTCCTGAAGATCAGAGCAGTTGTTGTTCTTGAAAGTAAAGCTTGCTGGGAGATCTTGAAAGAAGAGAGAGTCGTTTCCAAGCTGTTCCGAACGTCTGACTCTCTGGGCCTTTGGGCCCCCGGGCCCTCGGGCCCTTCCCTCGAGCGAGCGAGTCGTCTTGACCTGGCTGACTGACTTGAAGATAAAGCTTGCTGGAAGATCTCAAAAAGGATTTGAGGGCTGTTCTAAGCGTCCGACTCTCCGGGCCTTTGGGCCCCGGGTGTCCGAGCCTTTCCGGTCGAGCCGAGTAAGCGAGCTTGCTTTACTTGACTGCCTGTTAGTTGGTTTCATGATGTTTTAAAGGTCTTGAACCCCACTGATCTTTGGGGGAATGGCCAATGCTATGGCCTGCAATTTTGGAGGGAGAAACTCCCTTTGTTTATGCGTTTGTGGGCATGGTTTCCGGGTTATACTTTCTTTGGAGAACTTGAAGTTTTATCCAAAGTGTATCAAGACAGTATGGTACATTTCATAATCAAATAAAATGCACCATTGTTTGGAAAATAATGAACAGATGTTTTTGTGATCGTTTTGATATTAGACATGGAAATCAAGGACAGTATTAAACAGAGGTACATTACATACCAGTTAACATTTAACATACTATTAACATACCAGTATTTAAAGTATAACTTTGTTAATACAATGTTATATTTAGGTATATAAAATGCACCCTTGTTAGAAAAATAAAGAGAGGATAATTTTAAATCAACTTTAAAATTAAAAAGAAGAGGCAACATTAAAACAGAGGTATATTACTAAACCTTTTAGAGTGTAACTATTATTGACGTAGAGTAAAACACTTGCTTTATTTATAGTAGAAGATACAAACAAGATGTATGTTTGTCTCATGTAAAGTGGGACATTCTATTTATCAATTAATGAATAAAAGAATGCTCCCTTTTGTTGTGTGTGTGTGTGTCTGTATATGTGTGTGTCACAAACAGACGTACTGGGGCCGAGTTTCGAGAGTGAATTGTTTTATGGTTGAGGGTCCCTGTGAGGTCAACCAGAGAAGCCACATGGAGTTATCTGGTTTTCGAGGTGGTGTGTGTGTGTGTGTGTGTACTGTGTACTGTGTAAGGTATAGAGACTGGCTTGCGTTATCAGTTGAATGCTGCTTTGAAGTCAGCTGGAGAGGTCAGGGTTTGTCCTGACCGGGGTGGGGGTATGACACTGTTGTATACAAACTTTCAATAAAAGTGTAAGCCTTGGTGCTCATCCTTTGATTGAAAGCCCATGTCAAAGGTTAAAAGGAATTGCCTGAAAAAAAAACATTTTTATCATTTACTGCTGCTGTTATTCGCTGCTTTAAAATTGTGTTTGTTTGCTTGCACCAATTTAGTAATTCTATCATTATGTTGTTTGCGAGCAGATCAGTGCGACTGTCCCGAAGTAAGCAAACAAAATTTACACAATACCACTTCATTAAACTATAAAACTTTTCACATGATGAGGATATAAAATTTTTGCTTACCGTGATGGTTTCACCTTCATCCATGACACCAGTGTTTTTTTTTGTTTTTTTTTCCTTTTTTGCCATCAGCTGTGTTATGTTGCCATCATGCTAAGCAGCTAGCAGCCCAACTAATTGATAACGTAAACCTGCAATATTTTGTATATAAACCCATAGACCAGATGAGAAGGTTTCAATTGGTACTGGTAGATATTTTTTTCTAGACCACAATTAGCAGAATGAAAGTTTTGGAAATACTGTATGTTTAACTGGTACAGGGGGATTGCATCTTATGTTCCTTAGTAACTTATTTTATCTTTCTATCTAGAGTTTTTACAAAAGCGACCTAACTAAGAAGGCAGCAAAGACACAACAGTTAACAGAACGAGTTACAAAAATAAAATACTAAACACTGAAGGAACTTTCAATATGACTGTACACTTATAAAGTTATTTATAAGTTCCATAAATTCGAACAGTGAAGGGAGCACAGTAAGCTTTAGGTGTACATGTAAGTTTTTTTACATTGTAGGTTTGTTAAATTTAAAACCTTTTTTCCCATGCTCATTCCTTACAGAGGGAACAACAATATTCATTATAAATGAACACTAGAACAATGTCTTAACCATCCTGTAGCCTGACAATTTATTGCCACCTGTACATAAATATTTCTTCAATGTGAATATAATTCTTCTTCTTCTTTCGGCTGCTCCCATTAGGGGTCGCCACAGCGGATCATCCGTCTCCATACCACCCTGTCCTCTACATCTGCCTCTTTCACACCAACTACCTGCATGTCTCCCCTCACCACATCCATTAACCTCTTCCTTGGCCTTTCTCTTTTCCTCCTACCTGGTGGCTCCATCCTCAGCATTCTTCTACCAATATAATTCATGTCCCTCCTCTGCACATGTCCAAACCATCTCAATCTCGCCTCCCTCACCTTGTCACCAAAACATCCTACATAGGCTGTCCCTCTAATAAACTCATTTCTAATCTTGTCCATCCTCATCACTCCCAACGAAAACCTTAACAACTTAAGTTGTTGCTCCACCTCCTGTCTTTTACTCAATGCCACTGTATCTAATCCATACAACATCGCAGGTCTCACCACAGTCCTATAAACATTCCTTTCATTCTTGCAGATACCCTACTATCACTAATCACTCCTGTTACTCTTCTCCACTCACTTCACCGTGCCTGCACTCTTTTCTTTACTTCTCCAACACACTCTCCATTACTTTGCACTGTTGACCCCAGGTACCTGAACTCCTCCACCTTCTCCACCTCTTCTCCCTGTAACCACACCACTCCACTGCCCTCCCTCTCATTTATGCACATGTACTCAGTCTTACTCCTACTGACTTTCATTCCCCTTCTCTCCAGCGCATATCTCCACCTCTCCAGGCTCTTCTCAACCTGCTCACTACTCTCACCACTTATCACAATATCATCCGCAAACATCATAGTCCAGGGAGACTCCTGTCTGACCTTGTCCGTCAGCCTGTCCATCATAACTGCAAACAGGAAAGGGCTCAGGGCCGATCCTTCCTTGATGCAGTCCAACCTTCACCCTAAACCAGTCTGTCGTTCCTACTGCACACTTCACTGCTGTCACACTGTCCTCACACTGTCATGTCCTGCACCACCCTCACATACTTCTCTGACACACCTGACTTCCTCATTCAATACCACAACTCCTCTCTTGGCACTCTGTCGTACGCTTTCTCTAAATCCACAAATACACAATGCAATTCCTTCTTTCCTTCTCTATACTTCTCAATCAACATTCTCAAAGCAAATAAGGCATCTGTGGTGCTCTTTCTTCGAAACCATACTGTTGCTCACAGATGGTCACCTCTTCTCTCAGCATGGCTTCTACTACTCTTTCCCATAACTTCATGGTGTGACTGATCAACTTAATTCCCCTGTAGTTACTGCAAGTCTGCACATCTCCCTTATGCTTAAAGATCAGTACCAGCACACTCCTTCTCCATTCCTCAGGCATCTTCTCACTTTCCAGAATCTGGTTAAAAACTACACTGCCATCTTTCCTAAACATCTCCATGCTTCTGTCATCTGGTCCAACCGACTTTCCACTCTTCATCCTCTTAATCACTGCTCTCACTTCCTCTTTACTAATCCTATCCACATCCTGCTTCACCAACTCCACATTATCCGACCGTCTCTCTTTCTGATTTTCCTCGTTCATGAACTGCTCAAAATACTCCCTCCACCTTCTCAACACACTCTCCTCACTAGTCAACACATTTCCATCTCCGTCCTTTATTGCTCTAACTTGCAGCACATCCTTTCCAGCTCGGTCCCTCTGCCTGGCCAATCGGTACAAATCCTTTTCTCCTTCCTTAGTGTCCAACTTCTCATACAGCTCCTCATATGCCTTTTCCTTGGCTTTCGCCATGGAAGTCATGCCCATTTAAGTCTGCCCCAATCACCAATCGTTCTTTCCTAGGTACACCATCTACCACTTCATCTAATTCACTCCAGAATCTTTCCTTCTCCTTCATCTCACAGCCGACTTGTGGAGCATAGGCACTGATGACATTTATCATCATCCCTTCAACTTCCAGCTTCACATTCATCACCCTGTCAGAAACTCTTTTCACCTCCACTACACTCTTACTGTACTCTTCCTTCAGGATCACCCCTACACCATTTCTCTTTCCATCCACACCATGAAAGAACAGTTTAAAACACCCTCCAATGTTCCTGGCCTTACTCCCTTTCCACTTGGTCTCCTGAACACACAACATATCTTCCTTTCTCCTCTCCATCATATCAGCTACTTCTCTCCCTTTACCAGTCATAGTGCCAACATTTAAAGTACCAACCCGAACCTCCACTCTCCTACACTTCTTCTTTTCCTGCCGTCTCTGTAGACGTCTTCCACCCATCCTCCTCCTCCTTCGGCCAACAGTAGTCCAATTTCCACCGGTACCCTGTTGGCTAACGATACCTGTGGCGGTCGTTGTTAACCCGGGCCTCGACCGATCCGGTATTAAATTCTTATTTGTGATCCGCATATTCAATTTGGCACATCTTTTACGCTGGATGTCCTTCCTAACGCAACCCTCCCCATTTATCCGGGCTTGGGACCGGCACTAAGAGTGCACTGGCTTGTGCCTCCCTAATGGCTGGGATCAATGTGTATATAATTACTTGTGCAAAAAAGTTGTGAAATTTAAATTTTTATTAGCAGCAAACATGAAAAAAGAGATATTTAGCATTTAGAGACTTCCAGGCCAAGGCTACTCTAACATATCAACATTATTATTTATTCAAAAGCAACTGTGATTTTTATTTACATTTATTTTAATATTTAATAATTAATAAAAATTGAATCAATGTCTTTATCCTTAAGAAAAACTGGCTTTATAAACAGGCTTTTCACAAGTTCAGATGATAGGATTATTTATTTGGTATTAAAAGGGCAAAGGTTATAGATTTTTTAGACATTTTTATATTGTGTTCAGCTGACAGGCTCATACATTGTAACCTAACTGTATGGAAGTTAGTTGTCTCTATCTCCCTAGGTAAAACCCACAGAATGTTTCAAATATTTTTAGCGCATTTGGGTTATTCAGTTATTTTAAAATTTTTCTAATGCTATTTATACAGTATATTTTTATTCTGTTTTCACTATGTGTGCAGAGACATTTTGGCAGTATGTATTTAATCACAAACTGAACTAGCTACACAGGTCCATTTAGTTATTGCATATAAATCCTATAAAATAGTTTGAAGCTTACAAGTGAATGCTATATGCTATATTTAGCACATTTGTTAAACTAGCACTTTACACAAAATGATATTTGCAGAAACACATGCTTAGAAAAAAAATACAAACATTCATTTATTTTCTCCCCCTTATCTGTAATTCGGGTCGCGGGGGCAGCAGTCTAAGCAGGCCCCCGCCTTCGACTGGTGCCCAATCCTCACAGCACCATCCCTTACGGCCCCTCCTGCAGGTGGTGAGCCCACGGGAAGGCGGCCCCACGTCACTCCGACGTCACGGACCTTGATATTTCCCTCGTAAGGGACCCCGGAGCATAGAGGGTTAGGGGCCTTGCTCAAGGGCCCAAGAGTGGCAGCCGGGGATACCGGGACTTGAACCCCAGACCTTCCGATCGGCAACCCAGCGCCTTAACCGCTGGAGCCACCCACTCCACCTCACCTCAGCATGTCTTTTACAAGCATTTATCTCATCACATGTAATCGAAATGTTGCTGTTACAAATATTTATAGCAAGCAAAACTTTATATCTTTTTATATTTTCTAAATTATAAATTTTTGTATAATATTTTTGTGCCCCATTAAGCAGAGGAACAGTTTAGTGCAGTCTGAAGTGAAGTTTGTGTTTTTCTTTTTCCGTTTTCTTTTTACTTTTTTTGTTGTTGTTTTTTTAACACTAAAGTGTTACTGAATTACAGTTGATACATTGAACTGATGGCCGAAGAGAAGTGAAAGAGAGAGGTTAAATGCAAATCCACCCACAAAGAAAAATAAACCAATCAAGATCTGCTCTCTATTGATCTCATACTAAGTCTTGCTAAATCCTCTGTTTGTCCAGATCCTGTTTACTATTAAAAACTTTTTAGTCTCTTGCTCTCTCAAAATAGATTTCCAATATAATGTGTATATATATTATGCCATCATATGACATGTAATGTTTGGGAGTTAAATTAAAACATAGCACCAGAGTTATGAATTTAGTTAATATCACTTTAACATTTTGATATTTTAATTCTGTAGATTTACTAATTAGTGTGGAATAATTAAACTTCAACATAATTAATAATTCAACTTTACCGATACTTTAGTTATGTAAATTGCTTTAGGTTAGTGACTATTCTGTATGGTCAAACTAACAAAGAATGACAAATTTGGGTTAGGTTTAATTTTTTATAGTAGGTGTATGTAAATGTTTGTATTTGAACATGTATTGCATGAATACCTAAAGGATATCTGAATGTTTTCTAGTTACTACATTGATAGCTGTGACTCGATGAAATTGTTGATACATAAGCACTGGCACACACAAACTGTTGAAACTTTAAAACAAGTATGTATTTATCCAATTGTTTTCATCTACAAGCAAGATCATAATTTGTCAGATAAACTCTGATATGGTCAACACCAGATGAATGAAAGTTTTGCACAAAGGTATTCAGTCATTTTATTTCTGCTCCTGTAAATAACATCACTAATTTTGGAGGTGGGCCAGTACTCCTGGTGGTAGTGAAATTGGTAACTCGTAAAATTTTGTGTGCTGAATAGTAAACCTGAGTTCCTAGTAAGTTATTTCTTACTGACTAATTAATATTAATATTCACATAACCTAAAACATATTCAATGCCACATTAGCAATATTCATGAATTCATGTTTGTAAGAACAGTCATATTTTTTTAATGACATTTTTCAGGAAAAAAATTTTACTTGTGTTTTTACAGAAACAACTCTGTAAAGCTGTGATAATATTTAATATAAACAGAAAAAGTGGCAATAAACCTGCTGATAAACTGGTACTAATATGTAAGCAATATGTGCTGTTCGGTTATATAGAGTATCTCACAAGTGAGCACACCACTCACATTTCAGCTAACCATTTTAGTGTATCTTCTGAAGGGACAATAGTATAGAAATGAAATTTGGATGTATTTTAGAGTAGTCAGTATGCAACCTTTATACAGATTTTACTGTTTTCTAAAAATAACATAACCTACTTTATTGTCAAAATAGATGGCAACATAAGTGGGTACACATTAAGTAATAACAGCTGTATGTTGTTTAACCATGCAAAGCAACATGTCCTATTTATCATTTTCATGTTTTTGTCTGATTGACAGGACCATACAAATGTATGTATCTTGTATTAGAGCAGTTTAAATTTGGTGTTTTGAGTACAATTCTCATACTGACCACTGGATGTTTAACATGTCACCCCATGGCAAAGATTCTCTGAGAAGTAGAATTCTTGCTTTCCACAAAGATGGCCCAGGCTATAAGAAGAAACTGTAACTGAGTTACAGTACAGTGACCAGGGTCATAGGTCATACAAAGGTTTTCCAAGATGCACGAGTGCTGCCAGCATTGCTTTAAAGGTTGCAGAAGCAGAAGGTCCACTTGTCAGTGCTTAATCTAAGCACTGGCTAAGCACTGGCTAAGCAAAGGCTTCCCTCTGGGATGACAGCCATGTAAACCAACTTGTTGCAGTGTGCTGTCATCCCAGAGGGAAGCCTTTTCTGAAGCTGGCTCACAAGAAAGCCCGGAAACCACACACCAAAGCACACCACCAAAATGACAACTGCCCGGAAACCACACGCCAAAGCACACCACCAAAATGACAACTGCCTTACTAAGAAAGCTGAAGGTATGTCTCTAGACCTAAACACTATTGAGCACCTGTTGGGCATCCTTAAGCAGAAGGTGGAGAAGCGCCATATGTCTAACATCCAGCAGCTCCGTGATGTCATAATGGAAGAATGGAATCCAGAAAGAAGAGGAACCCAGCAACAACCTGTGCAGCTCTGGTGAATTCCATGCCCAGGAGGACTAAGGCAGTGCAAGAAAACAATGGTGCTCACACAAAGTATTGCCTTTAAACTTTCGACACAGTTTTGACATTTTCACTTGGGGTTTACTCACTTTTGGTGGAGTTATTTTCAGAGGACAGTAAATCTGTACTGAAATAAAAGCCTCACATTGACTACTCTAAAATATATCCCTGTTTTATTTCTATACTATTGTATTGTATAGTATAGTATTCATTATATATTGGGTATATTAATTTGCAGTAAACATTTATTTATTATTTGTAATTTGCAATAACCATCTGCATCCTGTGTTTCTGTGTATTTTTCTCAAGGTCAGAGGCTGCACCCATGCTCTCCTTAGATGAGCCGCTGGACCTGAAGCTGCCGAGAGGGCAAATTAATGGGCGGAGCAGAGGCTCCAAGTCCCTGCCCACTCTTATTTCCTCTCGGGTCATTGACAACAGGATTGGACATCTGCCAGATGCTGATGATGGTAAAGCAGATATTGTTCCAGAATCCCCTGGCTCCCCCCACAGAGGTAATCTAAGTGGCATATTAGTTAGCATATATATCTCTGATGCTAACCCATCCAGAGATTTTCTTACTTATTTTAAATATAAGGTCATAAGGTCACTCATGAAAACTAAGGAGGAACAATAATTGATTGTACCTCAGAGAGGATTTTCAAATGATTTTCATCATTTCTGAATACAGGTATACTCACATTTTGCCAGCCATTTTGACAGTAATGGCTGCATGTTTAGTTTTATTTAGAGGACAGTAAATCTGTACTGCTATACCAGCTGCACTAAAGTATATCCAAGTTTCATTTCTATAGTATTGTCCCTTGAGAAGATACACTAAAATGGTTGCTGAAATGTGTTGACTTATGATGGAGATGCATTTATTAATAATTTAACAAATTACAGTACATAATTTAGCAAAACAGAGGAATTTACACTACCAAAATGTATACATTTTACAGAATATATGTATGTGGCAACGGGCAAGTGCTCGCACTGGTTGGCAAATAGAGGACATAGCCGGACGCACTCTGTTCCAGTGTCCGGTGACAGTGATGAAAAGAACAGAGACAAGGGATAAAATTGGGCTTTGAAACACCAAATACACAAAAAATACTGAGACAACTGAAATCCGTCAACCTCTGGCTAGACTAAGGCATCTCACAAGGCAGGAGATGCGCAATGTAGTTCCAACGTAGAGTATGGAAATTTAAATGGCACGCAAAAATACAAATATTTTTACACATGTTTTGTAATGCTATCGTCAACTTAAGATTGAAAAATGTAGTCGAACCATCGTAACTCAGGGACTACCTGTACCTGTACTTTATGGAGTAAAAAAAAAAACAGATGGAAGAGATACTGAAGAACTAGATGGGAGAGATTTGTTTGCAGTAGTCTCCAGAGTAATTCCCAATCAACTTTAACACCTACTGAAATGTTCTACATCTTTGCACTAGGAGACTAGGAGTAGCCTGACTTTCATGTGCAATATTTTCAGAATTGTGGGTAATCCAATTCAGAATTTGAGATATGATCTACTGGCATGTGCGGGTAACACATTTTCATGCTGCGATTAATTTATAAGGTTTCCTCACAGTATATGGTATTGTCACGGTATTCAATTCCATGGAATCAGGTTTAACAGGTAAAAAAAATAAACCAACTTCAGTGTTTTAGTATCCTAGAAACAACTGTAATTATTTAAAATAAAATAAAAGTACCGCAAACATTTAAATACAAATAAGTAAAAAAAAAAAAAAAAAATGAAACTAAAGAATAAGAATGTATAAAGTGAGCATTTGTATGAAACAGAATAAAGTGCAAACTGAACAAAAGAACTTTTGTTATCTGCAATACACGTATTTTTTTTTTTAAATAACAAGCCAACAGGTTAGCTAATATAGCTAAATAAACATTTATAAACAGCAAGTTCACCTGCTCTGTGTGGCAGACAGTGTACAATTGTGTTGCAATTGTGTTGCAATCAATATACAATCAAAATATTTATCCTGGCACACTGTCAATATTATGTGCGCACGCATCTCTTGCTCAGCATACAGTGCATCTCTACGTGGGGATTTTTTACATCTGAGTGCACATGGCTCTTTTACGCAGCATACATGCAGTATACTTTGCTAAAAGAGCAGCTAATGCGCGTTCTAAAATTCTACATTTGGATCAATAATTATTCACTGTATTTTGAAGTGTCCAGGATAACAATACTGTGCATATCCATTACCGAAATTTATTGCATTACCAAATACCAGCACATGTCTATTTGTAACCTATGTGCTATACACTGATCCACCCCTAGGTCCCCCTCTAATGGTGTGTTGTGGAATCTGGTGCGTGAGTTAGGCCTCCACTGATTAAGGATGTTTGTCCAGCAGATCCCACAGATGCTCAATCAGATTGAGATCTGGCAAATTTGGAGACCAAGTCAACACCTTGAATAATTGCTCATGTTCTTCAACCACTCCTGACTAAATTCTTGGTATCCGTAATAGCATAGATAGATAACAGTGTATGCAGAATGCCTCTGAATACACTGTATATGCACATATATTCATTATGCCTTTTAAATGAAATAATCAGTTATTTACTTTGCCAGTGGTTATAAAGTTATGTCTGAACGGTGTATGTGATTAATTTCTGGGTTTTTTTTCTGTTATTAAAGTTATTCTGGTGTAACTGAATTGTGTAGAGTTAAATTTATATGTATTTTTAATGAGGTTGAAAATAGGAGAACATTATAACAATTTAAATATTTACTTGTTTAGGTGTACACATGGTGTGCCAGGAGAAGCCTGAACTCCACAAACCTCCTACAGTAGACTTTAGCATGTCTCCACCCTCTCATCATACACCCTGCTCTCCTGAACTAAGTAATGGAAATGGCACCTCTCATTTGTTTTCAGGGGTGAGTACAAGAATGCAACAATGTCAGAGAAGTATTTCACACAAAATTTCACACTATGACAAGCTTTTTTGGGTTTTTTTCTCCTTACTGTTTGGGTAAGGAGAAAGAGACTTCTCAACTTATCAAGGCTCATCTAGTGAAAATACACTAAAAATAGTAAAATGTATGTAGTATTTTTTGATTACAGAAAATTTTGATTTACAAATATCTGATTATAGTAATTTTAATAATAGGTTCTCAAGTGGCTTAATGGGAAAGTGTATACCCTGTTGTCCAGAGTCATGAGATGAAGATACCACAGCTATCTGCAGCCAGGAGCCCAAGAAAGCTAAATTGGTCATACTATCTGATAGGCGGGAAGGCATTTACAGATAATGTACAGATAATGATTGTCATACAGTCATTTTAGTTAATTCCTTTTATTATTTGAGCATGAGCAACATTTTTATTTCCCATTACTGAACAAAAAATTCTACACTGAAATATTTTATTTAAAAATTCTAACTAAATAGTAAGCAGTTGCAAGTTCTTTGATTGGGATAGCCAGTTCTGACTTCTACTTTGGTAACTCAAATTGGCCAAAAGAAATTCTAAAATCTTCGAAAAAAAACAAAAATATTTTGCAGTTGTAACTCTAACAACCTCTTTAACCAAGATCAGTGGTCTGGGAGCAGGAGGGGGAGGGGGTTTCTTATCAAATTTTCCCTGTATCCTTAACATAGGTGCTTTTCTATTTCCCGCTCAGGCCCAGCTGAAGGGATGCTGTCTTAAATCAGATTTAGAGAAAGATATGAGAATCCAGACCTCATGCTACTTAATTCAATTCAGTCCCAATTGAATTGAGGGCCTGCTGGCTGTGCTTAATCAACAGCTATAATCTTGCAGACCTTCCTCAGCCCCATTAACACTACCATCCCCACAACTGGCTGGCTCATTTTTTTTTTTATATTTGTCATGCACATTTCACACATAACTTAAGACTATGGAAGGATATTCCAGCCAATTTTTAAAAGGGATTGCAAATTGTATTTGCAATAGCGTTTTCCATATATGGATGCATAAATTATGACGTAATCCAAATGCAATTGCAAAACATGCATTACCATTTGCTTTCACTTTCATGAATGCACAGTGACTGTCAAATTTCAAATGGAAAAGCAAAGTCTATTGGCAACAGCATTTCCCATGTCCTACTAGTTATGACCACGTCATATTTAAACAGAAATATTAATTACCACATTTGCTTTTTCACTTTCTCTGCGTCGCATGTGTAGCCTTGCCAAAACACAAAATAAATCACAATTCCTTTTGCATTTAAAATTCCAAAGCCTTGCACCATTTGCATTTCTGATGTCTTACACTGAAAGCTGTCGACACTCAATCTGTCGTCACTCAATCGACAGCCAAGAGGGGAAATGCCAGTAATAGACGATTTTACAGAATGTTTTGAACATCGGTGGTAGTTGATGAAATTGAGGAGGACATTATGATGCCTGGCATGAAGCTGATGACAGTTTATACTCTACAGGTTTCCTCTTACACAGAAGCCATTTAGTTTTGGATAAGTTAAATGAGTTTGTGGCCTTGACAAACAGCAACATTAGTTATGTTGTTTGCACCAACCTAATTGCAGTGGCTAACAGGCTTTTTTTCTGGAGGACAGAACAATTTAAAGGGCCAGGGCATACCTTGATGGACATACGATTAGAAGATATTACTACGTGTGGTTACTCATGTATCCAGCTTGCACGACTATCAACTTGCTGCATGAGCACCATAAAATCTTCTCCACAATTTCACCGTCAACCTCCATTGTTTAAAGCATTCTGCAAAATCATCTATTACTTTTTTCTTCCTCCAGGTATTTATTTATTTATTTATTTATTTTTCGCAGTTTATTAAACCTTTCAAATAACAGACATTGTCATCATTCCACTGTTAAACACATTTAACAAATCCAAGCAGCATATCACAAACTCAAGTACAATAACAAAAATTTAATTAAAATAAGAATAATAAATTAATAAATCAAAATAAAATAAACACAAGCAAAAATAATGCCAACATGTAAAACTAAAATCACTTTTTATGCCTTAAAACAAGGAGAAACAAATCTACACTTGTGTATATAAAACTTCTAAAACTACAATTAACATATTATTGCAAAGAAATTCAATTTCTTTGTTTTGCATTAAAGATGCCAAATTTTACATTATGATTGTCAAAAGCAGGCATAAAATTTTTTTCTTTAACCACTCATACTATCTGTTCCAAAATGATGCAACAATAGTACAACTGTAAAAAAGATCCTGAGATTCAATATCTTTCAGGCATAAAGTACATACATTACTATCCAAAGCTCATTCTAAGAAACTCATTACATGGATAAATGTCATTGATTGTCTTGAAATGTACTTCTTTCATTTTAGGTAGCAAAGAAAGTTAAAGGTATCTAGTTCTGACTTTGATAGTGTCCGTTTTTAAAAACCTCTCACATAAAACTAGGGCTGAAGCGATTCCTCGAATGATTAAAATACAAAGAATCATCGAGGCAAATAATTTGCTTCGTTTAGTCAATTTAAGTACACACATAGCATTGTGTTTCCCTGCAGACATTTAATTCTAACGAACCACCAGCGAAACTTTATTAAAACACATTAAAAAACGTTTGCCTAATTCCACCTTTTTTTCCTCACAATTACAACTTTATTTCTTGCAATGGCGACTTTTTTTGGCAAATTACGCAGCGTCACCCCTCTGTAGTGCCAGGAAGCTCATGGTATCAAACTCATGGTATCAAACTAAGCCTCTGATCCCTGGAGAGAACTGTCTTACAATCAGCTCTGGAGGAGACGGAACAAGACAGATGAAGCAGAGGAGCCTCGTTCATACACCAGCAGCTTTAAACTTCAGACCCTCAACATGGTTACTGGTGGATGCACCAGAAATGTTGGATGTAAACGAGAAATAAAGTCAGAATTGCGAGGAAAAGAAAATCAGAGTCGCAAGGAATAAAGTCAGAATCATGAGAAATAAACTTACTCAAAAGTCGGTTGGACAAGCAGCATGGAGATGTTTAGTAGAGATGGTAGTGGAGTTTTTATTCAGGTTGTTTAAGATTTTGGAAGGTGAGAGGAAGCCTGAGGAATGGAAAAGGAATCTGCTGGTACCGATCTTTAAGAGTAAGGGAGATGTGCAGACCTGCAGTAACTACAGGGGAATAAAGTTGTGTGTGTGTGTGTGTGTGTGTGTATTTAGAGAAAGCATATGACAGGGTGCTGAGAGAGGAATTGTGATATTGTATGAGGAAGTCAGGTGCTTCAGAGAAGTATGTGAGGGTGGTGAGGACAGTGTGACGGCAGTGAAGTGTGCAGTAGGAACGACAGACTGGTTCAACTGCATCAAGGATCAGCTCTGAGCCCTTTCTTGTTTGCAGTGGTGATGGACAGGTTGACGAACGAGGTCAGACAGGAGTCTCCATGCACTATGATGTTTGCGGATGATATTGTGATTTGTGGTGAGAGTAGGGAGCAGGTTGAGAAGAGCCTGGAGGGGTGGAGATACACGCTGGAGAGAAGGGGAATGAAAGTCAGTAAGAGTAAGACAGAGTACGTGTGTATAAATGAGAGGGAGGGCAGTGGAGTGGTGCAGTTGCAGAGAGAAGAGCAGGAGAAGGTGGAGGAGTTCAGGTACCTGGGGTCAACAGTGCAAATTAATGGAGAGAGTGTTAGAGAAGTGAAGAAAAGCGTGCAGGCAGGGTGGAGTGGATGGAGAAGAGTGACAGGAGTGATTTGTGATAGAAGAGTATCTGCAAGAGTGAAAGGGAAAGTTTATAGGACTGTGGTGAGACCTGCAAAGTTGTATCATTTAGAGACAGTGGCATTGATTAAAAGACAGGAGGTGGAGCTGGAGGTAGCAGAGCTGAAGATGTTGAGGTTTTTGTTGGGAGTGACAAGGATGGACAGGATTAGAAATTAGTTTATTAGAGGGACAGCGCATGTAGGACGTTTCGAAGACAAGGTGAGGGAGGTGAGATTAAGTTGGTTTGGACATGTGCAGAAGAGGGACATGGGGTATATCGGTAGGAGAATGCTGAGGATGGAGCCACAAGAAGGGAGAAAAAGAGCAAGACCACAGAGGAAGTTTATGGATGTAGTGAGGGAAGACATACAGGTAGTTGGTTTGATAGAGGCAGATGTAGAGGACAGGGGGGTATGGAGACGGACAATCTGCTGTGGTGACCCCTAATGGGAACAGCCGAAAGAAGAAGACGACATGTAATTAAATTCCTCATAGCTACAGGAATTGCTTTTACAACTTTTACAAAGTAGTTCAAAGAAAGAAGCTGCACATGAACAGAAAAAAAGGGATTGACACCTGCTTAAGGTAGCTTAATTGTCTAAGTGGGGTTGTAGTAATACTAAGGCGTTGGCCATTAATAATAATAACCATACAAATATGCCTTAAAACCACACAAAAAAAATACTAGTGCAGTCTTTGCCTCACACTGTTTACCTGTGTAATGTACATGCATGGAGCATTTTATTAGGCATACTGTACTAATACTGGATAGGACCTTCTTTTGTACTTAAGACCTCAATAAATAAATATGCATAGGTGCATCGTGCAATTCATGTACATTTCTCAGGAGCACCCCATGCTGCAGTTCTTCCACATTTAAATGTGGATTTAAATCCATTAAATAAAAGTACATTGTCGTATTTGTGAAACCAGTTTGAGATTTCTTTTGCTTGTGACATTTTGCATTGTCATGCCAAAAGTAGACATTAGAAGGCTATGGGATTTTAGCATTGACTATTCATACAAGGAAGCTTGAATCTACTGATCTATGATCCGTGGAGTCGATGCCCAATTCTGACCCTACCATGCATCTACAGAAATCGAGTTTAAAGCTATAGTTTTTCAGTCTATAACTGTGCAGGTTGGTGAGAATGCAGCCTTGATTTTATGTTCTTGGATGATAGAAGTGGATTTGCATGATTCTATGCACTACACTATGCTGCCACATGATTGATCAGATAATTTTTCATAAATGTGTCAGTTGTTAAGATTCATATGCATGATCTAGAATAAGTTAGAAAATGTCCAGTCGAGTATAAATGTGTAGTACAGGTGAAAAAAGCATTTAAAATTATTTTGTTATTAAAAACAGCCTTTTATCAATCTTTAAACATCTTAAGTGTTTCCCCTAATTCTGTTTTACACTGATAGGACTCTGTTTTCCGTTGTGTTGAGAGAGGGGCCCCATCACAAGCCTTCCAGTTTTTTTTGCCAATTGGAGGAAGAGAAGGGCTTCATTTGTCATCCTCAATGTTTATTGGCAAGCCTAAGGATAAGAGGGCCTCCCCTGAACTTTCAGCAGACGAACAGCTGTCCTGTCGATGGAGGAAGGTGAGAGATTTTAATTTGAATAAATAATTAAGTTGAAATGTTGGAATCAAATTGCTTGAGCGTTATCCAAACAGATGTTATACTCTTCTAGTGTTCTCTATCCAATACACAGAAACACCTCATTCCCTCATAAAACTGCTCAGAGAAGAATGCATATGCTGTACCAGTTCTTTAATTCCATATCTACTTTGCAGTGCCAGTTGCTTTTTGACTCCCTGCAAGATTTAGTGGACCATGTAAATGACTTTCATGTAAAGCCTGAAAGAGATTCTGGGTATTGCTGCTATTGGGAAGGCTGTGCACGCAAAGGACGGGGCTTCAATGCAAGGTGAGAGGATAAGGTAAAGGATGATACGAATTCCACAGTAGTATCTATGACTTGATACTAGTATCTCTTTTAGGTACAAAATGTTAATTCACATTCGAACACACACCAATGAGAAGCCACACCGCTGCCCCACCTGTAACAAGAGCTTTTCACGTTTAGAAAACCTCAAGATCCATAATCGTTCACACACAGGTAAGCAATGCTGCTTTAAAATTACAGCTTTCTCCTTTTTGTTAAGTCTTTAGATATTTTTACATCCTGGCGTTATTTTTCAGGTGAGAAGCCCTACATTTGTCCTTATGAAGGCTGTAATAAGCGTTATTCAAACTCCAGTGACCGCTTCAAGCACACCCGTACACATTATGTGGACAAGCCATACTACTGCAAGATGGCTGGTTGTCTGAAGCGTTATACAGACCCGAGCTCTCTGAGAAAGCACATCAAGGCACATGGGCATTTTGTGGCTTCACAGGAACAACAGACAAGCCCAGGAGAAGGAGTTGGAGGACAAGGAGGAGGTGGGAACTCACCTGTGCCAAAGCCATCTCATGTTACAGGGAAAGAATCTGAGCTGAGCTACACCCATATCATCCTACCAAGTACGGCAGCTGCTTTCTTAGGCAGCTCTCTGCCCTTGTCATCTCTGAGTCCTAGACCCCTGGACTTGAGCATCCTGGGAAGTCAAAACTCACCTGTCCTGTCCTTCAATAGCCTGGCTAAATCCCCACTGATGCCTCCAGTCTACTCCAACTCAGCACTTGGCTTGCCTGTGGTGCCCGTTTTGTGCTCAGACCGCAGAGGACAAACAAAGGCCAGTTCTAGGGTGAATGAAGGTGAGGATGAGAGCCTTAGGGGCATCCTAAACCTCTCCACAGGATCGTCCCATGACCACTTGTCTTGGGTCGTCATTCCTTCAGGCTCCTTAATGTTGAAGCCTGCTGTGGTTAACTGAAAAAGATCTGAATATCAAAGGTCAAAGGGCTGAGACAGTCCTGTGACATATCTACCCTTTAATTTCCAGCATTCCATCTGTTCATTACCAAAGATACGTTTCCACTGTGGTCTTTTTAAGAAACAAAAGGGTTCCTTAATAATCATGTTACTGAATAATGTTCCTGTTTAATGTTTTTACTACAGTGTAGAGCTGTGACAATATAACAGTGACACAGCAACAAAATTTTAAAAGCTGAGATTAACTTTAGCCTTATCTGATTTTGCCTCACTGTATAAATTTTGTACCAACAATAATATAGTTTTTCAAACCATCACACAAATGTGTGATTAATTTGCCATCATCAGGCCAATCAATGTAGAAAATGCACTTCCAATTTTATGATTCACTAACCTCTGAATAACATGTATAACTGAATAACTATTTATTTTTCAGAAAACACTTTTTCTGAAAAGTATTTTATTATCCCTCACCCTTGACTAACATCACTAAATCTCTTTTACACTAATTTTTTCCTTGAGGCAGATGTAGGGGACAGGGTAGTATAGAGACGGATGATCCTCTGTGGCAACCCCTAATGGGAGCAGCCGAAAGAAGAAGAAGAAGAAGAGTTACTATATTACAGAAAACACCAGGCACGTTAGATTCTTACACACAAATACAGGATTAATAAGTTATATAGAAAAACAGGTGCAGTAGCTGGAGCAACCAGAAAGTCTTGTTTAAAAATGCATTAATATATGTACAGTATGAAAATATATTTTATAAATATACATATATTTACAATTTTGTCATAGCAAAATTTTGTCACAATTTTGTCATAGAAAGTTTTTAAGAAACTTATCAAACATGACTTGCGGTGGAAACGTATCTTATATGAACAGAGATAGTGTGTGAAAAAAATCTTATCAGTGGCCCAAGGACCATCACTTCTAGTTTTCTTGCCTATCTTTTTTTTGTTGTCTCCCAGTACAAACCGGAGTTTTAAGAATCTATGCCAATGTTTCAGTAAGCACTCGGCTGCTTATTTCTTATTGTTTGATTTAACACTCTGGACGCCAGTGTGCAAGACACACTAAGTGCACAATCTTCTGTAATGATTTATAGTTTGAGGTCACTTTATGGTGAACTGTAAAACTCCTTTGAGGGCTTTTCTTAAGATTATTCTGACAATGCAGGTTAAACTTGCATGCATGCAGTTTTTATTCAGGAAATGACACTGATTCAGTCATGCTTTGGCAGAGTTTGAGTGGTCAATTAATGTTTATTTAGTTCAGAGGACCATCAGTGCATTCCATGCCGCTATTTTAGTCATACACAGATCCTGTTTATTTGTCCACAGTCTGACAAACCTCTAGTGAGAGCTGCTATACTGTCTGGCTAACTGCTAGTTTATTTAATTGAACTGAGAGTTCAGTTGTGATGCATATAAACATTAAAACCTGTCCTTTTAGAAACGGCCACCATCACTATATACAATAAGGCAGGTTTAAATCTGGCTTTTAAATTAGCCACTGTAACAGACAAGACTCAGTTGAGTCTCAAGGTAGACAAAGGAGTTATTTTAGCTTACCACTTTACTGTAGATGACTGTTGCACAAATGCCACCTGTTGGACATTTGTTTTATTGACCTCACACACACTATGCTAGCACAGCATGCCACATATATACTGTATGTTTTTAAATGATAACAAATGTGAGGGAAAACCCTCACATGCAAACAAACACAATTGGTGTGCAGTTCAAGCCTCTGGAGCAAACGTGATTTTGAGACAAAATGACATAAGAATAACATTCCTTTTCTACTTATAATCTACATTTAAGAGCTTTTTCTTGAAAGAAAACACCTGAGTTTAATAGTCTCTTCCCAATTTAGGTCAGAAATCTTAATATTTCTTAATATCATTACTTGCCTGAAAGAAAAAAAAAAAAAAAAGATAATCAGATAATCAGTTGTAATGATTTTACTATTTTATTTTAAAACATTTAACTCTTGGAATTTTCCTAAGTTTCCTATCCCTGCACCTACCCCAAAGTCTTATAATTCCACAGTGGTTATGCTACATTTGGGAGCACTATATGGCTATTTTATGTTTTTTGTAGTGTTTGGACGAGACATTTCATTTGATGTTGATGTTGCTTTATCTCATTGTCTCTGCTATTGCTGCTTTACACTGAGCTTTCTCTCACAGTGCATTGAGGATTGAGGAATGGATGGTGACAGATTGGTGAGATGGACTGGAAAAGCAGTTTTTTAAAAATAAACCAATTCATCTCTGAGAATCACTCCAGGGAATTTAAGTCATGCAAGATAACTTAAGGCAATGATATACAATTAATGACAGGAAGACAGATTGTCTATCTGACATTTTGGATTTATATACCCCATGAAGGAAAATATAATGCTTTCAGTAATCCACTTAATGAACTTATTGTATATTAATCAGACTTCAGCATAAATAACCAGTCAAAGTCCAATGCCAATACAATCAATAAAAAAACATTTAATGCAGCTAACTGTATGAGTGAAAAGAAATGTACACAACTGCATTGCAAACATTTGTACTGATGCCATTTAAATGACTTTCAGAAAAGACCCATGGACCCTGGATTTGTGATGCAGCAATGCTACCAGAAAACATTACAATTAGAAAAAAACACACTGTCCCAGTAAACTCTGCTGGAATTAATATATTGATCCATCCAACTAAGGCAATCAGCTCTGGATATTTCATCTCCCGACTGTGTATCAGGTCCATAAATGTTCACCTCACAGCTATAGCACTTCCAGGCATTCCCCTATATTTTGCTTTATACAATTTAAACTTTTCTCTACTCTTTGCTATTCTGCTTGTTTGAGAAGGCTCATTATGACACAGACCCCCCAGGGTCTACACCATTTAATATATTAGAAAAGCTGTTTGACCCATTAACCCTTTGAGCACTCAAGCGAAGTATGTTTCAAGTTGCTTTTATAAACGAAACATTAGCAATAATTGGAATGGTTGGCACAGAGTGCTGGTTTGCCACTGACTATCAAAGTCTTCAATCCAGTTAACAACCAGCCTTAAAGCCTTTTTTTTTTTTTTAGCAAGGGCAGCATGTATACGGTACAAAATGCACCATTTCACTTTGGAAAAAGTGAAAAAATGGTCATTTAAAAAAAAAAAAATATATATATATATATATATATATATATATATATATATATATATATATATATATATAGATATAGAAAAAAACTTATTTTTACTTTTAAATATTTAACAAAAAACAATTTATGTGCCATAATGGTGCCCAAAGGGTTAATGCAAGACTATGGCTAGGAAAGGCCTGTATTCAGTTTTCTTTTCTTTTTGCACATTGAAATATTTTATATCAGTATTTTAACTTTTTCCAAGTGCCTTTTATTATAGGTGAAATGTAGAAGTTGCAGTATATTAAGTAATATACTATATTGCCTGTCAAAGTTTGGAAGCACCTTTATGGTTTTTTCAGACACTTACATTATCCTTTTATTTATATGCAACAAACTCAGTAAATTAATAGTACGAAGAGCTAATTAGACCAAACAAATGTAAAAATGTCAACAGTTTTACACTTTTGCCAATAGTTAGTTTCTCCAAACATTTAGCTGAAATTCTTTGCCAGGCATCTTATAAAATGTGAAAAAGGTTGGAGATTCCTTTCTGCCCTTGTGATCCAGTTCAACTCAGAGCAGTTCAATTGGATCTAGGTGTGATGACTGTGCAGGCCATTCAATGATAAAACAAACAAAATAAACATGCACCTCAAAAACAATAAAAGACTAGGTGTTTCCACAACTTTGACAAACACTTATTTATATATATATATATATATATATATATATATTGCATCATGTTCTTAAGTTGAACATGCAAACGCTCTTTAATTGGTACAACACAAGTGTGATCCTGTTTCAAAGGAATTTTATTACAATATTTTGATGTTTGATGTCAATGAAAACAAAATAAATGTTTCATAATTTTGGATTTGATATATTAAGCTGTACTGCATCTTTTCTGACTCCTGTATTGGTAGAATAAAAGTTTAGGATCCACATTATAGAGCAGCTTAAAAGGCTCAGCGTATTAATTTCATGCAGATTAGTAGAAAAGAGGGTTTCTTTGTGTAATATTTTTATGTAAAATGATAGCATTGAAATTATTATTTATTGTAATATTTTGTAAGGAAACTCAATGCTAAAGAAGAGTGTGGCTTTATTTTGGTGGGCACATTATTTACAGTAGAAGGACAGAGGAAAGGAGGAGATGAACAATAGGATCATGTTTGTGGGTCTTTCTGCTCTGGCGGATTGTCCTGCCTCTGAATTGTAAGCTCTTCATCGAGACGCTCCTTAGCCCTCACCACCTGCAAACAAACAACTTCTTAAAACCAACACTTAAAAAGACCAAATTTTACTATGGATCATTCTCCAAACGGGCAGGTACGGCTCTAGCAGTATTCATCCTCGCCAAAAATTTTAACACCATTTGAGAATTATCCTCCAGTGGTTAACATTGTATTTTATTTTTAAATTACACTTCGATGGCTTACATACCTTAGACTGCAGGTAGAAAGAGCCACCAACTGATTTGTCATTTACTTTAAACAAATGTTCATAATTCTGCAAGAAATAAATTTAAATGTCACTTTGGTGAAATGATGGCACTGTAGCTCATGTTCTTGACCATGTTCTTGAGCTGCAAGATGAAACTTTGGCATACCTTCTGGATTTTTTCTGGGTTCAGTGATGATACATTCAGAATCTGTTGTGCTTCCTGCAGACTCATGCCAGTGAAGCTGGAGACTGCAGCCGATTGCTTACCTGCTCTACCTCTCGCCTCCGCTGCAGCCTGACTGGCTGCATAAACACAGT
This sequence comes from Silurus aristotelis, assembly GCF_946808225.1. NCBI lineage: Eukaryota > Metazoa > Chordata > Actinopteri > Siluriformes > Siluridae > Silurus > Silurus aristotelis. The sequence goes on along the minus strand of NC_139590.1, from coordinate 17,481,574 downwards.
GGCAAAATTAGAACCATGAATTTTTCAAGCTACTAGGGTTAAACACCAGAATGAGAGAGTTCTGTTAAACTGAATATTAGCATGGCAGTGTTTCAGCAGCAGGCAGGAGTCCACAAGTGCTGATATTTGAGTAAAAAAAAGTGTCTTTGTGACACAAAGTGTATAAAATTTTTGTTTGTATGTTTTTGGTCCATCGCGCGCGCGCACACACCATAATACCAAAGGGGTCAAAAGCTGAATTCAGCATTTTGTCCGGATATAAGGTTTCTAAAAAAAAATGTTTATATATATATATATGTGTGTAATACTACATTGCAGTTGTTGTTCGTGTAGCAGGATTTCCCAGTAATAACCTTGCTGAGAAACCAGCTTTGTTTGTTCAGCTAAGAGCTGCTAAATTACAGATCGAGTGCTTTAAGATGGTAAACCATCTTTACTAGCTGGTAGAAGGTTTTTCAGCTTATATGTACCTTGTATAAACATTGATCAATCAGTGTTAGAAGTGTACTTTTATGCTGCAAGATTTGATTTAAAGTTTTATAATTTAAAAAGCATTAAAAATCAGACTTCAGACTTGCAATTAAAATGTCCTTTTGAATGTGCAGGTGCATGCTTCGCCTGGTAGCTAGTAAAACCAGCGTTTTTTAAGGGAATGTGCAAGGAAGTAAAGACACAAGTTCACGTGGACAGTAAGCTGGAGTGTGAGCTCAGTGTGAGTAACCTGCCTGCAAACTCCTGTCGTAAAGCACGTGCGAAAGCCCGGCCCACTACCTGCACTCCCATCACCACGATCTGAGCCAGGTACTTCGCCTGGAACATCACAACAAAACACGTGCGCAATGAATACAAGCTGCAATTTCTGTGCAGAATTCCATCTAATTCGTCAATGTATTCAGTCTCGAGAGGACCTGGAGTAGGAGTAAACATAATGCAATGTAGAAAGAAGACGTCAATTTTGGCTGTTGCAGCGGTTATATAAAACTCACAGGTTTGCTCAGCGACTTTGCTATCAAATAAATATACAGTATAGTCTCCTGATTACAAAGAGAGAATATACGCACTTACCATTAATCAGCTCCCTTTACAAGCACTGCTAAAGTGTAAAAGCGAGTCAGAACATCCACAATTGCTCATGTACTTTCTTCAAGGTGATGGAGGAGATGAACGCACCAAAGATGAACAGTGTGTTTCCGCTTGTCTACTGCTCTTTGTGGCCGCCTGCTGGCTGGAGGGCTTTCAATACCGTGGGCTTATTATCCATTCAATTCAAGTAAATGTTGTGCTTTTCACAATGGATATTGTCTCAAATCAGCTTTACAGAAGGTAACAATTATAGAACAAACATGTTAGTAGAAATGTGAATTTATTCCCTATGTGCAAATGAGGCGACCGTGGCAAGGAAAATCCATATTTATTAGGATGACAACACACACACACACACACACACACACACACACACACACACACACACACACACAAAAAAAAAAAAAAAAAATCCTAAATCTACTTATACAAATTTTTGGCACAGGATAATTTCAATAATTTCCTAAAACACATTTATTAATAATAATTAAAATACTCCCATACAAGCTGCTGGAAAAGCTGGAAACACAACTGCATAGAATGTATTTGTATGCTGTAGCATCAAGATTTTCCTGTATTAGACTCAAAAAGCCCAAAGAAAATAGAACAGTACTGCACACTACAGATGGATAACTGACCCTGAACATACATCAAAAGCAAATCAAAAGCTTCTTAAAACAACAAAGACACCCAAATGCTCTGATGGTGATTGGAATATGGGAGAAAAATCTCAAAAGAGGAAACTCAGTATTATCCATCTAATGTCCACGGGTTCCAGACTTTAGTCAGTCATTTAACTACATAGGACTTGCTTCCAAAATAATCCATATATATATATATATATATATATATATATATATATATATATATATACACACACAGTGAGGAAAATAAGTATTTGAACACCCTGCTATTTTGCAAGTTCTCCCACTTAGAAATCATGGAGGGGTCTGAAATTGTCATCGTAGGTGCATGCCTTTAAAATGTCCACCTCCACTACATTTATTATCCTAAATTAGATGCACCTGTTTGAGGTCGTTAGCTGCATAAAGACACCTGTCCACCCCATACAATCTGTAAGAATCCAACTACTAACATGGCCAAGACCAAAGAGCTGTCCAAAGACACTAGAGACAAAATTGTACACCTCCACAAGGCTGGAATGGGCTACGGGGAAATTGCCAAGCAGCTTGGTGAAAAAAGGTCCACTGTTGGAGCAATCATTAGAAAATGGAAGAAGCTAAACATGACTGTCAATCTCCCTCGGACTGGGGCTCCATGCAAGATCTCACCTCGTGGGGTCTCAATGATCCTAAGGAAGGTGAGAAATTAGCCCAGAACTACATGGGAGGAGCTGGTAAATGACCTTAAAAGAGCTGGGACCACCGTTTCCAAGGTTACTGTTGGTAATACACTAAGACGTCATGGTTTGAAATCATGCATGGCACGGAAGGTTCCCCTGCTTAAACCAGCACATGTCCAGGCACGTCTTAAGTTTGCCAATGACCATTTGGATGATCCAGAGGAGTCATGGGAGAAAGTCATGTGGTCAGATGAGACCAAAATAGAACTTTTAGGTCATAATTCTACTAAACGTGTTTGGAGGAAGAAGAATGATGAGTACAATCCCAAGAACACCATCCCTACTGTGAAGCATGGGGGTGGTAGCATCGTTCTTTGGGGGTGTTTTTCTGCACATGGGACAGGGCGACAGCTCTGTATTAAGGAGAGGATGACCGGGGCCATGTATTGCGAGATTTTGGAGAAAAACCTCCTACCCTCAGTTAGAGCATTGAAGATGGGTCGAGGCTGGGTCTTCCAACATGACAATGACCCGAAGCACACAGCCAGGATAACCAAAGAGTGGCTCTGTAAGAAGCATATCAAGGTTCTGGCGTGGCCTAGCCAGTCTCCAGACCTAAACCCAATAGAGAATCTTTGGAGGGAGCTCAAACTCCGTGTTTCTCAGCGACAGGCCAGAAATCTAGAGAAGATCTGTGTGGAGGAGTGGGCCAAAATCCCTCCTGCAGTGTGTGCAAACCTGGTCAAAAACTACAGGAAACGTTTGACCTCTGTAATTGCAAACAAAGGCTACTGTACCAAATATTAACATTGACTTTCTCAGGTGTTCAAATACTTATTTGCAGCTGTATCATACAAATAAATAGTTTAAAAAAATCATACATTGTGATTTCTGGATTCTTTTTTAGATTATGTCTCTCATAGTGGACCCCTCTATAATTTCTAAGTGGGAGAACTTGCAAAATAGCAGGGTGTTCAAATACTTATTTTCCTCACTGTAGATGTTGTGTTTCCAGCAGTTAGTGTGTGGTAAACACACAGAGTAGACATGATGGGGCTAGCAGACTAAATATAAGTTTAATGTTTAGGTGCTATTGAAATGTTTATAATATTTAAGTATTTAAATATTTTTTTAATCATATTTTAGTAACATCTCTTGCTTTACTATTCTTCTAACAATCCCCAGCCCACACTGCTCATCACACTCAAAATGCCTGTTTTATTTGCAGTTGCTCACCTGTAATTTGCAGTATGGACACTGAATTTAGCTAAATATCTAAACAACAAAATGTTGTTTTGTTGTAATTTTTTTTAGATTATGTTTCTCACAGTGGACATGCACCTACGATGACAATTTCAGACCCCTCCATGATTTCTAAGTGGGAGAACTTGCAAAATAGCAGGGTGTTCAAATACTTATACTGTATGTGTGTCTATTTTTGAACTTGTAAAAACATGAACTATAAAAAAATAGCAGAACAGGTTTACTTTGTTAGAGTGTGTATTATTGTTCTCACTTACTTTTGTGTTTAAATCGTTTGTGGTTGATTTTGATAACAGATTTATTCAAATTATGCACAGGCTTTACCAGTAACCCAGCCATTGGGGAGGCACAAGCCAGTGCACTCTTAGTGCCGGTCTCAAGCCCGGATAAATGGGGAGGGTTGCGTTAGGAAGGGCATCCAGCGTAAAAGATGTGCCAAATCGAATATGCGGGTCACGATTAAGAATTTCATACCGGATTAGTCGAGGCCCGGGTTACCAAAGACCGCCACAGGGATCGTTGGCCAACAGAGTACCGGTGGAAATTGGGCTACTGTTGGCCAAAGGAGGAGAAGGAGAGGTGGAAGACGTCTACAGAGGCGACAGGGAAAGGAGAAGTGTAGGAGAGTAGAGGTTAAGGTTGGTACTATAAATGTTGGCACTATGACTGGTAAAGGGAGAGAGGTAGCTGATATGATGGAGAGGAGAAAGGTAGATATGTTGTGTGTTCAGGAGACCAAGTGGAAAGGGAGTAAGGCCAGAAACATTGGAGGTGGGTTTAAACTGTTTTATCATGGTGTGGATGGAAAGAGAAATGGTGTAGGGGTGATTCTGAAGGAAGAGTACAGTAAGAGTGTAGTGGAGGTGGAGAGAGTTTCTGATAGGCTGATAGGGTGATGATCAGCTGGAAGTTGAAGGGATGATGATATATGTCATCAGTGCCTATGCTCCACAAGTCGGCTGTGAGATGGAGGAGAAGGAAAAATTCTGGAGTGAATTAAATGACGTGGTAGATGGTGTACCTAGAAATTAACGATTGGTGATTGGTGCAGACTTTAATGGACATGTAGGTTTAGGGAACAGAGGTGATGAGGAGGTTATGGGTAGGTATGGCCTAAAGGAAAGGGAATGTCGAAGGGCAGATGGTGGTAGATTTTGCTAAAAGGATGGAAATAGCAGTGGTGAATACGTATTTTAAGAAGAAGGAGGATCATAGGGTGACCTATAAGAGTGGAGGAAGGTGCACACAGGTGGATTATGTTCTATGTAGGAGATGCAACCTGAAGGAGATTGGAGACTGTAAGGTGTTGGCGGGGGACAGTGTAGCTAGACAGCATCGGATAGTGGTCTGTAGGATGGTTTTGGAGGCGAAGAAGAAGAGGAGGAGAGTAAGGACTGAAAGAAGAATAAGATGGTGGAAACTGAAGGAGGAAGAGTGCAGTGTGAGGTTCAGGGAAGAGGTCAGACAGAGGCTCGGTGGTGGTGAAGAGGTGTTGGATGATTGGGTAACTACTGCAGGAGTGATAAGGGAGACAGCTAGAATAGTACTTGGTGTGACATCGGGAAATAGAAAGGAAGACAAACAAACGTGGTGGTGGAATGAGGAAGTGCAGGAGGGCATAAGGGGAAAGATGTTAACAAAACAGAAGTGGGATCGACATGGTGATGAGAAAAGTAGGCAGCAGTAGAAGGAGATGCGGCAGAAGGTAAAGAGGGATGTGGCGAAAGCCAAGGAAAGGGCATACGGGGAGCTGTATGAGAAGTTGGACACTAAGGAAGGAGAAAAGGATTTGTACCGATTGGTCAGGCAGAGCGACCGAGCTGGGAAGGATGTGCTGCAAGTTAGAGCAATAAAGGATGGAGATGGAAATGTGTTGACTAGTGAGGAGAGTGTGTTGAGAAGGTGGAGGGAGTATTTTGAGCAGCTGATGAACGAGGAAAATGGGAGAGAGAGAAGGTTGAATGATGTGGAGTTGATGAGTGAAGCAGGAGATGGATAGGATTAGTAAGGAGGAAGTGAGAGCAGCGATTAAGAGGATAAAGAGTGGAAAGTCGGTTGGACCAGATGACATACCTGTAGAAGCATGGAGATGTTTAGGAAAGATGGCAGTGGAGTTTTTAACCAGATTGTTTAACCAGATTCTGGAAGGTGAGAGAATGCCTAAAGGAATGGAGAAGGAGTGTGCTGGTACCGATCTTTAAGCATAAGGGAGATGTGCAGACCTGCAGTAACTACAGGGGAATAAAGTTGATCAGTCACACCATGAAGTTATGGGAAAGAGTAGTGGAAGCCAGGCTGAGAGAAGAGGTAACCATCTGTGAGCAACAGTATGGTTTCATGCCGAGGAAGAGCACCACAGATGCCTTATTTGCTTTGAGAATGTTGATGGAGAAGTATGGAGAAGGACAGAAGGAATTGCATTGTGTATTTGTGGATTTAGAGAAAGCGTACGACAGGGTGCCAAGAGAGGAGTTGTGGTATTGTATGAGGAAGTCAGGTGTTTCAGAGAAGTATGTGAGGGTGGTGCAGGACATGTATGAGGACAGTGTGACAGCAGTGAAGTGTGCAGTAGGAACGACAGACTGGTTCAAGGTGAATGCTGGACTGCATCAAGGATCAGCCCTGAGCCCTTTTTTGTTTGCAGTGGTGATGGACAGGTTGACGGACGAGGTCAGACAGGAGTCTCCCTGGACTATGATGTTTGCGGATGATATTGTGATTTGTGGCGAGAGTAGTTAGCAGGTTGAGAAGAGCCTGGAGAGGTGGAGGTATGCGCTGGAGAGAAGGGGAATAAAAGTCAGTAGGAGTAAGACAAAGTACATGTGTGTGAATGAGAGGGAGGGCAGTGGAGTGGTGCGGTTGCAGGGAGAAGAGGTGGAGAAGGAGGAGGAGTTCAGGTACCTGGGGTCAACAGTGCAAAGTAATGGAGAGGGTGTTAGGGAAGTAAAGAAAAGAGTGCAGGCAGGGTGGAGTGGGTGGAAAAGAGTGACAGAAGTGATTTGTGATAGAAGAGTATCTGCAAGAATGAAAGGGAAAGTTTATAGGTCTGTGGTGAGACCTGCAATGTTGTATGGATTAGAGACAGTGGCATTGCGTAAAAGGCAGGAGGCGGAGCTGGAGGTAGCAGAGCTGTAGATGTTAAGGTTTTTGTTGGGAGTGACGAGGATGGACAGGATTAGAAATGTGTTTATTAGAGGGACAGTGCATGTTGGACGTTTTGGTGACAAGGTGAGGAAGGCGAGATTGAGATGGTTTGGACATGTGCAGAAGAGGGACATGAGTTATATTGGTAGGAGAATGCTGAGGATGGAGCCACCAGGAAGTAGGAAAAGAGGAAGACCAAGGAGGAGGTTCATGGATGTGGTGAGGGAAGACATGCAGGTAGTTGGTGTGAATGAGGCAGATGTAGAGGACAGGGTGGTATGGAGACAGATAATCCGCTCTGGCGACGCCTAATGGGAGCAGCCGAAAGAAAAATAAATTAATTAATTAATTAAAAATGCACAGGCTTTAACAGTAGTTCATTAATAAGACACACTATTAATTACTTAATCATATCACAGGTTCCTAACTCTGGTAACTCTGGTCCCATCTTACTTCCTACACAGTATTTAAATTTCTTCAACAAAGCTGATTACCCAGCTAATGAAGAAGTTGTTTGTTATTAGTGCAGGGCAACACTGAAGTGTGCTCCAGGACTAGCATTGGAAACCTGCACTGTAAAAGTGCTAGAAAAGCAGACTGTGAAACAGTGCTAGTAATAAACAGATTCATTAGTATTCTGGAAGAATCATTTTAGGTTCCAGGTAGAACACATCAACAGTGGGTTTGAATAGAGTAATAGAGCATTTATTGGAGCAAATTCCAATAAGATTTTTTTTGTCATCTCAGAACCATTACCAATACAAATAATCTCTGAGTAACTTGCACTCTAAAAAGTAAAAGTCTTTTAATGTAGGAAATTATTTTTTAAATGTTTTTATTCATGAATTATTACAAAAGGTACTCTTTATTTGTAAGTGGTGTATATTTGTATATATTCAGATGCTTGACACCCCCCCGCCCCCAGTAAGAGAAAAAGTAAGAATAATCAATTTGTATAAAGTAGTATATTTTTCATGATTTTTAGAAAATGCTAAATAATTAAACAAATATTATTATTTGAATGTATGTGTATAAGCACAAACGCTCAACTGTTCTGAAACTTGCAGATGTCTTCTGTCACCTAATCAGAATATTATTGTTGTATGTGATACATACCTGACTGGGAATTTTATTTTGCCAGTTCACATTACTAATACACCTGCTGGCAAAGGTGAACAAACTCAGGGAACACTTTTTAAATAGGAATAATATTTTTAAATACAATCACAATTTGCCTGAGATATGAAGACTGCAAAAAATGTTTCATGTAATGGCAGTTTCAATAATGTGTAATTTTCTGACACATGATGCATGCATTTTAGAAATTAAAAGTACTAAGTAGTACTAAGAAACATGCATTTTAGAAATTCTGTGTTCTTGGGGTTGAGAAGCTTCTGGAACATTGTTACAGTGTCAGACATATGTAACCATATAAAAATGAATTCTGATCAACAGATAAAATCGCATGCAATGCTGAGAGGCTCAGTAAACAATCACTCAGTCTGACTTATTAGTAAGTCTGCAAGTACCTGAACACTTGTTTGCTAACCACAGGAATGCCTGTGATAAAAAAATACCTTTATCTCTGACTGACTGATGCAAAAGATGTTTGTTGTATTTTGTGATGAATAATTGTATGTATTACAGTGTGGCCTTCAGTCTAGCACTCAGGAATGACCTAAATATCAAGCAGGACAAGATGTTTCTTTAATTTTCTTTTGATGGCCAGCAAGGTTTCTCATTAGTCATCCTGAAAGTGTAAATAAAAAAAGGCACATAAATACACAAAGCATAGAGGAATTCTAGAGAATACTGAGGCTAATCACATAGAGTATTTGAAATCTATCAACATAAATATATTTATTTTGGATATCCACATATTTTTACCCATTCATCTTCTGCCACCCCCTCAAATAATTCCTGTGGCAGTGGATCTTCTCTGTTTCCCAATTTAGCTACCATAGCACTCAAAAGCTGCAATGAGAAACATTACACAACATGACACAAAATCTCCAACAGAACTTAATTCTAACAAATACAACAAAAAGCTTCTGCTCTTAATACCTCCTCCTTTTTCTGTTCATCTGTCTTCTCTTCAAGGTACACAGAAGAGGGGAGGTATTTCCTCACTGGTGCTTCCTTGGGAGCCTCGCAGACTGGTTGGCAACGAAAGAAAAACATTTTGTTTAGATATTTAGCTAAATTCAGTGTCCATACTGCAAATTACAGGTGAGCAACTGCAAATAAAACAGGCATTTTGAGTGTGATGAGCAGTGTGGGCTGGGGATTGTTAGAAGAATAGAAAAGCAAGAGATGTTACTAAAATATGATTAAAAAAAGTATTTAAATACTTAAATATTATAAACATTTCAATAGCACCTTAACATTAAACTTATATTTAGTCTGCTAGCCCCATGTCTACTCTGTGTGTTTACCACACACTAACTGCTGGAAACACAACATCTACAGTGAGGAAAATAAGTATTTGAACACCCTGCTATTTTGCAAGTTCTCCCACTTAGAAATCAAAGAGGGGTCTGAAATTGTCATCGTAGGTGCATGTCCACTATGAGAGACATAATCTAAAAAAGAATCCAGAAATCACAATGTATGATTTTTTAACTATTTATTTGTATGATACAGCTGCTAATAAGTATTTGAACACCTGAGAAAGTCAATGTTAATATTTGGTACAGGAGCCTTTGTTTGCAATTACAGAGGTCAAACGTTTCCTGTAGTTTTTCACCAGGTTTGCACACACTGCAGGAGGGATTTTGGCCCACTCCTCCACACAGATCTTCTCTAGATCAGTCAGGTTTCTGGCCTGTCGCTGAGAAACACGGAGTTTGAGCTCCCTCCAAAGATTCTCTATTGAGTTTAGGTCTGGAGACTGGCTAGGCCACGCCAGAACCTTGATATGCTTCTTACACAGCCACTCTTTGGTTATCCTGGCTGTGTGCTTCGGGTCATTGTCATGTTGGAAGACCCAGCCTCGACCTATCTTCAATAACTGAGAGAAGGAGGTTGTTCCCCAAAATCTCGCAATACATGGCCCCGGTCATCCTCTCCTTAATACAGTGCAGTCGCCCTGTCCCATGTGCAGAAAAACACCCCCAAAGCATGATGATACCACCCCCATGCTTCACAGTAGGGATGGTGTTCTTGGGATGGTACTCATCATTCTTCTTCCTCCAAACACGTTTAGTGGAATTGTGACCCAAAAGTTCTATTTTGGTCTTATCTGACCACATGACTTTCTCCCATGGCTCCTCTGGATCATCCAAATGGTCATTGGCAAACTTAAGACGTGCCTGGACATGTGCTGGTTTAAGCAGGGGAACCTTCCATGCCATGCATGATTACAAACCATGACGTCTTAGTGTATTACCAACAGTAACCTTGGAAACGGTGGTCCCAGCTCTTTTTTAGGTCATTGACCAGCTCCTTCTGTGTAGTTCTGGGCTGATTTCCCACCTTCCTTAGGATCATTGAGACCCCACGAGGTGAGATCTTGCATGGAGCCCCAGTCCGAGGGAGATTGACAGTCATGTTTAGCTTCTTCCATTTTCTAATGATTGCTCCAACAGTGGACCTTTTTTTACCAAGCTGCTTGGCAATTTCCCCGTAGCCCTTTCCAGCCTTGTGGAGGTGTACAATTTTGTCTCTAGTGTCTTTGGACAGCTCTTTGGTCTTGGCCATGTTAGTAGTTGGATTCTTACTGATTGTATGGGGTGGACAGGTGTCTTTATGCAGCTAACGACCTCAAACAGGTGCATCTAATTTAGGATAATAAATGTAGTGGAGGTGGACATTTTAAAGGCAGACTAACAGGTCTTTGAGGGTCAGAATTCTAGCTGATAGACAGGTGTTCAAATACTTATTTGCAGCTGTATCATACAAATAAATAGTAAAAAAAATCATACATTGTGATTTCTGGATTTTTTTTTTTTTTAGATTATGTCTCTCACAGTGGACATGCACCTACGATGACAATTTCAGACCCCTCCATGATTTCTAAGTGGGAGAACTTGCAAAATAGCATGGTGTTCAAATACTTATTTTCCTCACTGTAATTTGATTAATCACAATCTCTTGTCTGGAAAACTTCTCAATCAAATCACATACAAATATGGACTGAATTTCGAAAGGGTAAGTTTTATGTGGTATTCAGCTCAAATCAGGTTTGTGTGAAGGCCAAGCTTAATCTGCTAGTCTAAGCAGGCTTTTATCATTAGGATGTGGTGCAGTACCAGGGGTCATGTCTTTAGGTTTCAGGCTGATCTTGCGGTGCTCTTTGTCAGAACCGGAGAGCCATGCAGCAGCACTCAGAGCTGATTCCCACCACGCTGCTGTCTCAGGGAACACATCATCTTGAAAGAACTCTTTCTGCACCAGAAATATATGAATCGGGTTAAAAAACATTTAGAAACACATTATCGGTCACTAGATGGCACTACTGTATTTTGTTTACAAATAACCGTGGCTGAGCTCTGACTCACTCTGACTCGAGGCACTTTGAAGGCCACTGGCTCAATGGAGGTCTTGCCAAGTCTGACAGCTCTGGCCACCTCTACATCATGTACATCACATACTGTCTTTGGCAGGAAGCACAAGCCCTGTTTACAGTGGACAATAGTTATAAAATCTATAAACTAAAACAGTCTGAGAGAAGATTGATGTTTTGTTTATACCTTGTGTGGCTCAGAGGAGTGGAAGCTGCTGCACTCCATAAAGTAAGGGGCATTTGTTACGATCTCATAGATGTATACACGTGTGTCACCCTAACAGGAAAGAAATCAGAAAAAAGATTTTGAAGCATGAGATGACTTAGGTAACTTGACATATTTTGTAGTAGTCAGTAAGCAGTAGCAAATCTGGTTTACTCTTTAGCACATTTAATTAACCCTAAAAGCATTTATTTGTAACTTATACTTATAAATGAGATATTATTTGCACATTTCCAGCACCTTCCCTGTGAGAATGAGAAGGCTGGTGTCAGGATCATAGAAAGGAATGAGGGTTGAGGGTGAGACATCAGCAGGTGTAGTAGCCACAGGTCCAGGTGACAAAGACTCAGCAGAAAATAGGTAAAGGTTTCGCTCACTGCGACTGCAGGCAAAACCAGGAAGTAAAGAAATATTATTGTCAATTGTTCCATGCCAACATTCCAAATAACTGGAACACCATTATGGTAGTGTTACTATTATGCTATTGACTTTTGCTTACCAATCAAACCCTGACACCAGCAGGTACTGGCCGTTGCACACCCAGACTACACGGCCACCTCTGTGGCCTTCAGGACCAGGTCCCTCCTACAGGAAAAGACAGAGGAAAAGTATGAGATTGTTTCCAATGTTATATATGATTTTAAATGCCTTTTTTTAATCACTTGCCTGGATGGGCTCAGTAGACTTGCGTGGTTCAAACAAACGCACTTTTCCATCTTTACAAACAGTAGCCAGAAACTTGCCACTGGGACTCCAAGCTATTCCAAATATCTGTGAGACAGCAGTTGTTAGCTGTAATCTTCTGTCACCGCAGGTTTTTAGCAGGCTGTTGTCTATTAGCTTGTTTAAATGCACCTGGTACTAGACAGGGGCTCTCACCTGATCTTGGTGTCCACTGAGTTTCTTGACTTCTCTTTTATTTTCCAGGTCCCACAGACGCACAGTCATGTCATATGATGAGGACACCAACAGACCTGAGGCATGTGGGTGGAACTTGATAGAGTAGATTTTCTCAGTGTGTCCTGTGATGGAGTGGATGTTCATGTCATTCAAAATGAAGTACAAATAATTGTTTTTGTGAAAAAGTCCTTTTCTTACCCTGCAGAACACACTCAGGTTCAGTCAATGTTTCCACCAGGCCACCTTCTGGAATCTTCCACACACGGATCTTTGCATCATCACCGGCTATATACAAGAATGGAGTGGATTAACACTGTTCTGACATATTCATTACAAATACAAGTTAATTAACTCTTTATTAAAACCAGTATAATTTTCTTTAATTATAAATAAGTATTATTTAGTTATTCGTCATAGCCTATTTTTCAGTAACAGTTAATTCCTTCTATTTACCATGCACCAGCTCACAAGCAAAAATGTGAGAATATACACGATGTAATGATGGCCTGGGCTATGAAAAGGCTTCAGCATCATGTGTTAGCAGTATTTCATATAGAGTATGCCTTTTAATATACACACATTATTGTTTGCTTGCATACATTTTTGATCAGTCAAGACAGACTTTCTTTTTTATGCATGACATTAATCTGCATAATTTGATTGATTGGTAATTTGATTGTTAATGCCACTGTTTGTCACCTCAACCCACAACACAACCCACAACACAAATGGGCTAACATTTGGGGCCAAATTCTAAGTAGAATTTTTTTTTCAAGTTCCTATCTGTCCTGCTGTGTTTTTTAAAATCATGCTTAAGTGTTTGGCAACTCCAAATAAATCCATGCAAATCCATTAAATACAGCATGATTGACACAACACAAAAGACCTTCATGAACATCCCTGTCTACACAAACATCTGGCAACCAATGCACTGTGTCACAGTATAGAAGATGTCTTTCTCTTAAAACTTTCTAAAAGAATTGTGCCACCTTTTGTTCACTACACTTTCCGAAAAGCCTAGGCATAGGATCCATATGGTACACTGCCACTTCACATGATTATTTTAACTGCCATGAACGTTTCAAATTAATTTACGATATTATTACAAACAAAATATTGATTTAAGTTGTTTTACATTGATTTTAGATCGCTTAAAAAAGCCAACAATCAAAAACATATCAGAATGCATGTTTAAATCAACAACTACAACTTACCAACCACCAGCTTGTGAGGGTTAAAAGGATCCCAGCAGAAGTCAGCTACACTGACTGAGTTCTGGATGGTGGGCAATGCTGTGTCTGGCAGCTTCCCAGGCTGAGAGAGCTGTAATTTCACAATAACACAACAGAATACCATATAATCCGAATCTGTCCATTACAGGGGTGTGACTATTAGACTGCCATAGATTTAGGAAACTGTAAATGGCTGCACTAACTTACTAAATTACTACCACTTAAATTACAGACCATTCTGAAACAAAAGCTTCTAATATTGTAGCACCTCAAGCACAGCAATCTGTCCTCCTGCAATGGCCAGAGGCACTGCCACCCGCTGCCCATTGGCAGCGAAGCCATCGCACTCGCCAGGTGTAGTCAGACTCATGCCACGCAGGTTGGTAATGTGGGTGTCACGATGCAGAAGAGTGCCTTGAATGTGACGGAACTTGGAGCTTGGGCCTGCACAATAGGGTAGACATGTAGCATATAGCATACCAGGAATCGAACAGATCAACTTGAACAAGGTGTTTGAAGTTACCTAGCATGCTCTGGATGGCACGGGAGCTTTGGCTGGGGCTGGGAAGGAATCCAGAGGACAGACCGCTGGTGGAAGAGGGGGAGCGAGATGGAACCATACTGTCACTGGGGGTACTGAGACTACTACTGGAGGTGGAGGGCACCTGAAAGAGAGAACAAGAGAATTTCTTTCCTGTAATATTTATAATATAAACATAATATACAATATATATAATACTATAACATCTAAGGCAACATTTGTATTGAAAATTTGGGTTACCATAAATTTTTGCATTGCACATTAATAATAATAAATACATTTATAGTGTCATCAAAAGGTGGCAAAAATTCCAGGGTTGATTTATTATTATTTTTGGTTAGAAATTGATTGCTAATTTATGTGGTATAAATTGTTCCTAAAAAACAAATGTTATTTTCTACAAACCTCTTTGCTTTTTCCCTGAGGTAGCTCATTTGCGGTGACATGATTGGTTGGCTGAGCTTTCCCTTTTGGCCTCTTGTTAGGGTGGAGGCTGACCTTTTCTACCTGTTATAAATGAGTGAAAATTCAGGTGTTTAAAATTAGACTGCCAATAGTTTTAGTAGGTGACTAAGCCTTTTGTAGACTAAGAACTATATTACTCATTTAAAAGGCATTAACAAGTTCCATACTTGCTTGTTCATTCCCTGCCACCATTCGTTTGCTGTCATAGCTGCTGTGCAGCCTGCTGTATCTGGATATAGGTCAGCATGAAAGTCCTGTCCTGCCTGCAACACACACATATGCGTGTACACACACACACACACACACACACACACACACACACACACACACACACACACACACACACACACACACACACACACACACACACACACACACACACACAGAGCTTGGGCCTGCACAGTAGAGAAGACATAACATGCAGCATACCAGGAATCAAACTGATCGATTTTGGTTTGAACTAACAGAAAGTCTCCAGTAACTCAAATAACCACTTTGTAAAATTGAAATGATGACAAAAGTATGCACTTGGAATGCACAACACGTTGAAACTTGAGGTGAATGGGCTACAACAGCAGAAGACTATGTCAGGCTTAATTTCTGTCAGCCAAGACCAGAAAGCAGTGGGCTCAGGTTCGCCAACACTGGTCAGATAAAGACCTGGAAAACCTGGTCTGCTTATTTCTACTTAGGCACACAGATGACAGGACCAGAATTTGGCCCCGCAAGCATGAGTCCATTAAACCAACCTGCCTTGTGCCAACAGTCAATTTTCTTCTTTTCATTTTAGAGCAGTTTATACCAATCATCACTTTAATGCATAAACCTATTTGAGGGTTGTTGCTGCTGCATGGTAATTTTCAAATAGCTACTTAAATTATGACAATCTGCCATGTTACAATATAAAGGTTATCTCATTTTTGTGAACAATGACAATGTTCAACAGTGGACTTCTCAATTACTGGATCTGACTCCAGTAAAACAACT
Organism: Silurus aristotelis; assembly: GCF_946808225.1. Classification (NCBI taxonomy): domain Eukaryota; kingdom Metazoa; phylum Chordata; class Actinopteri; order Siluriformes; family Siluridae; genus Silurus; species Silurus aristotelis. Next base: position 17,465,929 of record NC_139590.1, on the reverse strand, counting down.
TTGGAATGTGGTTTAACAGGAGATTCACAGGAATGAAGTGCACCTTTAAACCGTTAAAAAGAGTATCTACTCTAAATTCAGTAATCTAGCCATCACAGCTTTTGTCAATTCACATTTGTACATTTTCCTGCTTAAAACACTTTAAGAATATCCCATTTGACACCCTTTCACAGGTCATTAGAATGAGATAATCACTGCAATCCAGGTTGTCAGACGTTTTAATTTAATGGTTCTTTTTTTACGTGATTTATTTTATGCATCTACTATAAATTCTAATTTTAATCCCTAGATTTAACTGTAGTTTCCAATGATGCTTCAGATAAAGTTCTATCCTTTTTTATTTACACGCCATGCTTTCAGTTCCTACCTTACGAGGCACCTGGTAGCTAATTGGGATGATGAAGTTGTCGGTCAGCTGCATCACTCGCATCACTTCACAATGGCCTACATCCAGTGCTAATTTGGGCACCACTGCAATTCCACGTGTGCTTGCATCACTCAGACAATGGCTAACTGTAATAGAATGAAACAGTGATGCTTTTCATAGCCTATTAAATATAATTGCATAAAAATATTATACATAGATGAATGATGTTTAATCAGTACACCTTTACAAACAAGTTTGTTTAAATTTAGTATATAACCTTGTGATAGGCATGGCTCTCCTGTGGTCACCTCAAAGCAGTCAATAACACTGTCTCCCTGATTAAAAATAAAAGTAGAGATAAGTCATTATTCCTGAACACTTTAACAGAGTTTAAAGTAAATAAGTAGAGATTTAAATGAGCATTAATAAATAAATATATATTTTATTAATTAATAATTAATAATTAATAAAATATATATTTATTTATTAATGATCATTTAATAAATAAATATATATTTTACACAAAGTTTTTAAGTAATCGACTATTAAACAGAGAAAAAATATTTTTACATACAAGACAATAGAGAATAATATTTTATTATTTATTTTGAAGTAATTTTAAAATAAAAGGGAAAACACAGAACAAAAAAAATTTATTTAAATTTCACCTTTGCTGACACTACGAACAGACCGGAATCAGGATCATACAGTGGCATTAGGGTCCTGGGGGGTGAAGAAAGATGGTGCAAATAAATCTTCAATTCTGATTTTTTTTTTAGTTCATAATTCAGCCAGTGATTATAAAGCAGTAACAAAATGTGTTAGACCTATGAAAACTGAATCAGAATAAATTTGTCCTTTAATCCCCATGTGAAGCTGAATAACAATTTTGGTATTTGACTCCAGCAATTCATCCATAGATCCAAAAAATAGATATAAAACAATTTTTGAGAATTTCAGCTTTATTTGCTAATATTTATATTTAGTTCGACAGCAGGAATTTAGAGGTGATGCAACAAAATAATATATCAACACAAGTAAGGGCTGTAAGACAAGATCAAGAAAATCAATGACAATCTTGCCAATTTATAGTGAAAAGCATCCAATCTGCAACATATAAACATCAAGAACTGTCTGTTACCTACGGCATAATATATCTCACCCTTTAACAGATACCTGTAACAGTTCCAGCCACCATAATCCCTCCATGCCCCCCAGAGGAAAACCATCACCTGAATTTTAAACTCATCCAGGTCATAAGGCACTTCCTGTTTGTAGCATTGATGAACCATGCGTTTTGACTTTGCTCACTAGAAAGGCGTTGGAGTGGGCCTTCCCGGACAGTGAGGAGCTGGTAAGGAGCTTCCTATTTAAGCTGATTCGGGATGTGTTTGAGTACACCGCAGGCAAATTAGATGTGTCAGCACAATTACTGCAACTACACCAGGGTTCTGAATCAGCAGCAGAGTATTCCACAAAGTTTTAAACCATAGCCGCCCAGAGTGGCTGGAACGATATTGCCCTTCAAGCAGTGTTTAGAGGGGGACTTAACCACACACTACAAGCTGAAATGGTTTGCAATGACCAAAACATTCCACTTTCAAAATATATCACACTAACCATCAAGCTTGGCAATCTTATCCGAAACCAGCACTTCCTCCCAATCGACAATGAAGCCTTACCAGTCACTAACCATAACACCTCGGAACCCATGCAGCTGGAAAGGACACAGGTCCTACAGGAGGAATGCCAGGGATGGCTTCACCTCAGGCTTTGCTCTTACTGTGGACAAAAGGGCCATCACTGCTTAACATGTCCAGAGAAACCTTAACCATGACCTCCCAGGGTGAACCTGCACTCTTGTCCTTACAGTCTTTAGGTACCGGTACAGTTTATGGGCACAAAGGGGGTGCATACATTTTCCACTCTCATAGACTCTGGGCCAGCTGTGAAACTAATCAACCAGTAAGTGGTCAAAGAGCTCGATTTTCCAACTATTTCCAGTGTCACCCCACTAATAATCACTCTCATAGACAATCACAAAAACAGTGAAGGACATATCACCCACTAAACCACACCAGTTGCAAGTGGGATTATTTCACAAAGAAAAAAACAGCCTCCATTATACTGGATTTTCCTTGTTTCCAAGTTTACAATTCTGTGATTTCCTGGCAACACAAAGAACTCTCCCATTGGTCCCCGAGCTGCTTAGAACATTGTATAGACCAAAATATCCACCTCCCATGTAACTCAACCTCTATAGAGAGCCCTATGACTTTTGTTCCCACACATATCCCCAAGAAGTACCATGACCTCAAAGAAGTCTTTAACTAAGAATGTGCCACGGTTTTTCCCTGACATAGATAATGAGACTGTACCATTGAGTTGCTCCCAAATCTGGCACCCCCTTGGTGCCGTGTACATACCCTCTTCACACCTAAAAGCAAAGTTTTGGATGTAAATATAGAGGAGGCATTGGCTAATGGGTTCCTTCGTCCCACAAAATCTGCAGCAGACACAGGATTCTTGTTTGTGGAGAAAAAGGACGAAGGACTGAGGCCCTGAATAGATAACCATGGTCTGAATGCTATCACAGTGCATTACCCATACCCACTTCTGCTTGTAACAGCCACTCTTAAACTCAGAGAAGCACGACACTTCACTAAACTGAATCTCCGATATACCCTTAACTTAATCAGAATCAAGGAGGGGGACAAATGGAAAACTGCCTTCCACACCACCAGGAGCCACTATGAGTTTCGGTTCATGCTGTATGGCCTAACAAATGCTCCAGCAGTTTTTCAGGCTTTTATAAATACAAATTTTCAGGACATGTTAATTACCTCCAATGGGTAGTCAAAGATGAGAAGTGTGACTTTCACAAAAAATCCACAACCTTTCTGGTGTCTATATGATCAGCCAGCAAATGGTGGAAATAAACATCAGGAAAGTAGAAGCAGTGACAGCATGCCCTTCCCCATCTATGATCAAGGAACTTTGAAGGTTCTTGGGGTTTGTGAATTTCTACCAATAGTTTATTCAGAATTTCAGTGCCGAAGCAGCCCCACTCATGTCATCACAATGCAGAAAGCTTAGGAAACTACTATGGTCCTCCAATCCCCAAAGGGCATTTGAAGCCTTAAAACGACGGTTCACCACAGCCCCTATCCTACAACATTCTGACCACACCATCCCCTTTGTAGTGGAAGTAGATGTTTTTAGTGAGGATAGATTGGACTGTAGTTAATGTCAACAGTCTGCTACACTGACTCAGGATACAGTTCGCTTCTGATCATCATCACTGTACCTCGCAACATTGTATATCCGCTTTAAATTGACATTCGGTGCAACCCAGATGAGGATGGGTTCCCTCTTGAGTCTGGTTCCTATCAAGGTTTCTTCCTTATGCCATCTCGGGGAGTTTTTCCTTGCCACAGTTGCTCATCAGGGACAAACGTACTTACAAAGAACATATTTACTTTTAATCACCACATTATCTGTGTAAAGCTGCTTTGAGACAATGTTCATTGTTAAAAGTGCTATACAAATAAAAATAAATTGAAATTTAATTGAATAGTGGCGGGATCGGGGGTGCTCTCACAACAGGGTAACTCACTAAAAAATAAAGTATACTAACCTTTGCAGAGAGCAATTATGACGTGTGAAACTGGGAGCTTTTGCCAATCAAAGAGGCCTTAGAGGAGTGGAGACATGGTTGGAAGGGGCTCAATGCCCATTTCAGGTTATCACAGACCATAGAAACTTTAAATTTATCAGGAAAGCCCAAAGAATGAATCCCTGCCAAGCCAGATAGGCGTTATCCTTCACATCGTTCAACTTTATCGGAACCTACCACCCAGCTATCAAGAACAGCAAAGCAGATGCATTCTCACATCACCATGACCACATTAACAAACCACAGATGCCAGAAACCATCCTACCACCCTCTATAATAATTGTCACAATCAGTGAGATATCATGGAAGAAATACAACAAGCTCAAACCCTGAACCCATCCCACTGAACTGACCTCCCAACTAACATTATTTCCGGCTGCTCTTCGAATAATAGAATGGATACACACCTCACGCTGTACTTTGGAAGTCTGGGAAAGGGCCCATGTGCCGCTCCAGAGGGCATTTCGGTGCCAACGAATTTAGGCTGATTGCCTTCTAGGGGAATGGTGTGGCTGTCTACACAAAACATCAGACTACCCCCACGCTATTGTATCTCTCTCCTTCCATGTCCTACTACTAAAGGCAGCTCATTACCCCCCCCTTCCACCGTTGGAAATTGATAGAACACCAACTTGCACACCATTCTCATTTCAAGACAAAGAAGGAGACAGCTTCAATTCCTGACCAATTGGAAGGGATAAGAACTAGAGGAACAATGCTGGGTGAATGCAAACAACATCCTGGACCCCTCTCTTCTAGAAAAGTTTCATCGGGACCACTTTCCTTTCCTTTCCTTTCCTTTCCTTTCCTTTCCTTTCCTTTCCTTTCCTTTCCTTTCCTTTCCTTTCTTTTAACTACATTGCATTTCAACCATATTGGATTTGTCTCCATCCTTGCTGACTGTTTATCTGTGTCTTGACTCTTCGGCAGTAGTGGATGAAGTACACAAAGCATTGACTTGAGTCAAAATAGAGATACAGTAGGTAAAATATATTACTTAAGTAAAAGTAAAAGTGCTTATTTTAATATTTCGCTTGAGTAAAAGTATAAAAATTATTTGGCTTCGAAAGTACATAAGTATCTATGTACTATGACTTTTAATGAATATAATGACAACCATTATCACAAGACTCGTTGCTTAATCAACTCAGTTTATGTGAAAAGATTAATAGAATGATATTAATGAGTCAAACACTGATTGATGTATAATAAGTTATCATGAGCCCAAAACCTTCTTTTAACAACTTAAATAAAATCCCGCAAATAAGTCCACAGGTGGTGAAGCAAGTTTGAGTCAGGAGTTTCTTTCATCATTTCTTCTTCTTTTGGCTGCTTCTGTTAGGGGTTGCCGCAGTGGATCATCCGTCTGCCTACTACTCTGTCCTCTACATCTGCCTCTTTTAAACCAACTACCTGCATGTCTTCCTTCACCACATCCATGAACCTCCTTTTCGGCCTTCCTCTTTTCCTCCTTCCTGGTGGCTCCATGCACAGCATTTTCCTACCAATATACCCCATGTCCCTCCTCTGCACGTCCAAACCATCTCAATCGGGCCTCTTTTACTTTGTGTTCAAAACGTCCTAAATACGCTGTCCCTGTAATAAACTCGTTTCTAATCCTGTCCATTCTCGTCACTCAAAATAAAAAACATCTTCAGCTCTGCTACCTCCAGCTCCACCTCCTGTCCTTTAGTCAATGCCACTGCCTCTAAACCATACAATATCGCAGGTCTCACCACAGTCCTTTAAACTTTCCCTTTCACTCTTGCATATACTCTTCTATCACAAATCACTTCTGCCACTCTTCTCAACCCACAACCTGCCTGCACTTTTTTCTTCACTTCTCTAACACACTCTCCATTACTTGGCACTTTTGACCCAGGTACCTGAACTCCTCCACCTTCTCCAGCTCTTCTTCCTGCAAATGCACCACTCCACTGCCCTTCCTCTCATTCACACACATGTAACTCTGTCTTACTCCTACTGACTTGTATTCCCCTTCTCTCCAGCGCATATCTCCTCCTCTACAGGCTCTTCTCAACCTGCTCCCTCATCGTGCAAACCGTTGTGCAAACAGGAAAAAGGCTCAAGGGCCGATCCTTGATGCAGTCCAACCTCCACCTTGAACTAGTCTGTCGTTCCTACTGCACACTTCACTGCTGTCACACTGTCCTCATACATGTCCTGCACCACATTCACATACTTCTCTGACATACCTGATACAATACCACAACTCATCTCTCAGCACCCTGTTTTACGCTTAATCGCTGCTCTAACTTTCTCCTTATTAATCCTATCCACTTCCTGCTTCACCATCTCCACATCATCCAACCTTCTCTCACTTTCCTTATTCATCAGCTGCTCAAAATACTCCAATCATCTTCTCAACACACTCTCCTCACTAGTCAACACATTTCCATCTCCATCCTTTATTGCTTTAATTTGCAGCACATCCTTTCCAGCTCGGTCTCTCTGCCTGGCTAATCAGTATAAATTCTTTTCTTCTTCCTTAGTGTCCAACTTCTCATACAGCTCCTCATATGCCTTTTCCTTGTCTTTCACCACGTCCCTCTTCACATGCTGCCGCATCTCCTTGTACTCCTGCCTACTTTTCTCAACTCTCTGTCAAACCCAATTCTGTTTTGCCAACCTCCACCACCACATCTCTTTGTCTATCTTTCTATTTCCAGATGTATTTCCAAGTACCTCTCTAGCTGTCTCCCTTATCACTTCTGCAGTAATTGCGCAATCATCCAGCACCTCTTCACCACCACCGAGCCCGTCTGACCTTTTTTTCTGACCCTTACACTACAGTCTTCCTCCTTTAGTTTCCAACATCTTATTATTTCTTTCAGTTCTCACTCTTCTCCTCTTCTTCTTCTTCACCTCCAAAGCCATCCTACAAACCACTATCTGATGCTGTCTAGCTACACTGTCCCCTGCCAACACCAAAATGTCTCTAATCGCCTTCAGGTTGCATCTCCTAAATAGAACATAAGGAGTTCCTTCCATCATTTATTCCTCTCAAAATGCTTTGCTTGCTGCTGAACTTATGCTTATTTGACTTATTTGATCACAAATGTTGAGCTCAGTAGCTCCTACTTTTATACCAAAGACTGTTTAAAGAACAGTTACTTATAATCTTGTACTCCAGTGCTCATGTAAGTTCTCACTCTCCAGTGTTCTGTATTGTTGAAAGATTTATGATCAGACTCTTGATGTCACCCAAATGAGGATGGGTTCCCCTTTTGAGTCTGGTTCCTCTCAAGGTTTCTTCCTCATTACATCTAACGGAGTTTTTCCTTGCCACAGTCGCCATGGCTTGCTCATCAGGGACAAATGCACACCATTCACCTTGACTGTTGATTTCTGTAAAGCTGCTTTGAGACAATGTCTGTTGTGAAAAGCGCTATACAAATAAACTTGACTTGACTTGACTCGTGTTCAGTAGATACCACCAACCGGCAATGGCGGTTCTATCTTGAATGAAGCCCTGAGTGAATCACTCCATGTCCCAACATCTCCCCACTGATTAGTTTCAGTTTTGAAAAGCTCCTCTCTGCTGTAGCTACCATCACTGGAAGAGTAAGAACATATTCTCAAAGCAGTCCACAAATTTGGCTACATTTCTAAGAGCGCCATTTTATGTATAAATATCACCCTAAATGCATTTATTGCACAATTAAATACACATCATTGTGCACAATTTATTAAACTTTCAGAACCAAGAACCATGAAACTCCTTGGCTAATTGTAGCCATAAGATACATACAACATCTATATCTTTACATGTGATTTAAATTAGCCTTTTAAGCTGCACTGGAGATTCCCCTTACAGAACTCAGTTCAGCACCTATTCAGTAGGCATTGTGTCCTAAACCTTTATGACAAGTGCTAGTTTAACTACAATCCAACTAGACTAATTAGGTTGTAATTGTTTTGATGCTAAACACATTATGATCAACTATATACTATAAATTATTATGTTATGCAAGCTAAAATAAATATTGCTGCTATATGCATAAAAGCACAGCAGGCAACACAGCAGAATTAGACTACTGGCAGGAAGATCACAATAATAAATGATAACAAAAACCCTCCTGATTGTTTATTCAGAAGTGAGGATCATTGGGAGAAAAGTCTATATAAATCTTATTTTAAGTGTAAATTGTTATTATTATTAGAAATGAACACCTTCTATGAGAAATCAAATAAAGTCTGGCAGATTAACAAAAAAAGAATGAACATGAACTGTCAACATAAATGTCACACGATATGACTTTCAGTGAGACACACAAAAGCTGTATGAAAATTAATATAAAAATGACAGACTTATAAATATATAAATTATAAATTATATTAATATAAATATAAAAATGACAGATAACTTCATCACCACTAGATTACTTTTATTATGATTATAAACCACCTGGTTATTTTATTCTAACAGGTGTCAGCATGTATGTCATAATGATGATAATACAGGAGGTATGTAGGGAATATGTAGGTGAAATAAGGAAGAGGAGACAGACGGGTGAACAGGCAGATGAGAGGTGTGTGTGTGTGTGTGTGTGTGTGTGTGTGTGTGTGTGTGTGTGTGTGTGTGTGTGTGTGTGTGTGTGTGAAGGGGTAAGGCCTGTGCAGGTGTTTGGAGACACATTCAGATACAATCTGAATATAATCAGACTGGAGCAATTCCAAATGCGCTCACAGGCTGCTGCTCTCAATTCTATGCACGTCTATGTGTGTGCATCAAGCAGCTGAGTATGCCTGACCAAACACAGTATCACTCCTGACCAGTGCTGATCCTAGCAGACCACAGCTCCTTTGGGAAATGCACAATGCTTACAATTGTGAGACATGTAAACCAACAAGGTGTAACAGTCTTTTGTTATCTCTATCCTGTAACTATTTAAATGCTTGTCAAAGGCCAACTGCCAATCACACTGTGATTTATAATTGATTGAATGGTGTTTTGGACTGCAAATTCCATAGCCCACTTTATTAGAATACTGTAAATAAAGGTTCACAGGTATTGTGGGAACAACCATGGGACTGTTCTCAGTTCTGGTTATGTTGGAGACATGGCATATGTCAAACATCATACATCAAGTACTGCTTTATTTAGCTGAAGACATATAATTAAACTTTAGGTTATGTTGTCACTAAATCTTCAACACTACTGGAAATTTCCCACAATCCACCCCTGCATATAAAGAGATAAAGAGAACCTCCATCCATGTGAATATTCTAGTCACCAAACACACATCAAGGTTAATGCCTTTGCATAGTAATGAAATGATCCAAGCAGCCTGTTCCCACAGTGACCTCAAATGAAAGGAAACACAGAACTTCGACTGTAATGTAAAAAATAGAAGAATATGGTGGTGGAATTACACATTAAACACATACTGCCTCATACATTATTTCTTTGCAAGTATTTCATGATGACATTTATACTGTTAGGTCTTCTTTCGGTTTAATAATAAAATATATATTAACAAGTAGATATAATACGCTTCCATCTCTTTGAAGTTTAATTAAGTTGTTGTATCTTGTGCTGACATCAGACATAATTTTTTGGTGTTTAGTGACTAATGAAATGGAAGGCTAATAAAATCAACCTTATATTTAACCTTAACACAGGTGTTTCCAGCAAACAAGCACTGTAAAGAGAACAATAAAGTTACATTTGATTTTCTAGGTCGTGACAGTGAACATGTGGCAGCTTTGGGATCTATAGTCTTTAAAGACAAATCCCCAACTCTTATGCCCACCCAGTATAAAAAACACTTAATAGTCTGCAAGGAAAAGGCACTAATCTAGAAAAGTATTTAACTTTCTGATGTAGATGCCTAAACAAAAACATGATCAGATAGCCAGTGTTTATAAATTGTAGTGAGTGGTTTGACTTATAAAGGTTTTTACACAGCCAGTTTTTCCTCAGCCATCACCCACTTAACATAATTTAAAACTAAAATATAGCATCACATGTCTAATGTAGATTTATATTGATAGTGTTGTTATTGTGTGCCAAAATTCAATGTTTTCAGCACTGTTTTTTCTTTTTATGTGATAAGTCAAATGTGTAGATGTCTATGCATCTTCTATGCTTCTTCATAAGAATGTCTATATCCTTTTATTTAATCTGAATAAATGGATACATTTCATAATGCTGAATCTCAATACTCATTCTTATGTGTCTAAAGCAAATTTTTTTTTTTTACAGAATATCAAGTTTTGGTTACGTTACTTGTTCAGAGGAATCATTTGAAACTCTTATGCTTGTGTGTTAGGTAATTAAAAAAATCCTTCACTTCTCTTCCTTTACTAGATTCTGATTTATTTAGAGTGACGTACTGCTGTTCCTGGTGCTCTGGTTCAATGCTGGGCTCAAGTTACTACTGTATCTGTGTTGAGTTTGAATGTGTTTTCTCCAGGTTCTTTGGCTTCCTCCAATCTCTCAAAAACATGGCAGCATCAGCTGGCTTGACTGCATTCCCATATAACACCCAGTTACTGGGAAAGGCTCGAGTTCAAACATAAAGATAAATAGGAAACAATTGTCATTGCAATAGAATCATTTTTTATTTTTTATTTTAGCTTTTGCCTCAGTTCTTCTGTGACAGACAACAGTACAGGTAGTATAACCAGAATCTTAGTTGTAACCTTAAACTATAACGTGCCTGTAGTAAATGTTACTGACTGATGTTTCTCTGCTGCAGTTTCTAGTTATTTTCAATATTTATATTTATAGGTAAATTATTTGAAATTGTAACATTGTTCACATTGTCCTATAAATAACATCAGCAAGAACAATGCATGCTCTGGAGATTATCCCTTGCACAAACAACAAAAATTAAAAGGTCCCCCCGTAACACTAGCAATCAAAAACTTTAGCAATCAACAACCGTTGATATTAGGGTATTTTAATGAATGTGCTATAGTATATGTATGTCAGATAAATCGTTATGATAATAAGGAGGTAAGACCAAAAATAGAAGAAAGAGAATTTTTCAATTATTGCAGCTTTGTATAGCATTTATAATGTTTTTGTATAGAATTTCTTTCATTAGATGGTTCTGTAAACACCCAATTTCAGGATGCCACATGGATTAGTTTTGATACAGTCTTCGGTTATCACCCATATAAAATGATTTAGTAAATCATATAATCACTCATTTCAATCATAGAAAGCAGCAAAGGATCTCAGCATAGACAAAACACTAAAACTTAAGGTAGAAGAGAAGAAGTCCACATTTGGTTCCAATCCTGTCATACATGAAAAATAATATGAGGCTGTTGTCAGCACAAGCTTAGCTTACTGGATAGTTAAATAAGTATTTTTCTTGGCTGAGTGGAATCCAATGTGGTCTTCATGCTGATGAAAGTTTATACATTTTTAAATGGGTTTTTTTTGTTCATTAGAGTTGTATTAAGGAAGTTCAGACAATTTAACCCAGCCATTATGGATGCACAAGCCAGTGTACTCTTAGTGCCGGTCCCAAGCCCGGGTAAATGAGGAGGGTTGCGTTAGGAAGGGCATCCAGCGTAAAACATGTGCCAAATCAAATATGCGGATCACAAATGAGAATTTCATACCGGATCGGTCGAGGCCCGGGTTAACAACGACCGCCACAGGTATCGTTAGCCAACAGGGTACCGGTGGAAATTGGGCTACTGTTGGCCAGAGGAGGAGAAGGAGAGGAGGAAACAGACGGCAGGGAAAGGAGCAGTGTAGGAGAGTGGTGGTTTGAGTTGGTACTTTAAATGTTGGTACTATGACAGGAAAAGGGAAAGAGATAGCTGATATGATGGAGAGGAGAAAGGTAGATATGTTGTGTGTTCAGGAGACCAAGTGGAAAGGGAGTAAGGCCAGGAACATTGGAGGTGGGTTTAAACTGTTCTATCATGGTGTGGATGGAAAGAGAAATGGTGTAGGAGTGATTCTGAAGGAAGAGTACAGTAAGAGTGTAGTGGAGGTGAAGAGAGTTTCTGATAGGGTGATGATCGTAAAGGTGGAAGTTGAAGGGATGATGATAAATGTCATCAGTGCCTATGCTCCACAAGTTGGCTGTGAGATGGAGGAGAAGGAAAGATTCTGGAGTGAATAAGATGAAGTGGTAGATGGTGGACCTAGGAAAGAACGATTGGTGATTGGGGCAGACTTTAATTGGCATGTAGGTGAAGGGAACAGAGGTGATGAGGAGGTGATGGGTAGGTGTGGTTTTAAGGAGAGGAATGTGGAAGGGCAGATGGTGGTAGATTTTGCTAAAAGGATGGAAATGGCAGTGATGAATACTTATTTTAAGAAGAAGGAGGATCATAGGGTGACTTATAAGAGTGGAGGAAGGTGCACACAGGTGGATTTTGTGCTATGCAGGAGATGCAACCTGAAGGAGACTGGAGACTGTAAGGTGTTGGCAGGGGACAGTGTAGCTAGACAGCATCGGATGGTGGTCTGTAGGATGGTTTTGGAGGCGAAGAAGAAGAGGAGGAGAGTGAGGACTGAAAGAAGAATAAGATGGTGGAAACTGAAGGAGGAAGATTGTAGTGTGAGGTTCAGGGAAGAGGTCAGACAGGGGCTCAGTGGTGGTGAAGAGGTGCTGGATGATTGGGCAACTACTGCAGGAGTGATGAGGGAGGCAGCTAGAAAAGTACTTGGTGTGACATCTGGAAATAGAAAGCAAGACAAGGAGACGTGGTGGTGGAATGAGGAAGTACAGGAGAGCAGAAGAAGAAAGAGGTTGGCAAAACAGAAGTGGGATAGACAGAGTGATGAGAAAAGTAGGCAGGAGTACAAGGAGATGCGGCAGCAGGTTAAAAGGGATGTGGCGAAAGCCAAGGAAAAGGCATATGAGGAGCTGTATGAGAGGTTGGACACTAAGGAAGGAGAAAAGGATTTATACCGATTGGCCAGGCAGAGGGACCGAGCTGGGAAGGATGTGCTGCAAGTTAGAGCAATAAAGGATGATGAGGGAAATGTGTTGACTAGTGAGGAGAGTGTGTTAAGAAGGTGGAGGGAGTATTTTGAGCTGCTGATGAATGAGGAAAATCAGAGAGAGAGAAGGTTGGATGATGTGGAGTTGGTAAAGCAGGATGTAGATAGGATTAGTAAGGAGGAAGTGAGAGCAGCGATTAAGAGGATGAAGAGTGGAAAGTCGGTTGGACCAGATGACATACCTGTAGAAGCATGGAGATGTTTAGGAGAGTTGGCAGTGGAGTTTTTAACAAAATTGTTTAACAAGATTCTGGAAGGTGGGAGGATGCCTGAGGAATGGAGAAGGAGTGTGCTGGTACCGATCTTTAAGCATAAGGGAGATGTGCAGACCTGCAGTAACTACAGGGGAATTAAGTTGATCAGTCACACCATGAAGTTATGGGAAAGAGTAGTGGAAGCCAGGCTGAGGGAAGAGGTGACCATCTGTGAGCAGCAGTATGGTTTCATGCCGAGGAAGAGCACCACAGATGCCTTATTTGCTTTAAAGATGTTGATGGAGAAGTATAGAGAAGGACAGAAGGAATTGCATTGTGTATTTGTGGATTTAGAGAAAGCGTACAACAGGGTGCCGAGAGAGGAGCTGTGGTACTGTATGAGAAAGTCAAGTGTGTCAGAGAAGTATGTGAGGGTGGTGCAGGATATGTATGAGGACAGTATGACAGCAGTGAAGTGTGCAGTAGGAACAACAGACTGGTTCAGGGTGCGGGTTGGACTACATAAAGGATCGGCCCTGAGCCCTTTCCTGTTTGCAGTGGTGATGGACAGGTTGACGGACGAGGTCAGGCAGGAGTCTCCCTATATTATGATGTTTGCGGATGATATTGTGATTTGTGATGAGAGTAGTGAGCAGGTTGAGAAGAGCCTGGAGAGGTGGAGATATGCGCTGGAAAGAAGGGGAATGAAAGTCAGTAGGAGTAAGACAGAGTACATGTGTGTAAATGAGAGGGAGGGCAGTGGAGTGGTGCGGTTGCAGGGAGAAGAGGTGGAGAAGGTGGAGGAGTTCATTTACCTGGGGTCAACAGTGCAAAGTAATGGAGAGTGTGTTAGAGAAGTAAAGAAAAGAGTGCAGGCATGGTGGAGTGGGTGGAGAAGAGTGACAGGAGTGATTTGTGATAGTAGGGTATCTGCAAGAATGAAAGGGAAAGTTTATAGGACTGTGGAGAGACCTGCGATGTTGTATGGATTAGAGGCAGTGGCATTGAGTAGAAGACAGGAGGTGGAGCTGGAGGTAGCAGATCTGAAGATGTTAAGGTTTTCGTTGGGAGTGACGAGGATGGACAAGATTAGAAATGAGTTTATTAGAGGAACAGCGCATGTAGGATGTTTTGGTGACAAGATGAGGGAGGCGAGATTGAGATGGTTTGGACATGTGCAGAGGAGGGACATGAATTATATTGGTAGAAGAATGCTGAGGATGGAGCCACCAGGTAGGAGAAAAAGAGGAAGGCCAAGGAGGAGGTTCATGGATGTGGTGAGGGAATGATCCGCTGTGGCGACCCCTAATGGGAACAGCCGAAAGAAGAAGAAGAAAAAGAAGGAAGTTCAGACAATTGTCATAATTCTCTTCTAATTTCTTCTAATTATGGCGTTTTAGCCTGCAGACCTGCACTTACAGTCATCACACCATTCTGTGTAAACTGTGTAATTCTCTGTAAACCATTCCATGTAGAGCCAACAACCATGCCACAGTTATTTTTCCAAAGCAAGGTTGATACGGGAACTGTTGCTGCTGTAAGATAAGCAACAACAGGAACTAACCTGTCTGGTGCATGTCGCACAACATTAAATTTAACTGAGGAATAAAACACTTCAGTATGTGATGATGAAAATGACAGCATTCCTTCTGTCCCTCAATTTTTTTTATTATTTTATTTTTAATTTAAAGGTATCCCTTAGAGGAGTCTTAGAGAGATTAACATAAATAATGCCAAAATGTTTGTACAAAAATAAATCTCTGTGCACTGCTTTTAAAGCTCTGGTTGAAATAAACTTTTCTTATATGGAATAGGGGATGAAAGCCTTTACTGTTCAATTGTCCTATTTTTTCCTGTAAAATATAGTCTTGGCTGAATGACCCTCAATCTGATGGCTGGCTTAAAAAATTTTTACGCCACAGTATCATCTTTCAGCTCCCTCTCTCTCCACACTTTGAACATACTCCTATTCATTACCCTCCTAACACACACACACACGCACGCACGCACGCACACAAACACACACACACACACACACACACACACACACACACACACACACACACACACACATATATATATAAACAGACACAAAAACAGATAGTCACATTCCTGGGCTTTCTTGAACACATGATGAAGAAGTGTCTTCAATGACACAAACACGCATGCCTACTTGCATCTACACCTACACAGACCGAAGCATCATGTCCATACTTGTCAGCTTCCAATCCTTTCTCTAACTCTGGAAAAAACACACAAACACACCTTTAGAGAGAGCAATTAATGTGTGCATAAAAGACTAAATGAGAACTAAAACAAGAGAGTGCTGTTGCCTCGGAATAACCTTTGAAAATAAAGATACTTGTGTTGTTTAACTGCAGAGAACATTTTTAATCTTTAAAATGGCAGAGAGCAGAAAAAGTAATAATCTTGCACCTTTTGCTCTCACTGCACATCGAAAAAATACATCTACATTTCTCTCACAATATATCAAATAATGCTTGTTTTTCCAAAAAGGTTTCTGTTTGTTCTAATGTGATAAAGATGCAAAAACGTGGAGCTTATCTGTAAACCAAAACCAAGCCTCCTGGTGCCCTTTCATGTCTACAGTGCCTTTTCACCTCTAGTGTCCTTCCAACTTTACACTCCCCTTCGACCTCTACAATGATTTAAAATTGTGTTGACTCAACAAAATAATATTATATATGTATATAATTCACAGTGGACAGTAACAAAGTAAATGTAATTCTTATGACCTATAGTCAATTGCACCATTAATTCACACTGAACTCCACCTTGCCCACTTTTTGGTGTTACCTTAACCAGGTGTCCTTTAAGGTTTTTTTGCCTAATGTAATTGCTTTGCTCATTAGGGATCCCATGGTACAGTATTATAAAGCTGCTCTGTGACCCTATATATATTGCTCTGACATCAAAAGAAGCACAGAACTGTGGTGTGGATTCAGCGTAGGCTTACATGCTGTATATCATTTTATAAACACATCTCTAGCAGAGCATTAAAATAAAACTATAAAATGTACTTGTAACTGACCCTTTCAGCATTTTATTGATGTGTTTTTCATCTTAATTCCTGAGGCATAAATTTTCTGCTCTAGTCTGACTTCTGCTCTAAACACTTCTCCATCTTCACACAGTGTTACTGGATAACAAAAATCATTCTTAGACATTTGGCATCCTCATAGAGCGTTATTTAAAATGAGTCAAACGGGCATATGTGCAATTATACTGCAGTGGAATTTGTGGGTTCTTGAAAGGGGCATTTTTAAATGTAAAGAATAGCAGAGCAGTTGAAAAATGAAGACAAGTAGAATGCTCTGGGCTGTAAGTGATTATGAAGCCATGGGTGACAGTGGGAAAAGGGCAAATAGAAACCATAGAGGACTGTATAAAAACAGCCTTATAGTCAGGCTTAGTAAAGGTCACTACCCAGGCTGCCTCAACACAGAATAAGTAGAGACTTATTTTCTGTAATTTTTTTTAGGACAACGCAACAGGTTCAGATTCACTTCAGCAGTGTAGAGAACAAAAAGGCTCTAATTTACAATAACAATTGAAAATCAGACGTACACAGAGTAACAAGGCTCAAGTGATTATATTGTATCATTATGTTAAGCTAATCTTTCAGTGTTGCCCCTACTGGAGAGAGAGAGAAAGAGAGAGAGAGAGAGAGAGAGAGAGAGAGAGAGAGAGAGAGAGAGAGAATGTGATTTTACATACTTTCTTAAGAGTTTGTTTTTTTTCAACTGATTAAGCTTCTGCATAAACACTCAGATGGCATGTGTGAGGCCCTGTAATGAAATGTGACATGATCAGTCATCTCTGGGTTTATTAACTGCTACTTCCCATCTGTCACACTGCAATAAGTGTATGAAAGCCAGCAATTAGCCATTAGTTATTGTCTTTTTATCAACAAAGGTGGCCTATAAGAGCAGCCTAACTTGGCTCAATTGAGAGATATCAGCTTATCTAAAGGAAAAATATTGAATTTCTACTCCACGTCGAATACCAGACATCTCATGAGACATTTTTCTCTTCACTTATCTGATAGAAAGCCCTTATTATTAAAAATATGGTTTACAAATGAAATCATAAGAAAGAAAGAAAGAAAGAAAGAAAGAAAGAAAGAAAGAAAGAAAGAAAGAAAGAAAGAAAGAAAGAAAGAAAGAAAGAAAGAAAGAAAGAAAGTTTTAATAATTTACAATCTCCTCTTGGCAACCTCTTTGTTCAAATTCAGGTAAGATGGAGGTTTTTTTTTTCATGTGCACCACTGTTTATTTTTTTTTCTTCACATGCATGTAGAGCATTTTGATGACAGAATGAAGTCAGTGTAATATTTTTAAGGTATTACATGTTCACACATATGCATGTGTGAGCAAACACACACACACACACACACACACACACACACACACACACACACACACACACACACGCACAAAGTGATTAATCAGAAAAGCACGTCTGTTCTGCACTAGGAGGTGCAAGTAAGTTGCTGTGCACTTTTCAATCCCAAACAGCCTGTCACTAAACTCCTGGCGTATCTGTGATACAGAACCGCTTAACTTCACGTCAACAAGTATTTAACACAAGTGCAAAGAAAATGTTTATTTAGATTGATGTTCACCACGTCCTTAAACAGTACACATGCAGGCACTAAGAGAGGAAAAATTATTCAGCTTTGCATGGTCAAGTCAGAAGGACAGTAGAAAAGCACTGTGTGTGTCTGCATTTTAAAATACACTCCGGTGCTGCTTATATAAAAGAATCACCGTGGATTGTTGAGTAATAAGTAGGGGATCTGTGTTGGGATATGCGTGTTGCAGCAGTGTCTTTGCGTGCTGTGTATACCGGTTGTGTGTGTGCGTTTGAACGCCACGCAAACCAAAACACGCTGCGCGCGGACTTGTGGCCGTGTTAACCACGCCCGTTTGCCCCAACTGACCCCGCCCACTCACCGGTATTCCTCTGTTTGGTTGGAAGCGGGGCTGAGGCGCGAGCTGAACACTGGTTTCACGAACACGGTCGGCTGCGCGCGCGACGGGGAAACCGCCGGGGTTTTTTAAAAGCAGTGATCAGCAGCTCTGATCTGATCTGATCCGAGAGCGTCACGTCCACTTGGATCTGATCTGAGAGCGTCACGTCCACAGGGATCTGATCTGATCTAAGAGCGTCACGTCCACTGGGGTCTGATCTGAAGGCAGTTCGAAGGATTTTCCTCCTGAATAAGAAACTGGACCATGTGAGGGGGAATGTGAGGGGGACTGTGAGCGGACTGAAAGCGGACAGCGTCACATTAATACGCTCGGTGAGTTCGGTTCGGCTTCAGAAAACTATACAGTGTGTGTCCTGTTTCTAAGCTTTGATTACTCCGGTTTGGCTTAAACGCACAATTATGCTGTATGTCAGAAATACATTAGAATTTGCTTTGAGATCTTTGGACCTTCTCTTTACAATGCACTCCAAACCAGCTTTGATCAAATCAGGATATATAACACGAGGATGGAAGAGCAAGAGCAGTTAAATGTTTGCCGTTTGCGTAGCTTCAGGCGTGTCTTGCTTCTCCAAAGATTTGGTATATTTTAGAGGAAGTATTGGGCTCTCAGGCGCTCAGAACCCTGGCTGTGATAACAGTGGACATTATTGTAAGTCCACTGTGGACTTAAAAGAATGTAAAATGCAAAACTGCCCAAGTGTGAGTGCATGTCATCACAGCACAGTTTCATAGTTAACTTCAGCTGTACAGTACTGATATTCACACCGGTCATGCACTGGTCTTAACTGTACATGGCTGTGGTTCTGCTGAAAATTTTAGCAAACAAGTCCGTAGAAGGGTTAGACAGGAAAGGGGAGCTCAGGAGTAACGTTCAGTCACATGGTGTGTAAAGGAGATTAATTATTTCAGACTTTTCAGACTGACTTTAATTCACATTACCCCCTCCTTCTGCTCTCTCTCTCTCTCTCTCTCTCTCTCTCTCTCTCTCTCTCTCTTTCTCTAATCTGCCTTCTAAACTAAACAAGCCTGTGGTATTTTTTTTCTCTTGAGATAAGAGCAGTCACATTTTGTAAAAATTTAGTTGTTTTTGTAAGGTTTTTATAGTATTTTAAATTGTACGTGATATCAGATTTGATTCTATATTATTTTACACCATGGCTTTATATGCATATCCAACTGCATTCGTACACGATTTGATTTTAACACGTCTTTTCCTCGTCACTTGTGGTACAAATGATTGTATAGTTCATATAATTAGTATTTTTATCTATTTATAATACCTCACGGTATGTAATTGGATCTTAGACCATGGCATTTCTTTCAGAAGCTTTACTCTGTAATTGAAAGCACAAAATATGCACCATCCCCAGTGAAAGAGATATACTCAAGGTACAAAAGATGAAATCTTGATAGGATCAACAAAGTGACAAGGAAAACTACTGTTCAGTAACTATATGTCTGTGTTCATGGCCTCTTGTCAACCTTTACCAAATGAAATTTAGTTTAAAAACGAGGTATTTCTTTAATAGCTTTCTGTGTTGTTAAAGCAAATTATGTTAATGGTTTGTGCAGTAATCTGAAGGTATTACCTGACACATTCGCTCTATTAAGCAGTAAACTGATAAAGAAGGCATTATGTCTGCTCTGTCCCCAGAGTAGCTTTACACTGATGCAACATGAACATTTTCACAGCAAATGCATATTCTAACAGTGCATATGCAAAATCCTGCTCCTGAAAGACTTGATCAAGAGCCCTTTAGAGAGCTCTGGTTTGATATGGACATATATACTGAAAAAAACTTGCACCTCCATGGATTAACCCTAAAGAAAAAAAAAGACCAACTTCACTATGAACCCAGGCTTTGGACAGTACTGTAGGCAGTCAGGCATGCTCTGTTAAGAAAGACAATATAAACTCTTGTCACTGTATGCACTTTAACTTCTTCCAATCCTCCACTGGTGAACACTACACAGAAATATAAAGCAATATTTAACAGCAACGTTGCCAGATTTATGAATACCAAACAACATTTTGTCCAACATAAAATAGCGTTGTGAAAAATGTAGAGTTCTGCACATGGCACACAAAGCTTTAACAGCCAGGTTGCTTTGCAGTAGATGTAGTGTCAGAATAACATCACCCTGGTATTCCTCTACTACCCTGTCCAAACACCATCAGTCAAACTGCAGAACAGCAGCACACACACACACACACACACACACACACACACACACACACACACACACACACACACACACACACACACACACACACACACACACACATACACCAAGGCCTTGCCAAAACAACAGGATGATCTTAAAAGGCTATGTGCCCTGTCTGCCTTTTCTTCTCGAATGACACTTAGAAAGTAGCTGGGAAATATCTGCCTTCTTAATACAGCCAGTGCACTTCTATTCTCTCTTCTTAAAATGGCTTTCTTTTCTGCTCAGTTCTGATTAATCTGAAAAACAAAGACTACAATTGACTTGCCAATTCAGTAGTAATTAAATTTTTTTTTTTTTTCTATTTCTGATGAGACACCTGCCTGCCTTTCTTTTTATTACTGATAAGGAGCTATTTCTGTCACCAGATTAGGCACAGATGAGAGTGAGTAAAAATCCAGGCAGAAGGAATACAGGAAAAGCTACTAGTACAGAAAAAGGAGTGTTCTGAGATTTAATTATATATTCAGGATATACCCATGATTTCTAACATTCATCACACTAAGCAGTGAAGACACTGAGAAGTGCCACATCTAAAAATCCTGAGAAGATAAACACATGTGCATGTGCTTTATGCAATGGCCACAAGCTTTACAAACCCTAACCCATTCCTGTTTTAGAAATCTTTAATCTCCAGCAGACTATATAAACTTCAGCCATTTGATTGTGTCTCATTTTCCATTTAGAGCACAAAGATCCGAAAATTGCTACTTTGCCCATTAATTTTACCTTAAAAAGAAGACAGAGAGAGAGAAAAAAGAGCAGAAGTGAACACATCTTTATACGCCACCACAAAATTGCAGCAATTTAGCCAAGCAGTAAATCAAGAGAAATGAATTTTAATCTAAAGATTGTAATTACCTCCAAACTGAACTGGGAAATGAGACCTGGAACAGAGGAGGCAAAAGAACAGCACCAGTGCAAACACTTAGCTGCTCAAAAACAGCTTAGAGCCATGTTTGACCATAGCCTTGAACTCTACACAAGGTCAAATGCTTAACCAGACACAGTTAATGACTAATACATATTCAGGTAAATCAGCAAGAGAAACATTTTAACATCACTCAAAAACTGATTAAAAGATAAGCGATACTTGGCTTGGAGGAAAGCAGGAAAAATAAAGGAACATGTGTGTGAGTTGCTCTGATGGACACTGCCCACCCAGCACACTCTTACACTTTACACACACTCTTTACACTCAATTCTCAGAGTTGCACCTCAGTCATATTGTTAATTGTATCACAATCACATCCTCATCACAAGGGCAACCACAGCTGTTGTCGAGAGTGTGTAATTATCCTGCACAATGTTTATATACCAGGAATATTTTTTTTAGACTATGCTAATAAAATAAAAGCAGCTTCTGGCATATTATATTATATCTTTTGTATACACTAGCTTATGAAAAACCTAGTAATTTGATTAAGTGTAGAAAACGAAGAACCTAAAAGGCAGAATGCGTCTTTCTTGAATGCAAACTCCAGATTGTGATTTTTCTGAGTTAATTTGTAGAAATTGTAATTAGCAGTAGTTGAAATTGAAGACATAAGAATGTTTCTGTCCTCAGACAGAAAAAGTCTAGAATTGTCTGTAATTATGCATTTCCATAGATTTCTGAGGTATCTTCAGCTGATATGTTGTCAGCAAATGAGCACTGAGGTAAACAGGGAAAACAATCCCATATTTAGAGTGGCACACTTCAAACTTAAACTCCCGCGACAATGACGAATGTACACATTTACAGCTGTCTCAGTACTTAATCTACTGTAGAGAAGCAAGAGCTTCACACTACATGTGGCCTATATATCTGTCAACCCTAGGATAGAAAATGTTTTCTGAGTTGTTTTACGAGTTTGGCTACTCGAGAAGTGTATTTTAGTAAGAGGTGTGATAAGACAACTAGTTTCAGGGTTTGCCTGTGCGAAGAGGGTCACGATGTACTAGAATAATACTATCTTCAAATACTGAGCTTGAAAAATTTAAGCAAAATGTAAAAGGTCTATAAGTAAATGTAATTTTCCTTTCATGTATGATAACAGGAATTTCACAACAGGCATTTACACATGTATTCAAATGTTTCTGGTTAGCCACATTATCATCTGATTGCCGTATCATGCGTTATTATGCAAACAAAACTATAAAATTCCACCACCAGTTTCCTGTGCTGTTCCTAGTTTTCAGTTGTGTTATGCAAAAAAAAGTGTCATATCAGCAGAATCTACCATTTTGCATGTTGATTTTAAATCTCCTTAAAGAAAGGCATGGATCATGATGTAATGTGTTGAGAAGTACTTTTTTAAATGTGGCTTGGAGAGACATTTACAAAGAGACACATTTACACTTGTGTGACATCTGGCTAAAACACATGAACACACAGAAGTGTTTTTAATTATTTAAACAGATTTCAGTCTGTTTTCAACATCTTCAGGGGATCTAAAAAGACCTAGGTGTGTGTGCCAGGTCCATGTGGATAAGTATGCATGATAAATCTACGTCAGGACATTTTAAATTCAGAAAAAGACATAAAAAAAGCATGTGTGTGTTTGCGTTTTTCTTCAGTTCTTTAAGTGATGACACTGTAGCTATGGATTGTAGGCTGTCGTCTCTCAGAGATCACAGGAACACACTGTTTTGTAATTACTGCCAACATATTGCTCTGTGCATATGTGTGTGTATTACTCAGTGTCTGAAATGCCTTAGGCAAAAGTCGTGCACACACAACTACCTCAAAGTAAAAACTCTTACCTTTGCTGACAAATAATTGTCAAGCATGCTATTCAGGAATTTCACGCACATGCACAGTCTCTCTCTCTCTCTCTTTCTCTCTCTCTCTCTCTCTCTCTCTCTCTCTCTCTCTCTCTCTCAGTTAAACAAGGTGTTAAAAGAAAGCTGTGTGTGCGTGTGCGTGTGTATGTGCACATACACCTAACAGAGAAATGCCAATAACATTTGTTGGCAGCAAATACAATTGACTGTTTCCCTGAATTCTTTGGAATGTCACTTCCTCCATTTCTATAATTGCATGTCAAAGAGCTGAAGATGCAAACTGTGACTCCATTTTATCACTATGCTATCAAAATATGTCCATCATATCTGCTCGAGCTGTTTTTCATCAACAAAAACTAAAGAAATGAGAGAGCACCAAATTTGAAATATATGTTTATTATAAAGAATGGACATAGAGGCCTGTATGAAATGCTGTTGCATGTATCTCGTATAAACCACTGCTTACCTCTTACTCTTCCAGAGACAGAAGAAGACTGAAAAGTCTTTTGTCTGGGAGAACAAGTGACAAGTGAGAGGGAAGGAAGAAAAAGGGGGAAGAGAAAGATTTATATACTCTGGTGAGTTTTTTATTTACATCAACCTTTCTGTTACCTTGATTGTAATTTCAGCTATAAAGGGTGTTTTGGGACAAGACAAAGGGAAACTTCGCACAGCGTAATACAAAATAAGAACCTAATATATTTTAGGAGTCATGAATAAAACTTCTCTAGGACCCGGTTTCAGTCACAACACATCCTGACTCAATTTCGCGCTCACAAATGAGACTGGGATTTATTTAGAGATCTGGAAAAACAGGTTAAAAAGAGTTCAGTGAAGCAGAATGGGTCTTAAATGTGGCTCTAAGGGGAACCAGGATGCCAGGGATCAGTGTTCATATAGGTTTTGAGGGAACCTGATAGTCGAGGCTGATGGTACAAGCAATCATGAAGGGCAAGTCTAACAAACACACAAACACACACACAAGCGCACAATTATATAGCCATGTAGCCTTTGTTGGAGGCAGTAATAAATGTAGGACAGTCCGTGTCTCCTCTTTTGAGGTTGAAGCTTAGTTAATCTTTAATTTAGCTTTTAACTTTAAAGCTGAAGAAGCCCTGCCTAAAAAAACATGTATGTTTCAGGCTAAGCCTTAGACACTTGTATTTACACTTAATAAACACACACATGCTCCCTCTCTCTCTCTCTCTCTCTCTCTCTCTCTCTCTCTCTCCCTCTCTCTCTCTCTCTCTCTCTCTATCTATCTATCTATCTATCTATCTATCTATCTATCTATCTATCTATCTATCTATCTATCTATCTATCTATCTATATAGTATACACACACACACACACACACACACACACACACACACACACACACACATGGACTATTTGCTTAGTGGGGCTTCAGAGCTAGCATTTATCTTCTATGCTATGTTTAAACAAATAAAGCCATATACATGTGGGGACTTGGCTTATGACCAACAACCAACAAGTGTGTTAAAGTACACAGAACTGAATAAAAGATCATGTTGTGCTGTTTATCTTTCATTCGCTTCCATGGTGTGTGAGTGTGGGGGTTTATAGAATATGCCTCCTGGCATAAATATCCAGTGAAACCGGTATCGCACAAATAGTCTGTTACTCATAAAGTAATGAAGAAGAATGAGGATAAAACAGTGTTGCGAAAGCTGTCAACAACCTGCATATAAAATGAGAATCATAATCAAAACCAGAAAAACTTAAAATCTAAAAACTATTTAATTTACACTTTCAGTATACCTACCTTAAAATCAAAGAAACAGCATGCTTACATATTGATTAATTACTTATGTTAAAGTTACCAGGCTGATGGCATGTGGAGTTTCCATAAGTCGTAGTTAATGATGTACTTGGCAAAATGAAAGAGGACAGGAGTAAAAAATTTGTGTCGGCAAGGATTTTAGGGAAGAGCTGTGTAGCTCTGATTTTTTTTTTTTTAAACGGTGACTGTGAATGGAAACAAGTTTGTGCAAATGGATTTTTAAAGAAAGTCTTGTGTGGTCTGAACTTTCCAGACACCAACGATACCTACCCTTAAGAACATCTGTATTATAGTCACAGTTTGTTCATATATGTATGTCCACCTGAGTGCACCTCAAAATAGAGATTGCTAGTAAAATTCAAGAGCATAGATTTTAGTGATAGCCAAAATCAGATCTTCATGACTGTGTCCATGCTCAATGCGCTGTGGTCATGCTGTGTGGCATGGTGTGTTTTTTCCAGCATGTGTGTAAGGCAGACACAGATGACCCTGACAGAACACAAAGAAGACTTGTGCAAACCATGTATGTGTGTTTGTGTTCGTAGGTTTGTTCAGACAGGCGTAACAGAAAGAAATTTTGAATGTTGACGAACAAACTTAAAAGTTCACAAAAAAAGCAGACCAACAGACCAATACAATACTAGTTATATTTTATAAAAGTGCTAAATATAAATAATGTACTAGATGATTATGGATGAGTAAAATGTTATTCGAATCGAATATAGAACCATTGAATATATTAGAATAGACATTTACTGACATGCTTTCGAATAGAACTTCATTATCTTTGACTTGTTTTGAAGTCCTCACTGCTGGAGCAGCATGGAAACCAGCACCACAATACACTCAATCCTTTACTAATTCTACTCTGTAACTTTTGATAACTTTAATATTTCTCCTCACAATCCAGAAACTCAAGCAAGGCAGCTCTTATTGAATGTCAATCACAATGTCTGTTGATTTCAAAAACATTTACTGTACCCTCTTAACCTAGGCAGAATCTGTGGTTGTATTTTGGGGGAGTGACTTCAAGGGGAACACAGAAATTGTATTAGTTTGGACTTTGAGTTCAAAAAAATTTAAATCTAGGAATGTAAATATAGTTCTGAGGAAGAAAGCTGCAGACTTCTCTTTATTCACATGCTGTTCCTTGTTCCCAGTTACCTGGTGAGGGATTTTAGACAAAAAAGGCCACAGTTTACAAAGTTTACAATTTCTAGTGAACTTGAGTGGAGTCAGAGATAACCCAAAGATTTAAATAGTTTTTTATTTATATAATGCTATTAACGGTGTCCATCACAGCACAGCTGAAATTTAAAGTTAGGTTTCTAATGAGCAAATCAGCGGTGACTGGCAAGAGAAAACTCTCAGAGATGCAGTGAGGAAGAAACAAGTCAAAAAAAAAAAAAAAAACACCCATGAGGTCAAATCTGTTCCAGTCCCAGAATGAATGACCAATGAATCCCACTGATCTCAAATCTAATGCAAACAATGTTACCTTACTTCAACATGTGTTGAAGTTATTAGAGGACATTGTTAAACAGTCTGGAACAGCTTGGGATCAGTCACACACAAACAATATTGGCACTGTGGCTGTAGGCTTTTGAAGACCATCATATGAGGAGGTAATCTAAATGAAGTATCTCTGTGTTGACTGATATGGGGGGCGGGATGCAGCCAACAGCACAGCTTTGTACTAGAAAAGGTTCCTTGCAGCCACTCAGTCTGAGCTCTCTTCATTACAAAAGATTATAGATAAGTCCATACTGATGGCGGACACCATACCACCAACAAGTGTGGGTATATCTGCTGTCTGACTGTCCACAGGTGTAACATTTGGCCCTTTCAAATCCACCTGGCACAAGCCAAAGTAAGTAGACAAACTGCAGCCTTTCTTTTCCGCTCCACTCAACTGCCCTAAACATCCCTTTGCCTTTAGCAGGCTGTGTACAGGCCCGGTTTGGCACAAGAACACTCATGCTGGAGGCGTCAGGTTGCATCGCACTTTGGAGGGAGTAACACGCTCAAAGCAACTGCCTGTGAAACCCTACCTGTATACCTGTTGCAAACAGGACTTTTATCTCTGTGATGTCAGCCAGGCATGGGTCAAGCAAAAGAGGAGAGAGGTTTTGGCTCCTGACAAAGTGACCAACATGCTTGACCTGAGATAACTATACGCAGTCAAAGCTACACTGCTTCCGTCTAAGGTTCTTTGTCAACAGCTGACTGATTAATACAATGCAGTAAAGACATTCAGCATGTTTTTCCCAGCAGCGAGAAACATCCATAAGAAAAAAAACCCTATTGGATCATTAACAGTCACCGCTATCCAACAACAAATCCATCCAACCTAAAACCTTTAAATCAGCCGCAGTTATACTCTGGGCCTGTATTATTGGGTTAGAGAGGGAGCAAAGTTTGTGTCTGTTAACGTTTCAGGACGAATCTCTTAAAAACAGATGGCTTATTGGGTCCTTTTCTTTTGATGTACCAGCGCCTTGTTAAAGTATGGTTTCTCTTTCATAGAATTTCTGTTTTCAGTGCAGTTTGGAGATGCATATGAACTGCCATTCAAACAAGCACTGCTATCCAAGAGATACATTTTCTAATTAAATGAGATACAAAAATAAAGCGTCAAATTTAAAACTCCTTCACATATGTTGCATTAAGAAAACAAACTCAACATTACAATCATTCCAGAGTTTCATAGTTTCCATATCTTACATGGTTTGCTGACAGCAAGAGATTCCTCTGCCTATGCTTTACATTCTCATGTTTGATCTATTCTCTTCTTTGCGCCTGATCTTTTGTTTATGCTGCTGTTGACAGATGGTACCAGTGGTGATGGATTGTGAGTAAAGGGGGTCCAACTGTGATCCTATGGGGTGGGAGTGGACTTGAATAGCTCCTAGTTTATGTAGTTAAGGCTCATCTTCACTTGGCTGCAAAGCTTCTTTACTACTATAAAGATATATAACCTGTGTAAACAGCCAAGAAGTCAGCTCTGAGGTATGCGCTGGATTTTATTTTAAACTGTGCTACATTAATGCAGCCATTCTTCCACAGGGAGCCCATGAGGCCCTCATAACAAGTAGTGCACTGTCCGCTCACTCCTACCCATAGCAAAAGGCTTGCATTAGTGTATGAATGAGAAGGCTTCTCCCACATTACCCAGTGCAAACCATCAATTGCCTCTATTTCCCAATCTGGGATCCTGGGCTTTGTTCTGATGGCAAATCCTTACTTTTTGTAACTCTTTGCACTTCCAGTTCCTGCTCTTGGCCTTCTCTTTCCTTCCTTTCACTAACTTTTCTTTTTATTTACCCATTTAATAAACCCATGGTTTTTCTTTTTTCATCATGTTTTGAAAGGAATTGAAAAGCTGTTTTCACAGTTCATCTCTGGCTTTATTTCTTTTGTACACATCACATGCATCTCTGGTTAAGTTTTTTTTGCCCAAAATATTTATGTATCATTTAAGAACCAGTGCTTGAAAAGTTAGTAAGTTAGTTTCTGTGGGGAATCAATTTCTACTAATGATATGGTCAAAAAGGGTACAGGAGGGCAGATCAACAGACCAGTGAAGAAAATGGAGTAATGTATCTTAATCTGAAGCTGGCCTGAAATGTTTTCTCTGCTATTATGAAAAAGTGTTATTAAAGATGATCTTTAACTCAGCTGCTCACAAAAACAAATAGCAGAGAGACAGGCCACCTTGAATGATAGCCTTTCAACATAAAGAACAATGTCCAGGCAATTAAGTTAAAGCCTCTGCAGTCAGAAGTAAGTGAGCACTCAAAGTATGGTAAGGTAAGGTAATCTTACTACTGCTTGTTCTCATTTACTCTCTGAGAAGACTGTAAGAGAGATTCAGAAGCTTACTTACAGAACCTACTAATTTTAGCTTTTCAAATGGTTAAATGAAATAGGACAAAAATACAAGGTGTATAGACGATCAGAAATGTAACCAGGGAAAATTCCATTTCATGTTTATCAAACATCAAAATGGGGGGAAACTATGATTTTAGTTATTTGACGTGGCATGGTTTCTGACCCGGCAGTTTCACATAAAAAAAAAAACAAACAAACAACATAATAAAAAACAGTGATTAGTAGGTTTTCTGGGTTGTTGACAGGAGAGAATGGCCATACTAGTTTGAGACGCACTATGGTAAATAGCCATACCAAGCAGAAAAGCTCTCAGAAGTTCAGCTCCTAATAGCTTAACAGGAATCTGAAGCTTTAGTGAGAAAAGTCACCAGACAGCTGAGGATTCAAAAAATAGCAAGCAGAGTTTTCCTAGTCTTTAACTATTTAGTTCATTACATTTTGAAAAAAGTTTCATTAAATCACAAGTAACTCTCTTTTACAGTCTTCACTCTCGAAACTACTCATTTTTTATTTTAAACATGTTTTAGATCATTTGGCATTTCCTCCCCATGTCTGATCTCTAAATATGTTTGTGCTTGTAAAACAATTCCTATAGATATCATTCTGCATTTCTGTTCATTAATAGAAGCTAGTTTACTCTTAAGAAAGTCTAATTAATTCAAACAAGTGCATTTCCACAGTGCTCAGAAAGACTAGCATCTTGGGACAACAATGACCCTTGACTTGTGTAGCAAACTGACCATGACGAGCCGTTCGTCTTATCTACTGTATAATGTCCAAATGTGGTTTCCAGCAGCAGCTACAATAAAAATACTAAGTAGACCTTCTGTTGTTCATAAAATATCAGCAGGTTCTCTTTCTGAAAATAATGAAAAAATGTCTAAGTAAATCTTACAAGACTAACAAGCTTATACTGTGCTTATTATATCTCCTGTCAAGTCTTGATATTTTAGGTATTCCTGTTACTCCTGAAATCATGGAAATAAGCATCATTAAAAGGGACAGGCAAACAGACAAAAACAGTGCATGTGTAGCCACCAGAAGCCTTTATTTGTAACAGCATGGCAGTCATCCAAGTATTCTGTTAAACCGTAACCTAACCTGCTTTTCGGTAGTAGAGCCAAAATGCAAAAACCGGCTCTGTATCTTTTTTGAACTTCCTTCCTGCTAGTTAAGGTATGATTTATGACTGCAGTCCAACTTGTGAAACGTCTCTTCAGGTAACTTCTAGCAGTGAGTTAAACAGTAGTGACAAAAATGACAGAAGTGTATCATGTATCAGAGACACTCATTTGTGAATGGAGTTCTAAATGTATGCTTTTCAGCCTCAGCCTTTTGTTATAAATCTACAAATGAGGTGCAAATTTAGCAAAAAGACTTCAGGGTTGAGATGCTCAAGTTATGTAGTGGGAAGCCGCACATTTTCACTTATCGCCCTGTGTGTCTCAACAAATCAGTTCCCGCACCTGTGTTAGCGCCTTTTGTTGAGTCTCCCGAGTACAGGTGGTACACAGGCAGCTCAGTGTAAGGAGAAAATTATTTTACTTTCCAGGTATAATATCAAGAAGATAATGATTTGAACAATTGACCACATTATAATTTATTCCCACTGATTTGCACACAATTTCCCTGTACATGCCCTTTATAAAATATCAGATGAATATGATGTCATGCAATTTTTTCCTATGGCTGCATTTCAAAAGCATCTCTCTCTCTCTCTCTCTCTCTCTCTCTCTCTCTCTCTCTCTCTCTCTCTCTCTCTCTCTCTCTCTCTCTCTCTCCCCCCCCCCCCTCTCAGTACTCTCTAATAAAACTAAGAATTTCACCTCAACATGAACCCGAAATATACACCCCCACACACATAATGTCAAACCCTAAGAGACATAGAAGAAAAAGAAAGGTCTCTTCCTCCACTTTCAAAGCTACTAACAATCATGACTAATTTTATACCAGAGGATGATATACAGCAAACAGCTAATAGTGAGTCTGTTTTTTTTTTTTTTATCTCTCCCAATTCTCTATTGGTCTCCTTGGAATATTACTTTATTCCACTCCCCAGATGTACTGCTCTGTTCCTCTGGATCCAATGGATAATACATAGGTGGCTCCTGTGCATACATATTTGTGTGATGAATACTTTCTGTTGTTTTCTGAGAGATGGTTTGGTGCTGGGAATCAGCAACAGTTGTTACTCTGGAAATATAGTTAACAAAAAGAATATTCATTGTAAAAATAACAAATACACATCATGCCCCTTTAGGGTAAATTGGATTTTTACATGAAGGCATTTCACTTTACCATGCATCATTCTTTTTTCTTATTAAACCCTGTTGTTTTAAGCATTATTTATTTATTTACTATTTGATTATTAACATGTTCTTACATTTTTCATTTTAGGGCTGAGTGTCAGCAGCACCATGAAGCCCTTCCACTGTCTTCTGCTGCCCCTTCTCCTCTATCTGCAGATGTCATCCTGGGCACTGGTCAATAGCTGTCCAAAAGACTGTACTTGTTTAAATTCAGACTCTATTTTCTGTTTTGCACGCCAGGCCACAACCATGCCCCCAGGCGTGCCTGAATCAACAAAAAAACTGTATGTCTTCAAGAATGGCATTGAGACCATAGAGCAGGAAGATTTTATTGGATTAGAAAGCCTAGAGATGCTGGACCTCAGTCAAAACAAAGTGAATGAACTACCAGCTCATGTGTTTGAGCCACTATCTTCCCTTCGTAACCTGGATCTTTCATCTAACCAAATCACGCATATTTTTCAGAACAGTTTTGCTGGACTGGAGTTGCTGGAAAGGCTGTATCTTCACAGCAACTCCATTAGGAGCATACACCCGGCGGCCTTTGATGGCCTGGAGCGGTTAATTGAGTTGAAGCTGTACAGAAATAAGATGACAACAATACCTGCTTTAAAAATGCCTAATCTGCTTCTACTAGATCTGCGGTTTAATAAAATCCCTTCACTAGGGCCAGCTGACCTTCAGGCACCCAAATTAGAGTCACTCAAATTGGGTGGATTGGGGCTTACCACCCTGAATCAGGAATTCTTGGGTAGCTTTAAGAACCTTCATGAGCTGGACATTTCGAACAATCAATTAAAGGTTTTTCCTCGAGTGCTGTCGGAAGCAATGGGCTTGGTCACACTCAGTTTAGCAGGCAATCCCATGGGTCCTTTAAAGTGGAAACATTTTGAAAACCTGACTGAGCTTCAGGATTTGGACATCAGCAACCTCAGCTTGCAGAGCTTGCCAGAAAACATGACCATGCTTTTTCCTCACTTAAAAAAACTTACTGTTGCAGAGAATCCATTTAACTGCCTCTGCACACTGGCCTGGTTTCACATCTGGCTGCGTAATAATCAGATAATGCTTGGAAGGACAGAGGAGACCCGCTGTCATTTTCCTCCTCGAAATGCAGGAAAAGTGCTGGAAAGACTAGGACATAATGACTTTGGATGCCCTGTAACGACTACTATAAGTCCAGCTACGACAACAACACTGGCACCACCTCTGATCACCACTTTGCACAGCACAACACGTGCAATTCCTTTCAAGCCCAGCAATGAACCTTTTTCAGAGACAGACATTCATCCTATACCTCCAGTCCCAGCTTCCCCAAGCAGCAGTGCAGGCTCAGGTCTGAACATACATTTTTGTCCATCCAATATCTGCCTAAATGGGGGCACATGTTGGCTGGATCATCAAAGTCAATTTAAGTGCACGTGTCCTCGTGGGACTTCAGGAAAATATTGTGAGAACAAGGAGGATTTGTCTCTACCTGAAAATGTCTCTACAGCATCAATCAATGTGTTGCCTGAAATCTTTGTAAACGCAATAACAAGCTCATCTATTTTGGTGGACTTTAATCGCTATGTCGCTAGACGTTCAAATATCCATACTGTCAAACTAACTTATAGAAACCTCTCAGGATCAGATAAACGTCCACAGCAACGCAACATTCCAGCCATTCATCAAACCTACACACTGCGTGGACTGCTTCCGAATTCCACATACTCCATCTGTGCCAGTTTACTGGATGAGACCACTGATGTAGACAGGGTATGCACAGAGGCTCAGACGTTAAACCAGCAGCACACCAGCGCACAAGTAGAAGATCCACAACTTACAACAATGCTTTTGCCAGCACTGACTATTGTTCTCCTGTTAGTGCTGATGGCCATTGCTGCTGGTGTAGCTTGTTACATGCACAGGAAAAAAAAAGCACAATTGCACCTGTATTGTGACCCTTCACAATTGGAATTGGAGGGTGTTAAAGTAGGTTTGGACAACGAAGCCGTGCCCCAAAAGCAGCCAGACATAATGTCCTCTCAGTCAGCAGTGCAGAAAGATTTCTTGGACTATGAGATGCCGCTCATACAAGGCTGCTGTGTTGCAAACAACACAAATACTTTAAAGCCATGCTGAGTTTGATACTTGGGACTATTATTGGGCAAAGCAAATGACATCTTGAATTCTATGATCTTTGAAAGATTGAGATTAAGAGAAATGCTGCCTGCCTTCAGTCAAAACCAAAAACTTTTTTTTTTTTTTTTTTCGTCAAAAATGTAGCACAAAAATCATGGTTGAACTATTTTATTCAATATTTTGCTCAGAAGCCCACACGTGGAACTCAAGTGCAGTGAATACTCACGGACAATATCCGACATGTGTGCTGGAAAATGAAGATGAGGACACCTTTAGTTATGTTAAGACTGCCAATTATGTTGCTTTTGATTTTGAGAGCTAAAGCCAAATTTTTATGTATATTACTGTCTTGTTTTCAGTGTATAAATACAAGTTCTTCTTCCTTTACCTCTTGTGACTGTGAAACAGACAACACAAAATCTTCAAAAAGGATATTTAAAATGCTTCTACCAACAAGTTCATCTAAGGATTTAGTTTGCAAACAAAACCACAGTCTAAGTGGCTAAAAATGATTGTAAACATGAAACAAACTACAGCCCCTCTTATATTTTCTTATATTTAAGGCTTGATTTTAGGGTTGCTAAATCTGTAAATAGCATCAGTACATTTATTCTATTATCTGCCTTAAACAGGTTAAAGAAATGTTGTGGTTCACATGAAAACCATGAAAAGTACGGTTGTAACATCATTTCACAAAATGTACATTTTGTTACAGATGCTCTGTACAGTTTGTATGGTAATATTTAATATGTAAATGTAAAGAGAGAAAGAGACTGTGTAATTCTATGATCATGGTGTCATTGTGTCCCAATGATGGTACATAATACACATAATAAAGTAATGGTAAACTAGTGCAGCCCTTTTAACTTTGAGAAATAATCAGAAAATCAGAACTTCAATTGGATTATCATTCTATTAATGTGTAATTAATTTAATAATTTGTCAAAAGTTAAAAAGAAAAGACATATTAAATTACGCCCCCTTAACCCTTTTTCCTGAACAAACTCGCTACTATGACAAATGTGGAATTTTCCAGAAAGTTCAGTGGGAACTTCTACCATAGTTTAGGCATCATGGGGAGAAGAAAAATCTTTTGTGCCTATTGTTTTCAATGAAATTATTATATTGACTCAGGACAACACTTGTCATCGGTATGCTGTTAAATATAGTCGTATATCATTAGCATATGAGCTAGCTAAACACATTTTTTCTATTGACTAATTCTATACTAAAAAACAACCCAAACATTTATGTCGGCAATAAAATGTTAAATTGACACTGCTGACAGTTTTAATTAAAAAGAATAAATAATGGATAAATGACACCACAGTTGTTAAATCACCTCAATCAAATGTGTTCAGCTATTTTTCTGCTCAAATCCATCTGATCCCTTCTGTTAGACAGTTATCAGGTTGAATATGTGTGTTAAATTGAATAGTTTGCAATTTTAGTGTATTACTGGAATGCAACTGATGCATCTGCATGGAACACAGTACAGAATCTTACCTATTTTTAAAACTACATGAAAAAATTAAAGATTAAAGTAAGAATGGATTGATTTTTTTTTTCTAGCCTCACTGAGGAAATATGTGACTGTTTAACCATTAGCCCTTCCTCTTATCAATTGAGAATTGTAATATACAGATGGTTTCATATTAAGGATTTGACTGAGATGGACATGTCATTTAAAGTTATGCTGGTCAGTGAGTATAAATATCCAAACTGGAATACAAGTGTGAACAGTCTGAAACATTGAAAGTATTACTGAATATTTTCAATATGTATGTTTATGCAGTTTCCCTGTTTTTTTGGGAAAGCTCTTAAATTGTGTACTAATAATTTACTGTGTGTGTATTTGTATAATAGCATTGCTTTAAAGTTTGCAAATAAATATAAAGAAAGAAAATCTATATTTGTTATGTTTTGTCATTATTGCTGCCATTTTCTTTCAGGGAAAGGCTGGTGAGGTGACAGGGCTGTGCTGCAGTAATGCTCTCAGGCAGAGCAAAAACCAGCTTCCCTGAGATATCAAGCAGCCATGCAAGAGAAGGTAAAAAACATCATCCAGAGCCAACTTTTACAAGGCTGTTTAGGATTAATTGGCAAGGCAGGAAGGTATTATGTTTTATTTAAGGAGAAAGCTTGAGGCAAGTAAGAGAAAGTGATTGAAAACATACCATGCTCAAATCTAATAAGCGCATTTCACTGTAATTCACCCAAACCGAAGAAGCTGATACTGTTTATTATTGCACACATGCCTGTGACTGACCACCCAGATATTTTACAGGTAGAAGACTAGCTGGAGTGCTTAATGGAATTTAACACACATGCACACACATATACACACAGATGTTTGTCTAACTATTCTTGTGAGGACTGTCCACTGGCAGAAATCTAAGCCTACCCTAAGTAAACCAAAGAAATACCTTCCCAAAAGTGACAATATACCAAATGTCTATTACAGGTCCAAACATTCTATTCCTCACTGAGATATAAATACAAGCTTGCACACATGTATACAAATCTCCTTCTAGCATTGGCAAAAGAACAACAATCCAGCTGCAAGCTGTTGTTCAGACACAGATGAACACAAACAGATAAAACAGCCCAGCCGTGTTTAGCAGGATAGAAAACATGTTAAACAAAGTATGTACACGTGCACACAATAATACCAGCATAAATAACAAGCACTGCAGACAAACTGAGAGCAGTGATTGGGTGAGACTGTATACATCACAGCAGATCCCTCAGTTGCAGGAACACAGGGTACTCTGTGTATGGATAGTGGCAGGTACCTGAGCGTATGTGTGTATGAAAGTGTGTGCCTCTCTCCTCTCATACCTTCAATAAAAGGATCCTATTATTCACTGAATTTAAGAGTCCAGGCATGCTGGCTCTCTTCCAAACTCAACGATCAGGCTCAAACATTCAAAGAATCCATTGTAACTATGAGACTCTGTTTTTTTTTTTGTTGTTGTTATTTTACAGAAATTCTACACAGTAAATCTCTTTTTTTATCACAATAATAATGTGTAATAAGAAATTTAATGATTTTAAACAACATACAAGCAGAGGCCTGAAGGTAAATAATGACAGATAAAAAATTATAATGGTTGACTAACAGTCTGCTGAATGACAACAATTATCTTTATCAAACTAGTTTGTAATGGAAGCCTGGCATGGGGATACTATTTTTATACAATTCTTAAAGAGTTATTAAAGAAATGGACAGGCATATCTACTGTTGGAATTTCATCCACAGTGTGATCTTCGTCTGGGGTACGGAATTGTAAGTGCCATGTTGTTAAAGGAGAGGTCAGGGGCCTTGGTGTGGTGATGTAAGTATAATGGTAGATTTGTTTGTGAAGCACAAAAGACAAAAGATATGAGGGCATGCTAGCCAAAAAAGGCTATATTGTACATTGTGTATATACACATGTCCAGTACAATAAGGCAAAGTGCTGGATTTGCCATGGTACAGTGCCTCTCAAGCAGACTCAGTTATTTAAGAGTCCAACAGCAGCAGACCCGCAATGATGGGATTCAGCAGTGGGTCATAGCCTGAGAGTTCAGAAATGGTGGGTCAATAATAATCACATGCCTTAAACAAAAATGACTCACTACCACACTATTACAGTTGCCTTATGCTATAATCAACATGGTGAAATACTACGAATAATCCTTTTCTAGGCAGTTATAAGTCAATTACATACAGTCATCCAGCAGTGATTATTATGCTCTAACATGTATCATTAACCAGGCTTCAGCAAACTTGGGGGCTTGACTACACATCATACACCACACAAAATAGCTGAAACTAGCCCAAAAATCTGGGCATTAGAAAATTTTAAGAGTTTTTCTTTTTCTTAGCCTTTGAATTGGAAACAAGTATTTCTGATCTGCATCTCCTTCTATCAATCTGTGTAATGCACCGTATATTATAGTTGAAATGGCTCTGTACTTCATAGACACACAGTCTGCACATAAAACGTTGTGTTTTGAGAAGATTTATTGAATTTAATTCAGATTGTGTGTTGGTAAAGAAGTTGATGAATTAAATTAATAACTTAACCTATCCCGATACAGCAACCCAATTACTAACTGTCCTCTCCTGAAAATATTCATAGAAAATGTTCAAGTTAGTTCATTAAGAAATATTTGCCAATGTGGATGTCTATTATTTCTTATTGAAGTTCCCATTTTTTAACACTCAGTGCAACGATAGGTTATACTCAGATATTTAGTGGAGAGGACGTACATTTTTCCCCAAGGATGGCACCACATCTGCAAATACTAGTAAATCAATGTATATTTCGATGAAACAAAAATTTATGTAGGTAATTTATACTTCAACAGAATTTGAAATGATAAGAACAGGATGGACAAGGAATGAGATGTTGAACCACACAAATGCTGACTCTAGTAGTAGTATAATAATCTAGTAGTAGTACTTGTGATTATGAGAACACAATAGTGTTTGACTATCTTCTGAGAAACATTTGACAAAAACAAGAAAGTGCAAGAAGTATTTTGTGCACAAGCTTTTAGATAATAAAACAGCACTCTTTAAAGTAAATGTGCTGGATATTAAGGTGTATAAAGTGTCAAGTCAAGTTTATTTCTATAGTGTTTTTGATTCCAAAAACATGCCCAAGCAAACTTCATTTAAACTAAAATGAACTAAAACTAAAAACTTCATTTTGGAACAATAAAGCAACAAAAAATGGTGGCAATGAGAATTCATTCTGTTATTATCCTGTGGAAATGTGGAAATCCTATAGAATTTTAAATCTGCCATCAATAATAGAGAGTAGCATTCCGAAGAGGGAAGCGTAGAGGGGTCAGAGTGTGATAGAACAGCTGCTAAGGACAAAATGTGCCTACAATTAAACCCAAATTTTTCAATAAAGAAGATCGCCCCCAAACATCTGCATCCAATTAGCTTTAGTTGGCAGACAGATAAGCCCAATTCCTAACTAATATCTTGCTCAGTGTAAATGTCAAAATGTGCTAATTGTATCTGCTGCTCTGCTATTGTTGTTTCTAACCTGCATTATGCTGACTAAGATGGTATTTAGGTGGAGAGGATTTAATGGTAACCATCACTGAAAAAGAGCAACAAATCCAATGGAAGGGTGTTGAGAAAAAAAAATTAGTCCCATCTTTTGGAATGTTTTACGACTTTTGGCTCTAATGAAAGTCCCACATATGCACA
Source organism: Silurus aristotelis (assembly GCF_946808225.1). Taxonomy (NCBI): domain Eukaryota; kingdom Metazoa; phylum Chordata; class Actinopteri; order Siluriformes; family Siluridae; genus Silurus; species Silurus aristotelis. The sequence goes on along the minus strand of NC_139590.1, from coordinate 17,427,342 downwards.
TGGAGCCTGAACTTTCCAACACACAATTTCACTGCTCTCAAAAACATGGGGGAAATTAATCATTTAAGAATGCCCAATTCTACCAAAGAAACCTGGTTCCTATGTTTAGGTTTCTAGGTTTGCTTAGGAAAAAATATTTGCCAATCTGCCTGTCTAAATAAACACAGCATTTGGTTTGGCAGGGGACATTTTACTGTGGATAAAGGACATGAGAAGAGAACATATTGGAGACACCCTCTTTTACCTACACTGAACACACAAGGATGCTTAACTTTTCATCATCCAAGTTTCAAGCAGTTGTTTATCATATCCATTGTTTATCATTTTTCCAGCTACAACCAAAACTAGTTTATTTGAGAAAACTTTGTACAGCTCATTGCAAAACTTACTGTTAATTACACACACACACACACACACACATACACACACACACACACACACACACACACACACACAAAACAAGATTGTTAATACAACTGTTACAATCTAATCTAAATTTGTCATGGCTAGTGTTATGACTAGAATAAGGCATATGTGATATCTTCAAGCTGCAGGGATCAGATAAGCGCTATCTCACTTTAATCTCAGCTGTCCAGGAGGAGTGAGTGCTTTAGTTCTTCCAGGTGCCAAAGCTGTACATCACAAGCTGTTTCTGTATACAATCAAATCCAAGCTCAATCTGGCAAGAGGCAAGTTTCTTATTTTGGGATTAGTAGGTCAGATGCAGGAGCCAACATAAAAAAAAAAAAAAAAAAGGCATAGGCGTGCGTGTGTGTGTGTGTGTGTGTGTGTGTATTTAGTGAAGAGGACACGTTGATAGTTTGGCACTAAATAATGCAAAAAGAAATATCAATCATTACTGCCCACATGCAAGCACATTCTCTTGGGTGGGCCATAACATTAAACCCAAAGAAGCCAAAATTCAACAAACTGCTTGCATGAGCTGTATACTTGATGACCTGTGACCTCCTCCCCTGTCCTTTGCCCCAGCAAGAATGGGAAGTCAGTCCCCTTAGAACAAACAGGCATTATAATCAGACATGAGCCACCAGGGTTTGAAGGTTTCGCAGAGCTCCAGATGTTCTCTCACTCACTTTGATTGCAGGAAACGCCTGGACATTGACAAGCTGCTCAATCGGTGTTCTGAATGGCAGATCAGGAAACACTTACTCCTTTATCAACTGTTGTCAAGCCAATCAAACTGATGTCTTGAGCTGATGGACTAACAATGTTGGACATGGCCATGGTGGCCGAAAACTGCATAAAAGCATTTAAATGATTCATCACTAATAAATCAGTGTATGTATTAGTTCAATACATAAGACAGTTTCCTAGACCAGGTACCGCTAGGGATGGCTCCACATGAATAGCCTGAAGATACACAAGATTACTGTAACCGCTGAGTAACCATGAAGATAGCTTAACACTGCAATCAAAATGAACAGTTTTGCTGTGATGACTTTGGATTGCAGTCACCACAAAAACCACTCAGGTCTCCATCAGTGAACTGCTTATAATCTCAATAAAATTCATGAGAGATCTAAAATGAATAAATATTCATGCCTGATGCTTCACTTTTGCGTTGGTTTCCTGTCAGAGTTTCTGCTTCATATCATTTCATGTTCATTTCAATGTTCTTGTCAACACCACCTCTGGCATGCTCATTAGGGATGAACTTTTAAGAATAAAATAAAATTAGGAATTTTTAAATATATAAAATAAAACATGCTTTTTTCCTGATGTTATAATTCTCCCACTGTGCTGCAGGATGCATAAATTTTATTTTGAATATACTGCAGTTATATATTCTTTTAAATAAACTGTAAAACTGAACTACAGATGTTTTCACCAAAAATCATTTCAACTTTTTTTCAACATTTTTAAATCAACTTATTTTGTATTCTGACATTTAGTCTCAAAGTGTCTATAAGTAAACTGAGCTCAGTCCATAAATAAAAACAGAAATTCTTTGAATGTAGCCATGTTTTCTTGAGCTAGATTTGTCTTTCAGGACTCGGAGAAGCAGTTGTGGTTTGGACCGGCCTTGTACACAGTTCCTCTTTCCTGTAATAAGGCTATCCAACGCAGTGTTCTGGCACCACATTAACACAAATGTGGCTATATGCCTCGTCTTCTAATACCAATGCCGCGTGCCAGTGTGCGCCTATGAAGAAAACTGCTGATCGGGCTGAACAGCGGCAGTTCCATGTGTGGTACCCCTCATCTACCATCACACACCAGCATGCTATTGGCCCTGTACCATCCGGCCCCTAACCCACACCAGCTTCTAAATCCATCAGTGGATTTCTTTTTACCTCTGAAGAGATGCAATTAAAAAGGAACCACAGAAAGGTCAACATGAGACCACACCGTGCCAACTCCCGCCAGCGCTCCCTTACTGACACAGCTATACATTTTGATTTGGTGCTGCTGCCAAAAGGTGGTTTCAAAATAGAAGTTGTGTGTGTGTGTGTGTGTGTGTGTGTGTGTGTGTGTGTGTGTGTGTGTGTGTGTATGCAAGGTTTGGCAAATAGAAAGAAAAACATTTTCTTACCTCCCCTCCCCTTTCATTCTCTTTTGCATCTCTGTCAGGGTAGAGGCTGAGAGGGGTTTAGGATGCATGATGTGAGCAGTTAAACGCTGCATGTGGGTTAAACGCTGCTGTTCTCAGACTCAGAGTAGTAGTTTTATTATCCAGAAGTAAAACTGAAAAGTTTAAATTAAATGTATACCTACTGAGGGCATAAACATCTACACAACCCTTAAAATAAAAAGTTTTTTGCGATTAAAAGAATTACACTAATATCAAATCTTTTTTCTACCTTCTCCCAGTCATTATCTCACAGGATTAACGAATAAAAAACACATCAGACCGCAACACATATTGCAACATGTTTTGGGACAATTAAGGCAAGCAGGATGTTTTCTTCATGAGATAGAGCTTCTGTCTAGCCACCCTACCCTCATAGCCCAGACATGTGAAGAATAGAAGATATTGTTGTCACATGCAGGGAATGACTGCTAAGTCGGCAGATATTCTTGCAGCTCATTTAATGCTGCTGTAGGTCTCTTGGCAGCCTCCCTGATATGTTTTCTTCTTGTCCTTTTCGGCATTTTTTGGAGAGACATGGAGAGACATCCTGTTCTTGGTGATGTGGAAAATACTCCTTAATCATAATCACTTCACTGATGAAAGATGTATTTTCTGTGGTGAAGTTCAATCAGGTAAATGAACACTTGTTTTTTCCTCTGAAACATTTCTATTTGCTTTCCCACTTGAATTTAATTAGTTGTTATATTCCATTTAAAAGAGAAAAGTGAATTAACTCAAATTCAGTTTTTTAACATCACAAAAAAACTGCCAAAAACAGAGTAGACTTTTTATATTCCGTGTACATTTTTTATACACTGTAATGCGCAGTAAAAATCAATCACTGGTATAATACATGGGAGATTAAAGATCTAAAAAAAACAAAAAAAATGTAACGCCCACAACAATAAGGAATTAACAGGGCTGATGAAGAGGCCTCTGTCCATAACAAACGTAATGAAATGTGACATGAAGTGAATGACAAAATTACAACAAGACCGGATTCGTTATGTACCGCACGCATCAGGTTGCGTGCGCTTGTGTGTGCAATCAGGTGTTAGGAGCTCATGTCTTGTCCAGTTTCAGCCACAACACCTGCACACTCACCCTTTTACATACATGGTAAAGTCACCCACACACACACACACTCTATTTAGCCAATATAAACTAAACCCCTTCCTAATTTTTTCTAAAGCTGGGCCTTTTTCTTTCCACCATTCTACAAATATCCCATCTGAGGACCTTTGTGCTTTGTCCAGTGTTATTTTTTCTTACACACTCTTTGCTACAGATCCTGCCACCCATAGTTGCTGATCTATTGTCATAACATGCTAAAGACCAATTAAACCTTTGTTATCTTTAGTTAAAATTTTTAGACTGACGTAAAAAAAAAAAAAAATACACTGGTAGTCAGCAGCATGCACAATTACTGAACCCTAGACTACCAAAAAAAGAGGGTCTCCATCTTTAAGTTGTTTTCTGAACAAAATGACATCAAAGCCATTGTATCACCACAGCAGAAAATCTCTTTTTTTTTTCAGCAAATAACTTTTAAATGCAGCCAATACACACTCTAACCTATAACTCTAACTATATAAGCGCTGAGACAGATACACTCTCAACCGAAGTGAAATACAACACCTGTGTTTATGTTAATAACCAAAGAGCAGTTCTCCACACAGTACATATAGAACACATATCTTTGTACACATCTTTCACATGGCATCAACATATTTTAAGGAAAAAATTCATCATCTTAATTAATACTACAATATCTCTGTAACTGCACATAGAGGCATGAACAAGAAGCACTTTTGCAGATGTTTACATACCTTCACTCTAAGAACCAATTAAAAGTGTCCATTAAAGTGTACATAATTCCGTGCCAGTTGTCGATACCATTTGCATGCAAACAATTTCCTGCATATGAAACTCTTTGCCTTGTGAAATGCACATGATGATATAATGACTTGTGTTATAAGCAAATAAGTGAGGTGTCAAAACAGTCCAAGAATTGTGTGTGTCTGGACAGTGTAAGGTTTATTGGAACGACAGGAAAAAAAACGGATCGGCTGTTTATTCATTTATTCATTCATTCAGTGCTTTCCGGATCATGATGCTGGAATGTGAGTCAGCAACAACAGCTTAATGAAATATAAGACTTAAGCTTAAAATAACCTTTGACTCCACCTTGAAACACCACGTCATTTTGCAAATACGCAGTGTACTACATTAGTGTACTGAATCAGATCATTTCTTTTATTCTTTTTCTAATATAATTCATAAATTATAAATCAAATATTAGACACTAGTGATACACTTTTACTGTATCTCCACATATAAGACATACTGGAGCATGTGAACTGCCTCTTTTCCTTTTTTTTAATCAGTAACTCTCTCTCTCTCTCTCTCTCTCTCTCTGTTTAACAGTCAATAATACTTAACTATACAATGTTACAGGTGTGGAAATTATTTTTTTTAAGTTGTGCCATGTAAATTTGGATAGTGGCTCTTAAAGTGCAAAGTGCACAATAAATAATACAGTGTCATATTGTCGGAACTCGACAATATCTATTGACCTTTCCCCGAAACATACGTGCAATCCAGTAACAACTCTTCCACGGCCAGGTACTGGGTTGTAACCCGGTGGTTGAGACCTCTGCCAAAGAGACAATGAGGTAGGGTAGCAATCATTTCCAGTCTAAAATTTACTTCATATACTTCTAGTATAAAATAAATAGAAAATAAATTATTATGTGCACTTCCACAAACTGTATAATATTCACACCTCAGATATGCAGTATACCACTGAAAGACATGCACATGGCTGGGGATAACTGCTAGATAACAGATACTAGATGACACCAATTGAGCATGTAAACTCAGTGCAGGCTCACTGTGTTTTTGTAAATCTATGCACAAGCCTGCATGCTAGTCCTCCTGAGTGAGTGCACCTGGACACACTGCTGTATGTGTATTGTCTCTCTTTGCTTTCAACTCTAGGAGCATGTCTATGGAAATGTCCACAGAACCTGAATGGTGATGATGACAAAGGCCCTGTTTTTGTGTTTGTGTGTGTTTAGGAATGTTGCTCTTCCAGACTGTCTAAACCTGATGCTTGGTGTGTGAGCAGCACAGGAACCGGTTGCTCTTTCTACAAGTTTAACATTATTGTGTATCAAAATCATCGTGATCACATTTATGTATATAGATAGTACAAGATGTACATAAAATCCTCAAAATATCTGAGCCTGTTTTAATTACTGTAAACTCTCCCCTCTTATACTAACAGTTTGTGTGAAGCCTGGGTTAAAATCATAGAAAATAGTACAGACAACGTTACACAGTAGCTGAGATAGAAGTATTGGGGGAAAATCTCAAAAGCCACACAGACCAAAAAGAATGAGCTGACAAAGCAATTCCTCTTGAAAGCAAACTTCAGTGGGAAAATCCAAGAAGACAGTTTGAGCTCAGAGCTCCTAATGAAGTGACAGATAAAAGCTGCTGCTTCGCTGAACATTCTTTCATGATGTTGCTTTTCTTCCTCTTTCCATCTTGGTTTCTTTTTAACCCATGACTGTTTCCATTTTAATTATTCTGTCATTTTTCTTCATGAATCATCTTTATTCTTTTATACTTTTCAGTTATTTACTTTTGATTACATAATTTGTCTGTCTGTCTTTCTTTCTTTCTTTCTTTCTTTCTTTCTTTCTTTCTTTCTTTCTTTCTTTCTTTCTTTCTTTCTTTTATTTTCAATCTACTGATACTATGGCTTTGTGATGCTCACCCCCAGCCAGGTGTGCTGAGTGCTGCATGTTATCATAATACTGCCTTGATGAACAGTTGACTGTTGTTCTTTCAAACCTGCTGGGCCTCGTCTCTTTTTTACAACCATCTCATTTAGTGTTCTCAATGTTTCTCAATGCAGCTGAAAGCTTCATTTAAGCAAAGTTAACAACCAGCAATGCTAATGTGGCTAACGAAGTAAGAAAGCTAGTGGCTGATATAAATTATATAAAAACCCAGCTGTGGCTGATCTAAAAACCCAGATGCAGATCATGGACCCAGATACACCCAGGAACAGCACTTTTGATGACAACTTATGCTAAGTTATGCTATGCTAAACTTAAGCTAATTACAGGATGTTTTCTAAAGGCTGGTCTAGTAGCTATGAAATACACGTCAGCTGTGGGGGGAAGTTGGTAAATCCTCCAGCTCCTGACACTGATATATTTCCCAGTGGACTTCCTGATCTTGTGGACAAACAAAATCACACCAGGGATATGAGATTGGACAGATGTACATGCCACCTGTCAGCAGCCAATAAACTGCTCTGGCTGATTTACAACCAACAACACAGCCAATGATGTTTGTACAAATGATGGCCTGGAGAAGCGCATCAGTAACTACTGAAATTGAAGAACAACAGATTATAAAATGTATTTGGAATTGAATAGGAGTAGTCAGAATTTCCTTGTGAGAGTTTACATTGTCATCATAAAGGTTTGATCAAAATGCCAGTCTAAACATTTATTTTGTAATTTGCACATTTCTGATAAGTGCATAATTATAATTGAATTGAATCACATATTTTATATATATATATATATATATATATATATATATATATATATATATATATATATATAATTGTACAGTGTTGGAACTGGTCGGATAATGGTAAAAAGTAATGGTAATCCTCTTATCTGTGAATGCACTCTCATTTGTGCTTTAAGTAAATTATTTTATTTTGCTACTTCTACAAAACTATTAGAAACAAACTCATCTTGCCTGAAATCATCATTTAATATTTGCACATTTGCAATATTTATCCATTGCTACAATCTGACTTGTTATGCTACTCCAAAAATTCAAAACTCATCTACCATTAGCAAGTAAACTGCATACCGTAGTTGAATATAATTAGTAAATATTAGCAAATGAGTAAAACTCCAACATGCTTTTTCATATTAGATGGAATTCATTCCTTCATGGAAGGAAAAAGAGACACCTCAGTTTTGCGACTTTGCGTACTCCAGCACAGTGAAATATTTTATTTAGCTGCTCATCCTTTAACATCCACACGGTAGTCTTGCTCAGCCGTCTTCCAGTCTTGCCACAGACATCACATTAGGGAACCTATTAAATGTGTTTTGTATAATGCGTCAATGGCAGGACATTTATTTATAGCCTTTCTTGTAGCTGTTTTTCTTGCAGCTGACATTTAGCAGTGGTAAGAAAAAAACAACAATTTAATTATCTTACTTACAAATATAATGTCCTCCAAGTTTTCCTAATTAAATCAATGTAAGAAATACTGCTTTTCTACTGCTTTACTTTAACTGTGCAATTGAAAGGAAGTGAGGAGAAATTGGGAGCAGTAATTGTCTGCATATGTGTATATGTGTATGGTGACCTGCCACTGCTGGTTGGCTGCTGTATGTGGGCCACGGGAACCCTGGCAGCACAGGAAAGGGGGTCTAATGGGAAGCAGGTTTGTTCACTTTATGAGCACAGAGCAAGAACTGCCATTCAACTCGCTGGCCCCAGTCACAAACCTTCACTTACACACAGGAGCCCCAAACCACAGACCCTCTGACTCAAGAATGAGAGTGACAGTAACAGCACAAACACAAAAAACTCTTTGGGTGAGAGAAAGATGAGGAAGATGGTAAGGAGGCATTTCTCCATATCATCTCTGTGTTAATGGAGGGGATAAATGGATTTGGGAGACATATCACAATGCATTTCATCCATGTGTTATAAATAATAGTTAGATCACACTCACATCAACTCACAACAGAGTTGCCAAACTTACTCCTGCCATCCACAACACACACACACACACACACACACACACGCACACGCACACACGCACATATACAAAGAATTTTGTATATGTGTATTAACTGAATTGTGCTGCTACTGAGTACTAACAGAAAAAGAAAATAAGCAAGATTTAAATAGCATGAATTAGAGCCTTCATCATTGTTAGATGATTTCGGCACATGGCCACTGAGCCTGATTATACAACTATTCAAAATAGGCTGCACACCTACAGACCCATTCTCTCTGTGTATGGCTATTTAAAATACCGATAAGAACTGTAACAGTGCAATGCACAGTTCTAATTTCAGTCTCAGGACACTTTCACGCTATTTCTCTACCTGCAAATTAAAGCAAAATGTTTTGGTTTGTTGCTAGGTAATTGTTTGATTTGGTTTGGTTTCACACTGCAAATATTTAAATAAAAGCCAAAAGTAAAAAGAATGGCTAGAAAGGCTTGTAGGTCAAGAAATCTACTCATAAAACTCATAACTACAGCAACAGAAAAAAGTGCATGTAAAATTCAACTAGGCATAAAGCACATGGATAAAGAATAGTTATACAATTGTTCAGAAACATTTTCTGTAAGTCCCCCTGCATTTCTGTTCCTCTTCAGCTCTGTCCTTTAGCTCAGTTTGTGTCCTGTGACATCGTAACTGTCAGTGAACATAGAATAAATTCTGCAGTACCTTTAGAAAAGACCCCTTAGAACACCATTCAGTTGTTCCTCTGAGTGAACTTTTCAAAATTCCATATAGAAACTTACAACAGAACGTTTCCTTATTGCAGGAAGGTGTAAGTTAGAACCCTATAGGATATTAAGAGCCTTAAAAGCACGCTTTTTTTGAGGACACAAAAAATGGTACACAAAATGAAGCACTAAATAAATAGTGTGGTGTTCAATGCAACAACAATAAGGGAAACTAATCTTCTCTACCAGTAATTCTTTTCTCTTCAATTATTTCTACATTAGACATTTATGAGTGCTAAATCATAGAAATCCCATGGTCTTGTGTTAGATCGGAGCCCTAACTGCACAGAGATAAATGATCATCAGGTGAAAATGCGATGGGTTGCTGACTCATATAAAGTTTTTATGAACAAGTTACATCCATGCAAAGAAGTGTCTTGTTAATAATCTATCAAAACTGTGGTGATCAAAAATGACCACATCTGGGCTCCTCCTCACAATGCTTTTTCATGAGCCAGCAAAAAATATCCCTTATAAAACAGTTTGTTAAAGTAAAAACAAATTTTTCATCAAGGCAGAACTATTGTATTACACAACACGAGTAAATCCAAGCACTGAGCACAGCTGGAACCCTAAACACCAACCTTTAATCCAAAAAAGAACAACAGCATCTGGGTCTGATGCAGCTTCTGACAGGGAAAGAAATGGGCTTGGATCGATGCACACAATTAAATAAGCCATTCATTTTTAGGCCCATGGGATCAAGCTGATTAAGGAGGGTTGGGATGATTATACTAGATGGCTGAGCCTAGGTCTGGACCAAAATCCTTGATAAATAACACAGTCCATATAAAAATAAAAAAATAAAACCCAGAAGATTCAATTAATTTAACCATATAAACATTACCAGTCATTACCTACATCTCTACATGCTTTTGGACCCCTTTCTATGAGAACACAATAATATTAAAAACAAACAATGAAAAATTGAAAATATTATGACTACAGTGACTTGCAAATGATTCAGCCTACTGGAACTGATGAGATATACAACTGAGAAATAAACATATTCTTTTGTAAGTATTTTTATTTTTAGCTTTACAGTTCAACTTATTTGCAAACTTTTTTTCTTACACTGAATAAAGTTAAAATTATTTGCAAGTGCAAACCTACTCCACAAAATATTTAATATACTCCATACAATGAAATATGCACCATGCTCTGGGTATACTTTCTACCCTCAAAACCTGGGCTTCTTGTCAAAATTGAAGAGAGACAAGATGGAAAAAACAGGGGTGTCATAAAAAAAATAAATAAATCAGTCTGTGATTAAATGAAACCTGGTAGAACCTTCACACATCAGCAAGACAGCGGTGCCAAACACAAGGCCACAGCAATGTTGGAGTGGTTAAAACAAAATGTGAATATTTTAAAGTCAAGTTCCAGATCTGAATCCCATACAGCATATGTGATATTGCTTAATGGTTTGGGTCAACAAAATACATCCAACCAACCCAAAGAACCTGAAGCAAATCTATCATAAGGAAAGGGTAAAAAAAAATACTACACATATTAGCATATTTGTTTTTAATAAAACTACTTGCTCGAGCATTTTGTATAAGTATAATTTGTAATCCAGATGAATACTTTGCAGGTCATTGTATTTTAAATGTCACATCTGAGAATTAATCCACAGCTGAAAAGTAGTATTATAAAAACAGGTAATACAGGAGTTTCAAAATGGAAATTGGTGCTGAAGGTGAAAATTGGAAATACAGGAGTTTAAGTTGATTGCTGACATTTCTATGATGAACATTAGTCTAAGATTAGGTGAGAAAGGTCCTGTGGGTGTTTTAGTGTAGTATAATTGCAATCCCATTGAGATTCCTGAGAATTCATTAAGAATCTCCTTTCTGTTTACATCAAGCTCAGATCAAGTGCGTAATGTGTGTAAGAAACAAATTTAGTGATATATTTTGTAATTCCTGAGCATTAATGAAGACAATGAGCTACCTACTACATGGACAATTAAGTGAAGCTACATTCACACTCTAAAAGGCCCAATTAAGGTCTAATGTAGATCATGACATTTTCCCAAATGCCTTGTGCTCTGCTCCTGACAACAGAAGTGGGGGTAGGCAGTCCACAGGACACGGGCAAGAATTGGTGTGATGTAGCTGCATTGGATGAAAAAGCTGGTAGCAATTTAGTCAAATTGTAATGCTCTGATTGCAGCCTTGCCAGATGGCCCAATTAAATTAATTAGAATTATGGGTATGGGAGGGAGCAATTAGGTAATGGCTGGGTGGAGACAGAGAAGATGAGAAGGACAGAGCAGATACGAAAGAATGTCTCGGCCCATGAAAACACTGGCTTAAATAAATAACCACACAAAGCACTTTTTGTACCATTTTTGTAATTATTGATCAATAGTCAGAGAATAAATACAAAATATTTGGAACTGCAATTCTGAATCTGGATCAACATAGAATTAGTTGGTCAGTTGACATCCTAAGGCTTAATAATGGGTCTGATAATGATAAATCAGATTTCCCCAGCCAAAAAAATTAAAAGGTCATCATATAGCAGACTAAACCCCAGACTAGTTAGAAGTGATCTAGAGAAACATACAAAGAGCACAAGCTGGCTTTGAGGGAATTCAATAAAATCCTGCTCTACTACAACATGCATTCTTTAAGACATGTGGTAATTGTTTCAGATCAAGCCTGGCAGAAATCAGCATGTTTTTCTTAACAAATGATCTTACAAAAAATGGCTAATTAAAAGCTTACTAAAAATAGATTGAATTCAGCACCCAAAACTCATGAGTAATCCTATATTATAGTTGCAAAACAATGGAAAAACAATAGTTCTTATTGTTATGCATTCAAACCCCATAAAAAGGGGTTGAGTAAAAAACACAAAGCAGGAGAGGGCCAATTCTGGAAAAATACCCTGGCAGAGTGTACATGCCATAGGGGGTAGATGATTAGGACCTGCTCTCATTTGCAAGAGCCTTAGGTATGTGGCTTCTCTCCAGGATGAAATAAATAGTGCGCTGCAGTCACACATTTCCTTGCTGATTATGCTTTTAAGCACCAATTCAGCATGTCAGTGGGTTTTGTTCCACATGATCAAATTGATAACATGTTAACTATATACAGTGAGGAAAATAAGTATTTGAACACCCGGCTATTTTGCAAGTTCTCCCACTTAGAAATCATCGAGGGGTCTGAAATTGTCATCGTAGGTGCATGTCCACTGTGAGAGATATAATCTAAAAAAAAAAAAATCCAGAAATCACAATATATGATTTTTAAACTATTTATTTGTATGATACAGCTGCAAATAAGTATTTGAACACCTGTCTATCAGCTAGAATTCTGACCCTCAAAGACCTGTTAGTCTGCATTTAAAATGTCCACCTCCACTACATTTATTATCCTAAATTAGATGCACCTGTTTGAGGTCGTTAGCTGCATAAAGACACCTGTCCACCCCATACAATCAGTAAGAATCCAACTACTAACATGGCCAAGACCAAAGAGCTGTCCAAAGACACTAGAGACAAAATTGTACAGCTCCACAAGGCTGGAAAGGGCTACGGGGAAATTGCCAAGCAGCTTGGTGAAAAAAGGTCCACTGTTGGAGCAATCATTAGAAAATGGAAGAAGCTAAACATGACTGTCAATCTCCCTCGGACTGGAGCTCCATGCAAGATCTCACCTCGTGGGGTCTCAATGATCCTAAGGAAGGTGAGAAATCAGCCCAGAACTACAAGGGAGTAGCTGGTCAATGACCTGAAAAGAGCTGGGACCACCGTTTCCAAGGTTACTGTTGGTAATACACTAAGACGTCATGGTTTGAAATCATGCATGGCACGGAAGGTTCCCCTGCTTAAACCAGCACATGTCCAGGCACGTCTTAAGTTTGCCAATGACCATTTGGATGATCCAGAGAAGTCATGGGAGAAAGTCATGTGGTCAGATGAGACCAAAATAGAACTTTTGGGTCATAATTCCACTAAACGTGTTTGGAGGAAGAAGAATGATGAGTACCATCCCAAGAACACCATCCCTACTGTGAAGCATGGGGGTGGTAGCATCATGCTTTGGGGGTGTTTTTCTGCATATGGGACAGGGCGACTGCACTGTATTAAGGAGAGGATGACCCGGGCCATGTGTTGCGAGATTTTGGGGAACAACCTCCTTCCCTCAGTTAAAGCATTGAAGATGGGTCGAGGCTGGGTCTTCCAACATGACAATGACCCGAAGCACACAGCCAGGATAACCAAGGAGTTAAGAAGCATATCAAGGTTCTGGCGTGGCCTAGCCAGTCTCCAGACCTAAACCCAATAGAGAATCTTTGGAGGGAGCTCAAACTCCGTGTTTCTCAGTGACAGGCCAGAAACCTGACTGATCTAGAGAAGATCTGTGTGGAGGAGTGGGCCAAAATCCCTCCTGCAGTGTGTGCAAACCTGGTGAAAAACTACAGGAAACGTTTGACCTCTGTAATTGCAAACAAAGGCTCCTGTACCAAATATTAACATTGACTTTCTCAGGTGTTCAAATTCTTATTTGCAGCTGTATCATACAAATAAATAGTTAAAAAATCATACATTGTGATTTCTGGATCTTTTTTTTAGATTATGTCTCTCACAGTGGACATGCATCTACGATGACAATTTCAGACCCCTCCATGATTTCTAAGTGGGAGAACTTGCAAAATAGCAGGGTGTTCAAATACTTATTTTCCTCACTGTAGCTGCCTCCACACAATATCTTCTTTTTTTTCCTCTTTCAGCTGCTCCCATTAGGGGTCACCACAGCAGATCATCCATCTTCACACTACCCCATCTTCTACATCTGCCTCTTTTAAACCAACTACCTGCATGTCTTTCCTCACCACATACATGAACCTCCTCTTGTGGTCTTCCTCTTTACCTTCTTCCTGGTGGCTCCATCCTCGGAATTCTCCTACCAACATACCTCATGTCCCTATGCACATGTCCAAACCATTTCAATCAGGCCTTTACAGTGTAAACCCACCTCCAATGTTCCTGGACTTCCCTTTCCACTTGGTCTCCTAAACACACAACATATCTACCTTTCTCCTCTCCATCATATCAGCAGCCTCCACACAATATAAGGAACCAAATAAACCTTTGCTTAGGTGGAATCTGCAAGGCAGGGCTTACATTTCCTAATTAACTTACATTTCCTGATGTGCCAGAAAAAACTGTGTTAAATCTTAACGGAATGAATGAGATGCACCTCTGTTTATTATTATATCTAAGAGTTTATTCATTAATATACACACCACTATTTTTTTGAAACTAGATAACCTGCTGAAACGGATGAGTATTGTTGCAAAGAATAGTGGGTGACTATATACATTACTATTGGACATCTGATTCAAGTTTATTTTGTTTGTTTGATATTATAGGGAAAGAGAAGAACGTAAACTAGAGTAAGTTACAAGAATGTGATTGAAGCACAAATGGACAAAATGTGTCCAGATAGGTAAAACTGTAGAGCAGACAGGTTTGTGACTATGGTTCTTGCAAAACTCCTACCTCCTGTCAGAATAAAAAAAAAAAAAAAAAAACTCTTATCTTGGAGACTAATGTCCTATAACAACAAGAACTTCAAGCCACTTCTAGCATGCATTGGAGCCAGATAGGCAGTGTAGTAACAGCCATTGTTGTATATTTAATAGCAAGTGCATCTAAATGTAGCCAAGTTCAGTGAGATGTAAATCCATGCTTATTTTTCAAAATTGGTCAGAACAATAATAATATTAGGTATTTAGTTAAACACTAGCCATGTTTTAATAGGAGGAGTTCTGAAAGAAACCTCAATTCTGACAAATGCTCAGTTTGAATTTATACCTTGCAATATATTCTTTAGTCTGTTGCATAGTCTTATGCTTTGGCTGCCCAGAAAGCTAACTGCCTGAGATGAAATTATATTCCCCTTATCTCAAATGTTGAACTGTACATTACCACTCTGATATTAAAACACCTGTACTGTAAATTTATAATAGTGTTTGCACACCTGCTATTTACACTAACCATATTACTTGCCTAATTGCTTCTAAACATGGTTGATGTAAATATTTAAAATGTGATTGTTTTATTTATAAAAAAAAGTGTGCACACCTACTGTGCGCAAGCAAAAAAAAATTCAAAGTTGTTTCCTTTGCTTTTTTGGCTGAAACATTTCTATTGGTATTTTTACTTGAATTTTGTTGGTTTCTATATCACATCAAAAATGGAAAAGGTGACATGATTTAACACGGTTCTACCACAAAGATCTGCATGTTTATGGGGGTGTGTAAACATTTATACCAACTGTAGTTATCTAGTCATATTTACACTATATGGACAGTAGTTTGTGGACACCTGATCATAAGATTCGTATGTGCTTTTTGAACATTCCATATCACATTTAGTACCCAATTGCTGTTGTAACAAATTCCACTCTTCCACTAGATTTTGGAGTGTGCTTGTGGAGATTTGTGCTCATTCAGCTACAAGGTAGCTTGCTAGTAAATTCAGATAATTATGTAGAGTTAAGAGGCCTGGGGTACAGTCAGCATTTCAACTCATCCCAAAGGTGTTCAGTAGGGCTGAGGTAAGAAATCTAGAGAAGGTCACTCTAGATCTTACAAATCAACCCATGTAAATCATATCTTCAAGGAGATTTGTACACAGGGGCATTGTCATGCTGGAACAGGTTTGGGTTTTCTAGTTCAAGTGAAGGGAAATTTACTTCTAATTTATATCATATCATATTGTGTGCCTCCAATGTTGTGGTAACAATTTGGGGAAGATGTACATATTACTGGTAAAGTCAGGTGTCCCGATTCTTTTGTCAATACTAAGTTTATGTAAGCATAGTCTATCCTCTGCTGATTTTTTCCGGAAATTACGGTAGTTGTTTTTTAATTAAAGGAACACATTTACAAATTAAGTGCAGTTGCATTTTGCAAGTTTTGAGATGGGCTTGCACGGGGTATTTATTCCTAGCCAGTTTATCTATCACATTAACATTCACACAGTTAAATTTGATCTGACTGTGTATGACCTCATAAACTGTACCTACTTACATTTAAAGAGGTGGTAATTTTAAAGCAATATCAGTAGCGTTATAAACTACCGTAATTTCCGGACTATTAAGCGCACCCATATATAAGCACTGAATTTGACAAAGATTTGTATTTTTAACATAAATAAGTCGCACCTGTCTATAAGCCGCAGGTGTCTACACTGAAACAAATGAACTTTACACAGGCTTTAACGAAAGACAGTGTCTGTCTTTCACACGGTGTAACGGGTGAAATATGTTGTGGTTTCTTTAAGAGCAGAGCGGCATTTTGGGAATAGCCTGCCGCCAAATTTTTTCCGGTATTACTGCATGTGTGCAAGACCAAGGAATATGTCATTATTTTCTGATGCCCAGTTTTAAGTTTCTTTGACTAACCCGTTACGCTGTTGCCAAGAAAAATTAAAAAGCATGAGTTTTGGAAACCTGTCTGTGCTTATATGATTTCTGTTGCAACTGGAGTTAGCGAGCTCTCCCATGACCCAGACTCAATGCGTTATAACGGCTTGTATTTAAACAGTAGCCTTCCAAGAAAGTCATTGTTCACTGTCTTCCTCCTTCCTTTCACAAAAATTTCTCGGGAGTTTTTCTTTTGGCATCGTCGTGCGTTTAAAAACATTTTTTTTCCTCCCGATGCCGTGCAGCTCAGAACACAGGTGAGGTGCGTTTTTTCGTTTCTGTTCGGAAATTTCATTGGCCTAATGTTATGGGGTTCAGTTTTTTGGCTTGAAGTTTGTGAAACCGGGAAAAAAACAGGAAAAATTCATAAATAAGTTGTTTAAGCCGGTGGGTTCAAAACGTGGAAAAAAAAGTAGCAGCTTATAGTCTGAAAAATACAGTACATAAAAAAAAAAAATCATATTCTATCTACAGATAGAACAAACTAAGAACCATTTATAACTTGTTTACTCATTTTCATAGATTAAAAAATAACTTTGTTTACTTCAGGGGCAAAGAACGCATGCAAAAAAAACCAACAACTTTATAGTCCATGTTATTTATGATAATGAGAGAAATCGCAAATGCAAATTTACAGTGAGCGCACGTCTTGAACAACTCTTGTGCAGTGACAATTTTCTCCCCAGTCCCAGTTAATTTCCAACCCTGGTGCTAACCAACATTAACAATGTCACAGTGATGCAACGTAACAGTACAACAATTATGTAGTATAAAGATATAAATATTATTAACTAACCTCCTCATGCTTGCACAGGTTTAATGACAAGTTTCTATAAGTCACCAGTTCCGATGCCTCGGGCAAACACATCTTACACTGTTGCACTTGAAGTCAATGTGGTCGCTTAAATATGGCCAGTGGTTTGTTTTATAAGAAATCAACGGCACTTTGCTGAGTATGCATCATTCGCGTCTGGCTAATCTGTACTCTGGACCCCAAGGTCCCATTATTATACATTTTCTGATCTTTTTTTTTTATAAACATTGGGGTGAGTAACTGATAGAATTTCTATTTAATGTTCATTAAAACATCTTAATAGGGGCTCATGGGCGTAAATTTCACTTATCAGTAGGGGGGACAATAAATATAAAAATATAAAATAGAACATTGATTATTCAAACAAATACAGTGGGGTCAGTTCGGACGTAGCACAGTGCTCATTTAGTAAATGCACAGATAAACAATACGCTAAATGTGGCCGTTAATGTTAAGTTAACATTATACCGTCTAATATAGCCGCTAATCAAGTCTGCATCAACTACATTAAAGAGAATCGCTTTATTTAAAGTGAATAAAATACCCTAGTTAATGAAGTTGAACATTAATTGAGCTGCAGCCACACACCTGACTGGTGTGTGCAGAGTAGGTGAGATGAACTGGGAACGCAGGCTGTGGGTCAAACCCACGTTTTTTTTTCTACTTACAAAATTATTTAGGTATACATACATATATTTTTCACAATAGAGAGTGCGATATTTTTTAAATAATTTTTTTTGGGGGGGACAACCCTCGGATGGGGGCATGTTTTTTTACGAGCTTACCAGCAGTAAAACCTACAGTTTACCGGCAACATCAATTCTGAAGCCCACTGGAACCACCTGCAGTGACTTGCATATGCATTCAATCCCACCCCAAACATTAACACATCTTACAACTATTAGAACAAGGAAACAAAAAAAAGGTGATTTAAACTCCTTGATCCACACAAACTAATCTAACATGTTTAACTAAGAATAAGTATAGCACAGGGACAGTGAGGTTACAGTGTTAATGTGTGAACACCAGAAGGTCACACAGATTGTCAACAGATTATACAGCTCTCCTCATCTATAGAAAAACAAGCACATGGTACAGTCTTTAGTCTAACCCCAACACTTTGACACATGGTCCACTATCAGCTATGCAAGCTGCAACATTCCTCAGCGTGGGGCTACTGCACTGGCACAAGCTTGCTGGCAAAGAAATAACACACTGCTCCTCAAGCTCAATGTCCTTTTTAGTGCTTTGTGGTAATGTTTGTTGTGTTAATGGCACAATACATCCATCAGTATGAACATCAACACTGGCGAACACTCATAAACCTTTCTAAAAAGTTAACAAGGCTTATCTATGTGATTTTAACAACACTGCACAGTGTTCACGGGGATTTCATTGTGTTACATAAGTGTATGTATCTGCCGACCAAAGACAAAGAGGAAATTTGAGAATGTGGGTTGCTGCCAAAAAAAGAGCATTTGGAGTCATTTAATGTAAACACCTATTTCTTAGCCAAACAATGAGTCCAAGAGACACATTCAATCTGGGAACTTTGTTCAGTAAATACCTCTGGTCATCAGCAAAAACCATGTTAAAGGAGCTAGGCCTCCATGTTCCCTATGTGAAGATGGAGCCTTCCCTCCCCCTTTTTTTTTTTACACACCTTGTAAAAAGGTGTGTGTGTGTGTGTGTGTGTGTGTGTGTGTGTGTGTGTGTGTGTGTGTGTGTGTGTGTGTGTGTGTGTGTGAGTGAGTGTGTTTACAGCAGCTCTCAGAGGCACAGACACACCATTGCAGCATCCTGGAAGCCCAACCCATTTTAGAAAAGCAATTTCCAGGCCTTGCCAAAAAAAATGTTCAAGAGTCATAATTTACTTTACAAACAAATGTCTGGACTCACCTTATCCTTCAATAGTTTTCCTTTATTTTTATTATTTTCAACATTATATATTATTATGAAAGATATCCAAACTGTGAAAAAACATGTATGGAATTTCCTTTTAGGAACTCGAGCTGCGTCGAAAAACGCCTCGCGTTGTTCACACTCTGAATCACGTGTAAAATCTGGCCAATAGGCAGTCGTGACGTCATTGGCGGGAGACGTCGCGCAAACCAGGAAGCTACAAAATGGGCCCGTACCTTTCCCCCTCATTCGCTATACGCGAATATAGTAGGGTTCAGGCTATGGTAGGGTTCAGGCTATGTGGCTATGGGGAGATGCCCAGGGTTGAAGAGATGCTAGCTGGCTAACTCTCCCCAGGTGTTGCATCGCTAAAGGCTCCGGGGTTGCCTACTAAGCCGTTGACAAGTCACATCTTTCATGGGACATAAACTGCCTGGAGATGATGGCTGTGTTCTTGGCACTGGAACACTTCCACCGAGACCTGAGAGGTTGCCACGTGTTGGTCCGTACGGACAACATGTCGGTGGTCTCGTACATCAACCACCAGGGGGGTCTCCGGTCTCACGACTCGGGAGACTTCCAAAGCTCCCTCCACGAGGAGGTTGTATGCTTCTAAATGGCATCTATTTGCCACGTGGTGTGAGCACCACCAGTTGGACCGAGTTAACTGCCCGGTTGGTTCAGTTCTAGAGTTCATGCAGGAACAGTTTGCCGCAGGGTTGGCTCCGTCAACCCTGAAGGTTTACGTGTCAGCTTTCGCGGTTTATTGTACCCCGCCAGTCGGGGCAGTCACTGGGGAAGCCCCCCCTCGTGACACGTTTCCTACGCGGCACTTGGAGGCTGAGGCCTGGGACACAACCCAGAGTGCCTGTGTGGGACTTGGCCATTGTGCTGTCAGCTCTATCTGATCCCCACACAACCCAGAGTGCCTGTGTGGGACTTGGCCATTGTGCTGGCAGCTCTATCTGAGCCCCCCTTCGAGCCCTTAGGTATTTGTCAGTTAAGACAAGTTTTTTTTCCTGGAAATCTCCTCCCTTTAGAGGTTCGGGGACCTACAGGCTCTTTCCATGGCCCCGTCTCTCCTGGAGTTTGCCCCCGGCATGGCCAGTGCTATTTTTTACCCCAAACCAAGGTATGTGCCTAAGGTTCCTTGCGGGTTCCTCACGACCTGTTGTTTTGCAGGCATTCTGCCCTCCTTCTTACCTAGCCCCTAACCAGTAAAAGCTCAATTGACTGTGTCCAGTGCTTGCACGAGTCCATTAAGGAAGTCAGAGCAGCTGTTTGTCTGCTATGGCCCTCACAAGAAAAGGTTACCCGGCTAATAAGCAGATGCTCAGTAGATGGATTGTGGATGCCATTTGTCTGTGTTATGAGTGGTCTGGTCTTCCCACCCCCTTTGGAGTTAAGGCTAATTTGAAGAGCTTAGTTTTAACCTTGTTTTAGACACCCAGCTGTTGTATGGCGGCCTTTACAGCCTGATCCGCTGGAGTGTTGCTCCAGGACATTTGTAACGCTGCAGGCTGGTCCACACCGCTGACCTTTTGCAGGTTCTACGACCTCGACATCAGAGCCACTCCCGGATCATCTGTCCTGCATGCAGGTTGTGCTCAGACACACTAGGCAGGGACTGGACAGTATGGCGTGACTGGACACTCATTCCCAAAGCGTTTCGGACGCAGCTCAAGTTCCTGAAAGGGAACGTCACTAGGTTACGTATGTAACCCTAGTTCCCTTGGCTGCTGATGTTGAAATATGTCTGACACTTGAACTCAGATAAGCATTTATGTGGGTTTTGAGGTGCTGTAAATTGCCCGTTTCTGAGCCTGCTAATTCTAATAAACTTATCCTCTGCAGCAGATGAAGCTCTTGGACTCATTTTTATAGGGTGGTCCTTATGAGAGCCTGTTTCATCATATAATTTGATGGTTTTGGAGACTGCATATTTCTTTGCCATAATATGGATGTGTACAATAGTTGCAGTAGAACTAATATTGTCTCTGTACACTATTAGTGTAATAGCACTAATATTGTCTCAAACACACCTCTAGGTTATATAAGAGCTATTTGTCTAGGAAAGAAAGTGATGGAGTACTGTATTAGATGACCTGGTCACAATCAAAATCCAATTGAAATGGTTTGAGAGTGAAGGCAAAGCAACCAACAGGCACTCAACACTTCTGGGAACTCCTTAAGATTGTTGGAAAACCATTCTAGGTGGCTCACTGATAAGGCTGACTGAGAGAATACCATGAGTATGCAAAGCTGTCATAAAATCTAAATGGAGCTACTTTGGACAATCTAAAGTATAAAACATGTTCTGGGTTGTTTAACACTATTTTGTTTACTACATAATTCCATACATGTTCTTTCATACATGGGTTTCTTTTAATGTCATCAGTATTAACGTACAATGTTGAAAATAGGAGAAAAAACTGAAGGAGAAGGTGTATCCAGACTTTTGACTGGTACTATATAAGCTTTTAGCTCTGATAAATTTCTATATTAAACGTCTTGTGTTTTATTTAAGTTAAAAGATTAATTTGTAACTAAAATAGTTTGAATTTGTACAGAGAATAATCATAGTTTAGCTCAAAAGTCAAAAGCTGTTGTTACCCATATTTTATTTGTTTCTATGTCAGATACCATCCATAAATCTCTCTATTTATTTTCAGAGCTCGGGTGGATGTAATTTCACATACCAGAGCTATAGAGCAGTGATAGAGCAGAAATCATAGAGCAGTAAACATTGTATCTGTTTTTGGTAAAACTCACCCATTTGAGGTGGCTAAAGACATAGAGCTTAGAGAGGAGTTCAACTTCCTGTAATTCCACAGCCGCACCTCCTGCTGCCGATTCTGAACCATACACACACACAAAACGGTACACAAAATTCACGGTTCAGTTCGGTATGTACCTCGTTTTTAAGTTACGGTTCAGTTCAATTTCGGTACAGTTAGGAGGAAAATATGCTACACAGAAAATCGCTTGCCGTTTTTTAACGCAGTTTATTATTATTAACATTTGTAGACATCTACAGTTCACATTTTTAAAACTAATTCTAAATAAAATGCCTGCTTTTTTAAATAATATACAAAATATCTAATAATATTGTACAAAAATAAAATAGAATAAATCAAAATAATGCAATACACTTTTTATCATATTGATTAAATTGAGTAATAAATTAAATTGGCCCAAATTCATTCATTCATTCATTCATTCATTCATTTTCTCCCGCTTATCCGTAATTCGGGTCGCGGGGGCAGCAGTCTAAGCAGGCCCCCGCCTTCGACTGCTGCCCAATCCTCACAGCACCGTCCCTTACGGTCCCTCCTGCAGGTGGTGAGCCCACGGGAAGGCGGTCCCACGTCACTCCGACGTCACGGACCTTGATATTTTCCTCGTAAGGGACCCCTGGAGCATAGAGGGTTAAGGGCCTTGCTCAAGGGCCCAAGAGTGGCAGCTTGGCGATACCGGGGCTTGAACCCCAGACCTTCCGATCGGCAACCAAGCGCCTTAACCGCTGGAGCCACCACTCCCCCCTGGCCCAAATTCAATTAATTAAATTAAATTATATAAATAGAAAACTTAAAATAGTTAACATTTGGGTAATGCACATGTGTGTGTTTGTGTGTGTGTGTGTGTGTGTGTGTGTGTGTGTGT
The DNA here is from genome assembly GCF_946808225.1 of Silurus aristotelis. Taxonomy (NCBI): domain Eukaryota; kingdom Metazoa; phylum Chordata; class Actinopteri; order Siluriformes; family Siluridae; genus Silurus; species Silurus aristotelis. The sequence continues at coordinate 17,404,351 of NC_139590.1, read as the reverse complement.
GTGTGTTTCTTTACATATATCTATATACTAAAGATATGGTGTTCTGATACTTAAGTGTCCTATTTATTTCAGCATACTTTAACAAATGTCTTCATTCATTCCATCCTTTGTTTATTCACTCCCTCCATATGTGGAATTGTCAGGATTTTCTCTTGGAGCTTGAAGCTGGACATAAAATGCTAAAGAATATTTTCATGCATGCACAAAACAAATCTTATTTCTGGTATGGAAATTGTGTATGTTTTCAAGTTTAATAATAATAGTAACTTTTCAAAAATCCACTCAAAGTGTGAGGCAGACACAGAACAAGGTTGCGGTCCACCACCTAATACGTTCCTGAGGGAATTCAGATTTTAACTGTGTTCCGCACATAAAAAGAATTGCGTTTGGTACCAGACCGAAAGCCCTGTACAGAAATATTTCAGTACACATATGTGTATTGTTACACCCATAATATAAAGATATATATATATATATATATATATATATATATATATATATATATATATATATATATATATATATATATATATATATATATATATATATAGCTTTTACCACTGCAAAAATAATAAATTTCTTATGTTTTGTTCTTACAGGTGCATGTATTAGTGAGATGAACAGTTTTGTTTAATTTTTAGGGAACTGCTGACAATATTGCTCCTAAATTCTAAATATAAATATTGTGAGTATATATTTAAAGGAAATAACAACACACAAAAATAACCCAAGATTATGCAGTATTTGCAGAGCTTAAATAACTCAAATAAAACAAAATGCTTATAATTTGTAAACAAATCATGTTAATGATTTGTCTTAATAACATATTTGGTGGAATAACCACGATTTGCAATTACAGCTTTCATGCGTTTTTGCATGCTCTCGACCAGTTTTTCAGATTGCTGTTGGGTAACTGCAAAAACAAAAACAGCTCAGCTTTGTTTGATGGTTTGTGACCATCCATCTTCCTCTTTATGACATTCCAAAGGTTTTCAATAGGGTTCAAATCTGGAGATTGGGCTGGCCATAACAGGGTCTTGATCCGGTGATCCTCTATCCTCTATCCTCTGTATGGCATGGCGACTTGTCCTGTTACAAAATCCAATCTTTGAACTGGGGAACATTGTCTAAGCAGAAGAAAAATATTGTTCTTCTAGAACAACCCCGTCTTCTAGAACAACTTGGCTTGATTCATGCACCCATCCCAAAGACAAATCCGTCCAATTCCAGCCTTGCTGAAGCACCCCCACATCATCACTGACCCTTCTCCATATTTTACAGTTGGTGCAAGACACTGTGGGTTGTAGGATTCTCCAGGTCTCCATCTAACTCCATCAGCAGTTCTTTTTTAAACTTTTTTTCCCATTAAATAGGATTGGATTCAGGTGATCACCAAATCAGTATTTCATTAAGCAGAATGACATGGAATGCTTGTCATACTGAAAAAGATGCTGATTTAATAGTAAATTGCAGTGTTATATATATATATATATATATATATATATATATATATATATATATATATATATATATATATATAGAGAGAGAGAGAGAGAGAGAGAGAGAGAGAGAGAGAGAGAGAGAGAGAGAGAGAGAGAGAGAGAGCACATATTACCTGATTGAACCCAGTAGTGAGGATGTAGTCATCTTTCACCCACAGTAAACGCGAATCCTTGTTGCTATAAAGAACCTGAGCGCACTGTAGAGAGAAAATTAACAATATTATTTTTATGCCATAAATCTTTAGAAAATGCTATACATTTAATTGTGCAGTCATTTTATTTAGTTAAATACGGTGTCACATGAGAACATGGAAGAAACACAGGACAAAAAGCTATAGGGACAGATCTATCAGTTTACAAAGGAGAAAAGTGTTTAACAATGGTTTCTAGCCTAAAGTGTTGGACACAAATGGCTCTTGGTCATATTAAGTTATTGTTTTTATTAAAACTCACAATCTAAAACACTGTGCACTAACAACTTCTGAATTCCATAATAGTAATTTGTTCAAGATGCCTGTGTGTGAGAAGTCATGATCATTTTAACATTACAACATTAACGTCAGATGTCAGACTTCTCATAGAGCTTAGCTTGAATACTGAACTAAAAATGTGTGTTAGATGACATTTCGCAGGGAAAACAAATTAGATAACAATAAAAAAAAAACTATGATAGAAAGACAAGATGCAAAGCAATGATCAATAACTGTTGAAGATAGCAACCATGATAATTATGAAATCTGAGTGAATACTGATCGTGATATTAACATTTTATTTTATGAAGAATATGCTTTTTGTTCCTTAACAGATGGCTTTTTTTAATCTGGGTTTATAAATATGTTTAAAATATGTTTTTTAAATTGTGAATAATTGCATTTCAAAACAACATTAAGGAAATAATGTGTGTGTGTGTGTGTGTGTGTGTGTGTGTGTGTGTGTGTGTGTGTGTGTGTGTGTGTGTGTGTGTTCATGTGAAAAGAAAAAATGGAATAAGAATGGGACAGTTACTGTAAAGTTCAAACAATAGATTAGGCCATGCACTGGGCCTTCCAAGCCGTAGTGTTACCATTTCATAGTAACACAGATGGCATCATATTATTATTTGTATTTTCTATACAATATGGAAAATCTCAGTCACTGCACTTTATTATGTTCTTCTATATATGGACATTTACTGATGTACAGAACACAACCTATATTACCTCCAGTCGATATGGGTACTATCAGTTTGCAGCATGCATCATTAACAAATCCTCAGGTTTTTCCAAAAGATGTCAAAGTGCTCTAGGAATTGATGAATGAAAAAAAAAAGAAAGAACAGAAATAAATCAACTCTGTTTATCTCTCTCCATTCTCCTGGTGTAGAATTCCATGCTTGATCACCATTTTCTAATATCCTGCCATTACTGGATATGGGACAAATTCTGGCTGATGACAGGATATGTTTAGTACCATGCTGATGGTTTATTGTCAGGAAAAGTCCTCAATTTCAGAGGGGTAATTATCTTTCTCTAACCAAAGACATATCCTTGAATATGAAAATATGCTTTATGAAAAACCCTGGGGTCCAATAGGACCAAAGGTTTCACAAGCACCATCGAGTTTCTATGTAACATGAGCTTTGTTGGCCTCATCTCTCAAAATCTGGGCCGTCGTTTTTATGGGCAGGCTGTCACTGACCCAGAAGTAGGGGGAGGAAAAACGCATGACATGGTAGCAAAACTGAATAATAAGAACAAGCTTATCTACTGCTATGGTCACTCCAGTGTGGGGTTAGAGTAATATAAGAGAACAAAAAGATGGAAAAACAAATGAGAGGGGAATAGGACACATCATGTGTGTTCATTAAAAGTGTGATAATGCAGGCCTTTTTTTTTCCAAACAGTAAATATACTATACATACATGTGAAAAGTATTTTATAGCACCACACAGCCATTTAATCAAATGATGGTAAAATTGATATGAAGGAGGGAGAGTGTTTGTGTGTGTGTGCGTGTGTGTGTGTGTTTGCGTGTTCTTACAAAAGGAAAATTTAATAAAAAAGCAAGGATTATACACTGACCAGGCATAACATTCTAACATATCTTCATCATGGCACATGTTAGTGGGTGGGATATATTAGGCAGCAAATTAACATTCAGGATGTATGGAATATAATTCAGGAAGCATAAGGATTTGAGCGAGTTTAACAAGGGCCAAATTGTGATGGCTAGACGACTGGATCAGAGCATCTCCAAAAAGTGGTCCAAGGAAGGAACAGTGGTGAACCGGCGACAGGGTCATGGGCGGTATAGGCTGATTGATGCATGTGGCGAGCGAAGGCTGACCCGACAGGTCAGGACTGTTTTGCCAGCAAAAGGGGGACTAATACAATATTAGGGAGGTGGTCAAAATGTTATGCCTGGTCTGTGTATTCCAAAATTTTAATAATATATAAAAAAAATTATAAAGTGTGACCCAGATACACCATATGTGTATGTATCAAAAGTATTAGGACTGTTTAATCCTGACTAATTGTATAGGATTTCTTTGGATGTGGAAACATACAAATTCCCTATTAATTAAACTAGGAGACCCAAAACTGTTCCAGCATGACAATGCCCAGTGCACAAAGCAAGCTCAATGAAGATCTGCTTTACATGATTTGATGTGGACAATATTGAATGGCATCCTATAGAGCTCTAACTACAAACCTTACACATTTGGGATGAATTTGAATGCTGACTGCACCCCAGGTCTCCTCAACCTATATCAGTCCTTGTGGCTGGATGAGCACAGATTTCCACAAGCACACTTCAAAGTGGAGCATCTTCCAAGAAAAGTGGTAGTTATTATAACAGCAAATCGAGACTAAACATTAAATGGAATGCTTCGAAAAACACAAATTTTAATGGTCAAACCTTTGTCCATATAGTATATATTGACACAGAAACAAACTAAAAAAGAAAACAAAAAAGCAAGTCCCCATTACAAAGATATATCATTGTGTGCAGTAAAATTTCACAAACATTAAAAATAATGCTGATGCTCTGACCATTAAATATTTCAGTGATGAGAAAAGGCTTCATCACAGACAGCTAAAATATAGCATGAACATGTTTATCAATTGCATTATGTCTCTTCTATTTAGTCATATTCTGTTTACACTTCTATCAAAAATATACATATTGTCAAACTATTTACTTAACCATTGGGCAAACCATGGCTATTAAAATCATACATCTCTCTGATTGGAAGGCAGAATACTGATGTGATCGATTGGAGGATGAAGCAGAGAACTGTGATGCTCTTTGTTTATTCAGGGTTGAGAGGGAGTTTGGGTGGAGAGCTGAACCTCATGCTTTGGAACCAGTTGGAACTGATTTCAGAAGAATGGAATCTTATCTTTTCTCTCCCTCTCTCTGGAGGAGCCACATGCCACTCTTTCAAAAATCAGGCATGGAGAGTTACTCTGATCCACTGCTTCAACCAGCCTTAATTCCATGAACCAACACTAGAACATAATGCTGGACAATATGAGCTGTTTTCTTTAAAATGACCTAATTGCAGCCAGTTTGAGACTCACTTGCACTTAGCCTTTTCGGGTCCAAAGAACATGATAAAGAATGTTTTAAATCTGTACACACCCAGCACATAAATCTCTAAACTGAGCAGACCTCATCTAAATGTCACCTAATATGTGTTTCTCTAGAGCCCTTGATCAAAGCGACTGGGAAGCAATCAGAACTACAAAGGATTTGTTGGCATACAAAGAGTAATTTGTTTCACATAATCATTTCAAATGTTTAATATAAGATGCTATTTGTCCATGGTGCACAGACCAACATCACGAATAAACATCATATCTATGAAAGCAGTGAATCGGCTGAGTGAAGCTTTCAGTTATAAGTCCTTTAGAAGACAACAGGCCAGTGATAAAGGTAATTTGTTTGATTAGATTAAGCCTCAAAAGAATGATAGAACAACCCAGAAAAAGAGAAGGAGCTAAACATGAAACAAAAAACACATTACCATTTCAATTCCATCTCTGAACTCATTTCAGTTTTCTGCCCTGTGAAAGAATCAAATTTTCTAATTCTTGCAAGGTTCCTCAGAAGCCTCGAACTGAAAATTTGTCAAATTTCACAATGCAGAAAGCTGCCATCTTAATATGTACACATTTAAATACGATTTTATGAATTTCTTTGTAAAAAAAAAAAAAAGAGCCTACAGCCACTCTACTCTGCACTCAGCATGTCAAAAAGAGGACTTGGCTCGAGAGACACTATAATCATTATCATCAGCCCCTTCCCGTTTTATAATGATTACTTTATGATCGATGTCTTTTATTAACATAACAAATTAACACAATATATCACCATATCTCAGAGACGCATTCAGTGACACAATTTATTACACTATAAAGTTTAAATTGTCACCTTACCCAACCTTCATGGGCATATTTGTAAATACTAAATACGCACATGTATATGATCAGTTTGCTAATCCAACTACCATAAATAACTGCTGAAAATTACCTGTGATCCCATCTGCATCTCAGGTGACCCCAAGGTCTATGTCACAACTGCTTTTTGTAATAATGACTGAAAACTGATGTCTGGCACTAGACAGTCTGTCTAAACAATCTCTCACCCACTTGGCTTGGACAAAAGCAGACCTACACATGACCCAGTGAATCACCAAAACCAGTAAATCAGTCAGAAAAGCTTTTTTGCAAACGCTTGAGGTCAATGCAGTTTGCAGGAGAACCATAAAAAAAAAAAGCAATCACCTTGAAAACTCCCCTGTCCTTTTTTTTCCAGCATTACTGACGATGTTTCTCTGTTCCCTAGCAACTCTCCCTGTGTTTATGGCTTGCTCATGGGGTGTCAATAAGGAAGATATGGAAGATGGTGTACAACAAAAACATTGCAGCCATTGGGAATTAATGTACCACAGTAGTCACTGGTCCTGTCTGTCAGGTTTCTGAAGTATAAAAACAACCAAAATACTCTTTCTTTTACCAACAAGGAAGTAGCTTAGACTGTCTTTGTACAGTTTTAAACCCCTGGCCCTTCCCTCCTAGTAATTATGTATGTGTCTCTATGAGGCAAGAAGGGGTGTGTCGAGAAGGAAAGAAGTTGATGGAGTTGCTGATCAACAACCTCAGGCTGATTTTCAGGCGAGATGTACTTGCCTGTGATCATAAGCCTTTTTCAAGGGACTTTTCTGCAATGCAGTTATTATTGTGTAAAGGCCTGGATTCTGAGAGTAACACCATCCAGCTCCTTTTAGAAAGTGAAGTGCAGTATTAACCCAAGTATTACCAAGCTGCCACTCTTGTGCCCTTGAGCTAAGCTCTTAACTCTTCTTAGCCTAACCAGCATGTGCAGCTATGGTAAGAAGGTGGGGAAAGATGACGGGCCACATCTATTGCACAGGTTGGCAAATAAATACTTTGGGACAAAGCTGCAGATGGCATCAGTGCTTCCTGGACACAACAATAAAAAGGTTTGTCCATTTGTTTTTGTTTAAGGATCACTTTTTAAACAGTTCTTCCTAGATGAAGGTTTCATTACATATGCTACAGAAGCTTATAATTAGTCACCAACAGATGATACAGCTCTAAAGAGTGGAGAGAATGAATAGTAAATAGCCCACAAAAAATGAAAGGCATAGTTCCTGCTGCACTGCATTTTGTGCAGTTGTAGCAATAACAGACAAAGACTGCATCTGTGTCTGACAGGGAATGCTGATCCACCCACTGGGAGAAATATCAGGTGTCTATATGGACATATGGGAATAATCACCCCCCTGCTCATGGTTTCTGCCTGTTTTGCTCCTTGTGAGCTTCATGGTGGAAAGAATAGGAAAGTGTAGGCCTCAGCTATTCAGGGCTTTGGTGCAAGTTCATATTTTCCTTCCTGCGTAACCATCCTGCTTCGCTCATGACTTTCCCAGCCGCATCCCCTCGTCTCTCCACTGCGCTTCATCAAAAGTGGCTTGGCTAAGAGCTACGAACCTGCTTACTTCAATGGCTCGGCACGTCCGTCTTAGATTTGGGGGGATTTTGCCTGCGGTTTCTGTTCCAGCAATAATGCAAATGTCTCCTGCATAGCTTTAACATGGCCTAATGCCAGAACAAGACTAATTAAACTGATCCAACCTGATTAAAAGGAGTTTATTTCCAGCCCTGCACAGGTTGTAAGAGGGGCAGGGGGAATTTAACCTGATGACTCTGTGTAATCTGGCCCAATGACCAGCTCACCATTGCCCTGCTTCTTTTCTGTCTGCTTTTCTTAACTTCTCCTGCACACAGCAATCCCTGACCCAAAACCTATTTAAATTTCTTTAATCTGTTTGAAAAATAACGTTTTTTTTTTTTTTTTTGTGAATAAAGCACTTTGATGCAAACCTGTTTTAGTGCTTAATTTTCTACAGTGGGGAATTATTTTCTTTTTAGCCTCCACAATTCTGGTACATTTACCAATTAGCTGATCAGAAGAATTATAAAAGAAAGTGCCAAGGAGAAAAAACAGGTGAAAATAAAACCCAAACCAGACATTTTGCTCTTTTGTTTCAGTAGCATGTACCCAATCTTTACAAAAAACGTCCACCTTTTTGCCCCTGTACTCTTAAACATAACCAATCCACCTGTACCTGAGCACTCCTTACTTTTTTCACCCAAACACTATCAAGCTTAGCCACTTGAAGAAAAAAAAAAGAAGGTGAGAGAGGGTAAAGAAATGCAGACACAGTCAAAGCTCAGTGCAGGCCTCAGGCACCACAGCACACAGCTGTGAAAGCAGTCATTCATGTTATCATCCTTTAGATGTGCAGGGTTGTGCCAACGCACCAAGCTACAGCCACAATTGTTTATGTGCTTCAAGGGCGTTTTTAGTGACTCCCACTGTAGACAAAGTTCATGATGTGAAGCCCATCAGGTAAAGTCTTCATAATTTTAAGCTCTACTGCCCGTCTCTGTATTTTCTTCCAATCTGCAAACTACTGCTTAACAAAAATAGACAAAAGTGTCAAATGATATGAAACAGGACAACCGGTTCAACACTAACCACAGTACCTCTGATGAGCAAATACCAAACACATGACATAAATATCAGATAAATATAGCACCATTTTTAAATGGCTTCAGGCAGAGGCTTTTCAATCTGTATTGTTTTCATCTTGAATATTTTTTGGATGTGCCCTGGGAATTTTTGCAAAGGCTTTCTGGGAACATGCAGTGAAAATGGGATGAAGAGAGAAGGGTAGAGGCCAAGAGGAAGAAAAAAAGGAGGTGCAGTGGTCCAGCTCCTTTATGATGCATATTTGGGATCTCTAAGCTTTTCTCTGAGTGCACATATAAAGAAAGAGAGCAGTAAATTGTGAAAACCTCAATCAAGTCTTGTTAATGTTGGTAGCCTGATAAACAGTTCACTATTCATATATATGAAAATAGATATTGCGGAAAAGAAAACATGTCACTGGTAATTCACGACTACTGGTATAATTCAGATGGAAAATAATAGTTTTTTTTATCTTGGCAAGCAAGCTCTGGGTGCAAAATGCTGTGGAGCTTAGCCTTGAGTTCAAATTATAGGCACTGCAATGCAGAGTCTGTTTGAATGATGCAGGCGTCAATTCCCACACCACAATCATTTGCAACACAGCCACACACCTAAACAACTAAAACCTAAAAGAATAAAAAAATGCAAAAATTAAAATGAGAAGTCAGAAGATATAAAGAGGAACAAACAGGAAATATGAGATTTGAATGAAGAAATAAAAAAAAAAAATATGGAAAGGTGCGATGACTGAGGGCATTAAAATATGAACAGATCGAATAGACTGGCTGTCTTTATGTGAGAGGCTAAAAATACAAGAAAAAAAACGTACCCTCACTCTGTGCACAGCTTTCTCACCGGTGTTGGCTTTCAGCACCTGGCAATTGCCTTACAAGGGCCCACTACAACACTTCTTTCATTTCCGGGAGATCTTTCTCTCCTTTATCAGCTCCTGACCAGTGCTCATTATGAATGTACAAACGTGTTAGAGGGTATGTTTTTAGTTGCATTCTTCTCCCTTTTACATATGGATATGTAGAAGATTGTGATACTTTGAATGTTTCATTCCACTCTTATGAACTATTAGCGATAGGAAACACATGATCCAATTTTGTAAATCAAGCTCGAAGCTAATTGACTTCCTGAAAAAGAAAAACAATCTGGGGTTTTCCGAGTTGGGGTTTTACCCTTTTAAGGTAAGTGAAGTTTTATTTAGAGGTTGCACTTCCACACTAATCAACAGGTGACAATATTTGGACCTGTGCCTTGCCAAGAGGCACACTGCATTCAGACAGAGTAAAGACTTCCGGAGCTTTATGTGCTACGTCTAAAACGGAAAGCGGACAGTAATCTAATCCAGGTCCTGTGATTGGCGGAGAAAAAATCAACAGGGTGTAAAAGCCATTAGAGAGTGAGAGAGCCAAGACTTTGAAATTCACAGTGACTCATGAAAATGTTCAGGCTGCTGCCACATTCATTTTCCTTGGCTTAACCTCACATTTCTTTGCAAAAACACCATCTGCAGAGGCAGTGTTTTGAATTGAGATTAAATAGGAGAAAAATATATTTTCATATTCAGCTGCACCTGGCTTTATCTGGTTTTGCTAAAAAAAAAAATCATATTTTACTGTGCATCCTTTCCAAGTCATTATCAAAGCTCCACAAAACACATCACTACTATATTATTTTTTTCCAAATAATTGTCCAAAATTTGCCATGTGTTTATTTTTTCCCTTTTAGGGCTAGCAGCATAGCATTAGCAAACGATGAAACAGCTTTAATTGCTCAGTAAATATAAAATGCCAGGGTGGGATTAGAGCCTGTCATTATTTTGCCACCGCACTAATTACTATGACTTCCCAGAGAAGTAACTGCCAGAGTGGCATGAGCTACAAGCACTGCCAGATGTGCAGAAGCAGGCAGCTGTCATTGGCCCACTGGATGCCTAATACCATGGACACCATGAATCATAGCTCTGGTGCTTTGATTCGAAGAGAAAGCTTTGCAAAAACTTTGTACAACATGGCTATAAAACAGAATTGTATAATTAGCTGCATATTTAAGCAGCTTTTTAGCCAGCAGTGGTGTGCTGAGAAAAACATTTAAGAAATGATGATCATCATCAATAACTGCCTACTGGAAGCTAAGCCTGTTGGGCCTGAACACTTTCGTCTGCAACTGAATTCTGGACTTTCTGACCACCAGGGCTGTGTGCTCAGTCCCCTGCTGCTCACTCAATAAACCACAAATGCATAGCAATGCACAGCTTCAATCATATTCAGTTTGCAGATGACATGAACCTGCTGGGTCTTATCAGCAAAAATGTTGAGTGCAGACTGTTGACTTGGACACTGAGCAACCACTCTTTGCTGAACATCAATGGCTCCTCCATGGAGAGACTCAAGAGCAACAGATTCCTTGGTTATCACCTGGCAAAGAACCTCACCTGGTCCTTAGAAAAGAATCCCAGAAGCATCTCTCTACAAAAGCTAATGAATGCCCAGCTCGCACCACCCATCCTTACTACATTCTACAGAGAGACAACGGAGAGCATCCTGAGCTGCTGCATTACCGCCGAGTCTGGGAGTTTGCACCATTTAGGATCGGAAGACCATACAGTGAATAGTTAAGACAGCCGAGATAAGCTCATCAGGGTCTTTCTTCTACAATAAATACTGTTTATGTAATAATGACATGTTGGTTAGCATTTACAGTTTATAGAGGAATGTACAATGTTGCAAAAAAGCAGAATGAATGTCTGCATGTGTGTGTGTGATACAGCCAAGAGTATTGTGATAATCTTGAAAGACGGAAGGAACTAAATGCACTTGCTCTATAAGTAGCAAAGAAAGAAAGAATTAAAGAAGTAAAAGAAAGAAAGAAAGAAAGAAAGAAAGAAAGAAAGAAAGAAAGAAAGAAAGAAAGAAAGAAGGAAAGAAAGAAAGTAGGAAAAAAGAAAGAAAGAAGGTTCTCCTGTGCTTTTTGTCATGTACAGCTCTTTCACATCTGAAACAGTTAGTTGATTTCCATTCACCCATGATTACAAGAAATGAGCCGACTCCTCCTTCGAGCCTCAATTAATAAAAAATCCACTTTTTGGCAATATTCCCAATAGTTTCAGATTTTTGTTGTACTATAATCTGTTTATATGAATGAATATCAGATGCTCCTGTGGTAATGCCTGAAAAGTTATTACTTTTGCAACCTCATATTTTTAGAAAACAATTGATAGTTTTAACACACATTTTTAAATAGCAGTTATAATTTAAGCAGTTTTTTATAATATAGATCCATGCCATACTACTCTTGGTGAAGTGAAACCGTAATATTATATTGCGTACTGTTTTTTTTTTTTTTGTCGTTTTTGTTCTTTTATATGAAAATTACATGAAGTATCCAAGTGTATTGTTATTATTTCTTTTGCTGAATCACGTTTAACTTTCCTTGAAATTCTGATTGCAAATGTTGGTGGCAGCTGTTTGCTTTGGAACCTGGGAAGCCAAATGTTCTACTTAAGACTTTTTCCAGCACAAAGGGACAAATTACGTGCTGAGAAAAAAAGTGATTTTGCCAATTTGGCTGATTGTCCACATCTGACGTGAGTGGAAAATCTTGGTTAATTATAAAAAAAAATTTTCCCCTCAATCATTTTCTTTAAATGGACCCAAAAGAATGTACACTTTTTGTTTCCCTTATACACATTTGCCAATAACACTTCATATGCACACAATTTCTGTATAAACAACAGAAAATAAAACCCATTTCAATTGACTCTTCTTGACCCCAGCTACAGAACCAGCTTTTTAACACTGACAAGGTAGAGCTGCAAGATAAAATATTACAGCTAAAAAAACAACTACATAAAATAATTAACATGAGAAAACAATACCTTAATTCAATGTTTATTTGCTGATTGCTTGAGTGAACAGGGTTCATACTTAGCATAATATAATTTTTTTCCTCGGAAACATTTACCATTTCAGAGGCTGCATAATGGACGCACACTATGCAGCAGTGAGATCTATCAGCTCTTCTAATTGTTGGACAATGACCATTGCGCCCTTTGACCTGTACATCTGTGCAGAACATGAACCTTTATATGCATCCTCTGAAAAGACCTACATCCACTTAATCTCCTTGTCAGTGTGCGGAACACACACCTGCATTGTGTTAATAAATTGTAGACTCACAAGGAACATGTACCTGGCAAAAACACCTCATTCCTCATTGTATTGTTCCTCACTCACAACTCATAAGGGTTGTGCAGTCAGTGGTATATGGTGGTCCACATAGTGACTGCAAGAGCAAGTTCAGGCCAACTTTATTCATGTTACCACCTGATTGGAATGATGACAGACAAAACAAGCTGCTCAATGGCCTGACTGTTTTAAGTTCGAAAATATGGCTGAGGATACATTAGAATGTGTCACTACTGAGCTGTTAAACCAGCGCTAGAATGCTAGAAAAACATGTCAATAAACATGTGCTTAACTGAAATAGTACCTAAGTGAGGACATGTGGCTTCTGATGTCTGTTTTACTTGGAGGATTTTATAGTGAGGCGAATCTTCACTGTTATGCCCTGAAGTAAAATCCATCTGCTTTAACACGATCCAGTAGAGAAAACATATACAGTGGGGCAAATATATATTTAAATGGAGAGATCTGTCATTTTCATCATAGCTACACCTCAATTATGAGAGACAGAATCTAAAAAAAAATCCAGAAAATCACAGTCTGATTTTTTAATAACTAATTTCTATTTTATTGCATGAAATAAGTATTTGATCAACTACCAACCAGCAAGAATTCTGTCTCTCACAGACCTGTTAGTTTGTGTTTAAGAAGCCCTCTTATCCTCCACTCATCACCTGTATTAATTGCACCTGTTTGAACTCGTAACCTGTATAAAAGACACCTGTCCATACACTCAATCAATTAGACTCCAATCTCTCCACTATGGGCAAGACCAAAGAGCTGTCTAATGACACTAGGGACAAAAAGTGTAGACCTGCACAAGGCTGGGATAACAGGCACTAGGCAAACAGCTTAGTGAGATGGCAACAACTGTTTGCTCAATTATTCGAAAATGGAAGAAATTCAAGATGACTGTCAATCTCCCCCGGACCGGGGCTCCATGCAAGATCTCGCCTTCTAAAGTATCAATGATCCTAAGAAAGATGAGGGATCAGCCTAGAACTACACGGGAGGACCTGGTCAATGACCTAAAGAGAGAGCTGGGAGCCAGTCTCAATGGTTTCCATTAGTAACACTACACCGTCATGTATTAAAATCCTGCAGCACGCACCAGGTCCCACTGCTCAAGCAAGCACATGTCCAGGTCCAGGTCTGAAGTTTGCCAGAGACCATCTGCATGATCCAGATGAACTTATTACAAAATAGAACTTTTTGGTATATACTCCACTCGCCGTGTTTGGAGGAAGAAGAAGGATGAGTACAATCCCAAGAACACCATCCCAAGCATGAAGCATGGGGGTGGAAACATCATGTTTTGGGGGTGCTTTTCTGCAAAGGGGACAGGACGACTGCACTGCAATGACCCCAAACTACAGGAAACGTCTGACCTCTATAATTGTAAACAAAGGTTTCTATACCAAATATTAAGTAATATTTTTCTATTGTATCAAATATATTTACTTATTTCAGGCAATAAGAATGAAATTTATTATAAAAAAATCATACAATGTGATTTTCTGGATTTTCTTTTTAGATTCTGTCTCTCACAGTTGAGATGTACCTACGATGAAAATTACAGATCTCTCTATTCTTTGTAAGTGAAAAAACTTGAAAAATCTGCAGTGTATCAAATACTTATTTGCCCCACTATAACGTCCCAGGTCATTTTTTATTTGGGAATTGGAATGGATTTCTGAAATGTCAGCACCCGGAAACAATAATCTGAATGTAAGATTCAGGCATGGAGGAGATGGTGTTAAATCTACATTGATCTCAGATTGTAATCTAATTTATGAGTTGCTCAGGAGCTCCTGGTTCCACAGCTTTAACTGACTGTACCTGACTGTAGAAAGATTATTACTCTAATTAATAACACTCTTTAGTGTTTGTACTGTTTTAATGATTTATAATCACACTCTTGATGTAACCCAAATGGGTTTCCTTTTAAGTCTGGGTCCTCTCAGTGTTCTTCCTCATACCATCTAAGGGAGTTTTTCCTTTTTCCGATGAGAAAGCCCCAGGCTTTCTTATCGGGAATAAATATACACAAATATATAAATATAAGTGAACTTTTTTTTTATAATTTTACATTTTGAAAAGCTGCTGTGAGACAAGGTCCATTGTGAAAAGTGCTATAGAAATACAACTGAACTGAAATGACTATAGTAGCCCAGAATCCTTCAAAAAACCCTTTAAGCTTTCATCACCACATTTCCATCAAAATGTTAAGTTCACTAACAAAAAACTGACATAAAAAAAACCCACTGTGGGATTCTCTGAAAAAAAAATTTTGACAAAAAAAAATGCTTATCACATTTAGAAAAGATTCAGTATTTCAGCAACTTCAGCATTTAAATTTTTCAAAGCTATCACCTTCTGAATGACCTTCATTTTGAAGATCTGAAGATTTGTAAAAAATTCAACTGAAGATCCAGGAGATCCCTGGATATCAAACATTAAAAAAGTTTCTTTCCCTTTTAATTTTTCTAATGCATGAATATTTGCTTTAGAAACAGCCAAGCACACACACATGCAAACACCTCATACGCAAGTTGCACCATAACACCGTAAACTGCTTTTAAACCCAGACGGATGCTTCTCTGTGACCTGTATCGTGCATTTGGTTTTAAAAAGCCATTAAAAATGAAGCCTGATTATCTAAATAACACATGATTAAGATCAAGTCCAAACTATCTGAAGCACATCTCTATGACCACTACACTTATGGTTAAAGTCAACAGTTTGGATTTTTGCTGTCAGCACTGAATCATAGGGGCTGTGTGTGAACATAATCTAATCTTTGGGAAACTTAGAATTATTTCTAATCATCTGAGACCATACAGATCAGCAAATCAGTATAATTTACTTAAAGTCTCAGTGTGGTGAAACCCCCGAACACTCCTAGAAAAAACAAATGCTTAATGGTTCTGTAGATAGTTTAGAAGTCCTAAAGTTTTTTTTTTTTTTTACTTTGTTAGGATTTGCTTCCTTTGTTAAATTCATTCATTCATTCTTTTATTCAATTTTAATAATGTTTAAACTTGTTCATCTGTGAACTGGAGGCAGAAATACAAGCATGATGTGACGGCAGTCCAATGGACTCCCTTTCGTAGTGCTCATATATTTATTTATGGTTCTCTCAGAGGGAGGAACTAAAACATATTTTAGGGTACTGAATTTAATGTTTTCCCCCTATGAGTATTAAAGCAACAATGAGACTACAGTAAAGCAAAAGGAGTAAAAAAAATATGGACTATTCAGTGTTATGGCTCAAATGTGCACCCTAAAAGCTTGTTTAGTTTGGCTCTTTGATTCAGTCTGGGACGCTCTTTTACTCCTCACCACATCACAGGCCAGAAGCTACAATATTCGGTTTCCACAAGTATTGAAGCTGTAATTGCTCCAGGTGTTGTGCATGTGCCTGCCATCAAATAAAGTGAAAATATTTGTGCTATTAGGGCTGGAGGGCCACGAGTCTCTGACTATGAAACAACCCACACATGCGGGGTTATTTGTTAGTGCCATCTGACACTCAATCTCATCCCTTACATACACACACACACACACACACACACACACACACACACCCGCACACACACAGACATACACAGAGTTTATCGAGTAAATTATCTTTATCCAGGGAAACAATGAACTCCTTTTTTTTTCTGGGTTTTTTTTATTTTTTTATCTCAATTCACTATCATGTGTATTTCAGTATAAACCTATCTAAGGCACATCATATATTCATTAGCCTATGACAGCAAGAAACTGTTGGTTGTCAGGTGAACTGAATTTCCCACACATAAAACACAGATGGTCCATGATTTATTACTGTCATGCAAAAGAAATCCGCAACAACTTAAATCAAAATACATTTCAACACAACCATTTCCCTCCCATGTGATTCTGCTAATGGAAAAAATATATATTCATTTCGGAAAAAAATATTTTTATACCACTTCCTAAAACTGTAATGGTAAAGGTGAAAAGGTGCAATAGGCAATTTGGTGTCCATGTTTCTTGCACCAAAACCTACATATCAAGTGAATGGAAAACACATTAGTCTATTATCTGTTAGCAGGTCTAGTGCAGATTTACACACACATGACAGACATTAACAGCAGCAAAACATACTTTTCTGCATATATACTATACATATACAGTGAGGAAAATAAGTATTTGAACACCCTGCTATTTTGCAAGTTCTCCCACTTAGAAATCATGAAGGGGTCTAAAATTGTCATCGTAGGTGCATGTCCACTGTGAGAGACATAATCAAAAAAAAAAATTCAGAAATCACAACATATGATTTTTAAACTATTTATTTGTATGATACAGCTGCAAATAAGTATTTGAACACCTGTCTATCAGCTAGAATTCTGATTCTCAAAGACCTGTTAGTCTGCCTCTAAAATGTCCACCTCCACTACATTTATTATCCTAAATTAGATGCACCCGTTTGAGGTCGTTAGCTGCATAAAGACACCTGTCCACCCCATACAATCAGTAAGAATCCAACTTCTAACATGGCCAAGACCAAAGAGCTGTCCAAAGACACTAGAGACAAAATTGTACACCTCCACAAGGCTGGAAAGGGCTACGGGGAAATTGCCAAGCAGCTTGGTGAAAAAAGGTCCACTGTTGGAGCAATCATTAGAAAATGGAAGAAGCTAAACATGACTGTCAATCTCCCTCGGACTGGGGCTCCATGCAAGATCTCACCTCGTGGGATCTCAATGATCCTAAGGAAGGTGAGAAATCAGCCCAGAACTACACGGGAGGAGCTGGTCAATGACCTGAAAAGAGCTGGGACCACCGTTTCCAAGGTTACTGTTGGTAATACAGGGATGGTGTTCTTGGGATGGTACTCATCATTCTTCTTCCTCCAAACACGTTTAGTGGAATTATGACCCAAAACTTCTATTTTGGTCTCATCTGACCACATGACTTTCTCCCATGACTTCTCTGGATCATCCAAATGGTCATTGGCAAACTTAAGGCGTGCCTGGACATGTGCTGGTTTAAGCAGGGGAAACTTCCGTGCCATGCATGATTTTAAACCATGACGTCATGGTTTAAAATCATGCATGGCACGGAAGTTTCCCCTGCTTAAACCAGCACATGTCCAGGCACGCCTTAAGTTTGCCAATGACCATTTGGATGATCCAGAGAAGTTTAAACCATAAGACGTCATGGTTTAAAATCATGCATGGCACGGAAGTTTCCCCTGCTTAAACCAGCACATGTCCAGGCACGCCTTAAGTTTGCCAATGACCATTTGGATGATCCAGAGAAGTTTAAACCATAAGACGTCATGGTTTAAAATCATCCATGGCACGGAAGTTTCCCCTGCTTAAACCAGCACATGTCCAGGCACGCCTTAAGTTTGCCAATGACCATTTGGATGATCCAGAGAAGTCATGGGAGAAAGTCATGTGGTCAGATGAGACCAAAATAGAAGTTTTGGGTCATAATTCCACTAAACGTGTTTGGAGGAAGAAGAATGATGAGTACCATCCCAAGAACACCATCCCTACTGTGAAGCATGGGGGTGTTAGCATCATGCTTTGGGGGTGTTTTTCTGCACATGGGACAGGGCGACTGCACTGTATTAAGGAGAGGATGACCGGGGCCATGTATTGCGAGATTTTGGGGAACAACCTCCTTCCCTCAGTTAGAGCATTGAAGATGGGTCGAGGCTGGGTCTTCCAACATGATAATGACCCGAAGCACACAGCCAGGATAACCAAAGAGTGGCTCTGTAAGAAGCATATCAAGGTTCTGGCGTGGCCTAGCCAGTCTCCAGACCTAAACCCAATAGAGAATCTTTGGAGGGAGCTCAAACTCCGTGTTTCTCAGCGACAGGCCAGAAACCTGACTGATCTAGAGAAGATCTGTGTGGAGGAGTGGGCCAAAATCCCTCCTGCAGTGTGTGCAAACCTGGTGAAAAACTACAGGAAACGTTTGACCTCTGTAATTGCAAACAAAGGCTCCTGTACCAAATATTAACATTGACTTTCTCAGGTGTTCAAATACTTATTTGCAGCTGTATCATACAAATAAATAGTTTAAAAATCATACATTGTGATTTCTGGATTTTTTTTTTAGATTATGTCTCTCACAGTGGACATGCACCTACGATGACAATTTCAGACCCCTCCATGATTTCTAAGTGGGAAAACTTGCAAAATAGCAGGGTGTTCAAATACTTATTTTCCTTACTGTATCTTTATCTTTTGCCTACATAATAAAATATGACAAAAATTGCATTCCCAATTTATTTAGTTATTATCTCCCCTAAAATCTGCTTTAGAACAATGTCCATTGTTAAAAGTGCTGTACAAATAAAACTCCATTCCTCATAAAAATGAAGCATGGCTGAAATATATTTCAAAAGGAAGGCATAATTATCAGTAATCATATATATATATATATATATATATATATATATATATATATATATATATATATATATATACACACACACACAAACACACACACACACACACACACACACACACACACACACACACACACACACACACACACACATTTTTCTGGTCTCTTGATTCTTGACAATATCCCATAGATTCTCTATGGGGTTCAGGTCTGGTAAGTTTGCTGGCCAGTCAAGTACACCAACACTATTGTCATTTAACCAACTTTTGGTGCATTTGTCAGTGTGGGCAGGTGCCAAATCCTGCTGGAAAATTAGATCAGTGTCTCCATAAAGCTGTTCAGCAGAGGGAAGCATGAAGTGCTCTAAAATACCTAGTAGAAGGCTGTGCAGACAAACATAAGTGGAGATGGTGTGGAGAACATAGTGGACCAACACCAGCAGATGACACGACTCCCCAAACCATCACTGACTGTGCAAACTTTACACTGGACCTCAAGCAACTTGGATTCTGTGCTTCTCCTCTCTTCTTCCAGACTCTGGGACCTTTATTTCCAAATGAAATGCAAAATTTTCTTTCCTTTCATCTGAAAAGACAACTTTAGCCCACTAAGCAACAGTCACCTCTGACGTTGTCTCTGGTTCAGGAGTGGCTTGACACAAGGAATGAGTCAGTTGTAGTCCATGAATACGTCTGTGTGTGGAGGCTCTTGAAGCACTGACTCCAGCTGTAGTCCACTCTTTGTGAATCTCCCCTAAATTCTTGAATGGGCTTTGTTTCACCTTTTTCTACCATATTTTTCCTTTCATTCAACTCTCCATTAACATGCTTTGATGCAGAACTGGGTTTCCATTAGCTATAAGCCATAATCATCAAAATTAAAAGAAATAAACACTTGATATATATCAGTCTGTGTGTGATGAATCTATATAATATACATATACATACCGTAATTACCCAAAAATCACTGTGGCTGAGCTCCAGAGATGCAGTCAGGAGATGGGAGAAAGTTGTAGAAAGTCAACCATCACTGCAGCCCTCCACCAGTCGGGGCTTTATGGCAGAGTGGCCCGACGGAAGCCTCTCCTCAGTGTAAGACACATGAAAGCCCGCATGGAGTTTGCTAAAAAACACCTGAAGGACTCCAAGATGGTGAGAAATAAGATTCTCTGGTCTGATGAGACCAAAATAGAACTTTTTGGCCTTAATTCTAAGCGGTATGTGTGGAGAAAACCAGGCACTGCTCATCACCTGTCCAATACAGTCCCAACAGTGAAGCATGGTGGTGGCAGCATCATGCTGTGGGGGTGTTTTTCAGCTGCAGGGACAGGACGACTGGTTGCAATCGAGGGAAAGATGAATGCGGCCAAGTACAGGGATATCCTGGACAAAAACCTTCTCCAAAGCGCTCTGGACCTCAGACTGGGCCGAAGGTTTACCTTCCAACAAGACAATGACCCTAAGCACACAGCTAAAATAACGAAGGAGTGGCTTCACAACAACTCCGTGACTGTTCTTGAATGGCCCAGCCAGAGCCCTGACTTAAACCCAATTGAGCATCTCTGGAGAGACCTAAAAATGGCTGTCCACCAACGTTTACCATCCAACCTGACAGAACTGGAGAGGATCTGCAAGGAGGAATGGCAGAGGATCCCCAAATCCAGGTGTGAAAGACTTGTTGCATCTTTCCCAAAAAGACTCCTGGCTGTATTAGATCAAAAGGGGGCTTCTACTAAATACTGAGCAAAGGGTCTGAATACTTAGGACCATGTGATATTTCAGTTTTTCTTTTTTAATAAAAAAGAAGTAAAAATAAAAAGTTTTTCTGTCAGTATGGGGTGCTATGTGTACATTCATGAGGAAGAAGAATGAACCTAAATGATTTTAGCAAATGGCTGCAATATAACAAAGAGTAAAAAATGTAAGGGGGTCTGAATACTTTCCGTACCCACTGTATATATATATATATATATATATATATATATATATATATATATATATATATATATATATATATATATATATATATATATATATATATTTATTTATTTATTTATTTATTTATTTATTAGGGATGCACCGAATATTCGGCCACCGAAAATGTTCTGCCGAAAATGGCCCAAAAGTGCATTTTCGGTTTTCGGCCGAAAGACTTTGATCACCGAAAAAAACACGCCTGAAACAGTTTGTTGTGATGACGCAAACAGAAACCAGGCCTTGCACGTGCTTGTCTAAAGCAACATGTCTGCGGTGTGGACGTATTTCAGTATATCTGAGAAAGACCCACGGATAGCGATTTGCAAAACATGTAATGCCGAAATTTCAAGATGGGGTGCGTCTGCAAAGACTTTCTCCACATCGGGTTTAATTTATCACCTGAAATCCAAACATCCCGATCGCTATACTGAATATAGGAGGCACGTGGCACAGAAAAGCAAAACCCCTCCGAGCAAGGAAGTTTCCCAGTGATGTTGTATCTTTAAGCAGTTGCACTTGTTCTGAATGCACTTTGTTTTTATGAAAGGACATATTTAATTTTACAACCTTTCAGCAGGCCAGAGGGCCTGTACATTATTATTTAATGTACACATGAGTGCATTTAAGTTAAACATTTAAGTTTGAATTTTAATTTATTTTATCCTTTGCATTGTTGCAATGTGCTATAAATAAATATTTTCATAATTTGTAATTGATTTATTCTTTGAAACAAAAATTGAAATGCCTTGATTTTAGTAAGGTTAGTACACAGTCAAAGCCATAAATGCAATGGTAATAATAATTGGCATAATTTCTTTTGGTGTTTCGGTTTTCGGCCTTGCTTTCCTCTTTTTCGGTTTTTGGTTTCGGCCAAGAATTTTCATTTCGGTGCATACAGCTAGCTATTTTAGTTATTTTTATTAGAAGGTTTAAATATTAATTATTAGTAGTAATAATATAAGTTCATTCATATTAATTTGACCCGTAGGGTGTGCAAACATTTGCACTCAATTGCAACAGCATTTTTGACAGGATATTGTGTTGTGGATTTATTTTATGTGCATGTTGCAAAAGGCTATTTATATATTACTACTGTATTACCTTAATCCTGTCAAACTGTGGCACTGTGGAATAACCCTGCACTGTTTTATACACACACTTACACCACAGTGCTCCCTAATTCTTTAATCTGGTCAGGATATGTTGACTCATTTTCTATAAATGCAACTCTAAAGCAACGCTGGTATAGTAATCCACTCGTCCTAATACGTTGTCATTTTTTATATAGAAACAGCACATCATGTCATTTAGCAGTCAGCACTGCAATGTATCACTGTCAAATGTACAATTTTGATATGGTGATGCTTTCTGTAATGACTTGCATATTAAAAGTTTATTGACAAAGTCAGTGGTGTCTGTGCTTTGCAGCAGAAATTTTTTTGACAAAGTAGAGTACAGGAAAAAATTATTACCTGTACTATGTCTTCAGGAAAGAGAACTTTAAGACGCTGAAGAATAATCAAACACTTCAGGAAATGTTATCAAAAAAGGAATAAATTCCAGCTTTGTAAAAAATACCTCCTCTCTGGCTGAGAGTGTATGCCTGTATACAGTATGTCACGTGTTATCTGTTGCATGGTGCAGCAGGGTGATGTAGCAGGTGATATTACTGCCTGACACATTCAGGGGTCCTGTTTCGCTCCTGAGCTCAGTTTATTGTATATGTGGAGGATATGTTTTCTCCTGTTTTCTTAGCCCAGAAATGTGCAATTAGGTAGATCTGCTATGTAGGTGTGAATAGATGTGTGAACATGTGTATATGGTGCCCTGCAATGGACTGGAGTCCTATCCAGTGGTCCTATCTGTGTTGTATCAAGTGTTTTATTCGGATAAGATTCAGCTTCTCTGTGACTCTGATCAGAACAAAAGTGGATAACAAATATAAATAAATGAATGATATTCTGTATGCTGCATGTCAAGTATATAAGAAAAATCTGATTCTGATAAACAGCCCAAGCACATGTGTGCTGCTGCAGAATCGGCTACCTTCTCCTTTTTAATGAGATTTATTTTGTCATGAAAGGCAAAAGAGATGAGCAATCCTATCTCAGCAGGGATTTGATATGTATGGATTAAATTGATTCATAAGTCTGGGTTTATAAAGCACAACAAAACCTTGCAGATGTGTTGGGTTCACAGGAAGTGCAGCAGGCAGGTCGAGCTTAATCCAGTGTGGGATTAACTGAGCCTGCATCCATTTCCCTCCTCCACTTCATTTTCTAGGACATGCTTCTTTCACTCCTGAATTGCATTTGCACTCATTTATAATGTTAATAACAGTGATTCATGGAGGAACCATCATTTGTTCAGAGGCTGTTGTTTACATAAGTGCGGGTGGGATGAGATAAAACATTTCAGGCTTTTCTACGTTAAAAAATTTGGTAGCTGGCCTTTACAAAAAGGTTTTCAGACAGCAGTCTGACATTAAATGTATTATCCACTTAATAAAATTCCCAGGTCATTGTGTGTTTATGCAGAGCTGTCTGGGTTATCATGCTTTGTGATGCTTTTCTAGCAGAGCGTGTGTGTCACCCACCACCTGCTCAGGCTCTGCTGAGAGGCTATAAGACGACTGGACATTTTACTGCTGAAATGTTTATAATTATGAAGAGCAATGGCCCTCTGAATGCGTTTGATGCTCTTAACCTTCATGATTTCTAAGGCAACTGGCAAACAGAGCTACAAAATGTTTGCCATGGCGATGTTTTAGGGCTTTACAACAGGAGATATTAAAGTAACAGCAGATACAAACTGTATAGTGAAAGAGATTAATAAAGCTAACATCCTGTTTGCAATCCTTGACATGGGCTTAAAACTTTGTGCCGGCTTTATGTGAAGCTTTACAGATGTGATATAACTTATTTCACAGCATTGGCATTCCACAACAGCAAGTTAGTGCCAAACATTCCTTGAGTGTAAACAGCATTTCTTGTTTATAGATTTATATGGAATCAGCAAAGCCAGGTGTCTCAGCTGTTTCTAAAATGTTTCCAACTGTTCACTTAAATTAGATGGATGTGATTTGATCCTCCATAACTGAAAGGTTGACCTATATATAATGCTAAATTAAACCTAATGACAATAATGAATGTCATATGTGACAGAAACAATCATTAATAAAGACCCATATTTCTAATAATGCCTCAATGTCCGAAACTTTTAGGGGCTTCTGGACTGCTTAAGCAATAAATTATACAACAATAAGTTATATAACAAGGACATCTGCAGTATACAGACCGGTGTGTGATGCTGGCTTGCATGCTTTTGAGAAGTGATCAATGCTTTTCTATATAATAGATATGTTAATTAAAAACAGAACATGCAAAGAGATAATGAAAATTCTAGTTTCTTCTCTAACCACTGAAACCACTTTCACTCTCAAGTTGCTGGGGTGTACAGAATATTTTCAAAACAGAGGGCTGAAGCAGAGTCTAAAAGCTGCACTGTGTTTTTTCTCTACCTATGTGAATGTGTGGCGCTCTGTAATTCACTGCAAGCCTGTCTACAGCAGATTCCTGAATATTTACCCTGAATAGAGATGCCATGATCTAGATATACCAGTTACTCATGATGAATAAATGGACAGAATTAAATGTGTGGTTCATACAAATCTGTCAGATATGATGATACACTCAAAGAAAAGATAAATATATATTTACCAAGATGACATTGAGTGTTTTTATTTAGTTTACATTTACCCTTGTCTTGGCAGTTTGTGTGCAAAGATCATCTTTGTGCAGGGCACCAGTTCAACAAACAAATTTCACTTCATACATGCTATAAGTTGTTGAGATGTGAAAAAAATTTCCCAGGTTATCTGAAGACAAAATCTAAATTGCAGACAGGCAAACAGAATTTAAACTGAAAACGGAAACTACAGAGAACATGGAATTCAAAACTAGACACCAAATCTCAAATGGAGACGCGAACTAAACTGGAGACCTAAACTAAATTAGACACAAAATCTCAACTGGAGACGTAAACTGAACTGAAGATGGAAACTGAACTGGAGACGTAAACTAAACTGAAGGTGGAAACTAAACTGGAGACGGAAACTAAACTAGACACAGAATCTGAACTGGAGACGAAAACTAAACTGGAGACGTAAACTAAATTAGACACAAAATCTCAACTGGAGACGTAAACTAAACTGGAGACGTAAACTAAATTAGACACAAAATCTCAACTGGAGACGAAAACTAAACTGGAGACGTAAACTAAATTAGACACAAAATCTCAACTGGAGACGTAAACTGAACTGAAGATGGAAACTGAACTGGAGACGTAAACTAAACTGAAGGTGGAAACTAAACTGGAGACGGAAACTAAACTAGACACAGAATCTGAACTGGAGACGAAAACTAAACTGGAGACGTAAACTAAATTAGACACAAAATCTCAACTGGAGACGTAAACTAAACTGGAGATGGAAACTAAATTAGACACAAAATCTCAACTGGAGACGTAAACTAAACTGGAGATGGAAACTAAACTGGACACAGAATCTCAAATGGAGACAGAAACTTAACTGGACACAGAATCTCAACTGGAGACAGAAACTAAACTGGAGACGCTGCATCAGAATCTAAACTGGACATGAAATCTAAATTGGAGACAGGGAGACGAAATCTAAACTGAAAATGGAATCTAAACTGGAGAAAGGGAGACGGAATAACTGGACACAGAATTTAAACTAGACAGAGAAATTACTAAAAGCTGCAATAAATCTGACAGACTTTGCAGAATTTTAAACACAGATTCTTTCCAGTGCACTATACAGCAGTGCCAATCAAAAAGTCACAGTCCACAAAGTCAAAAGTCAACAGTTTTCTCCTTTTTAGACTCTGTGTGTGCATGTGTGTGTCTCCAAAAACCCCTGCAGCCGCTCTGTCTGGTTTGAATGTTTTTCGATCAGCCCTGCCCATTTTTTCCTGCTTCACATTCATTCCAGGGGCTCTCTAATTTCACCAAAAGCAGCAGCAGCCGACGATGAAATCGAGAAATCTGGCTTTTTGCGTCCAAAAAAATATTCCCTTTCCTGTCTTCCTTTGTGCCAGGGACCACATCTCTCCATCACTGCAGCCAGCACCAGCCCAAAACTATGAGGAGTATTTTCAGCTCTGTAATTTGAAACACACACACATGCACACACACGCACACACACATATACATCGAGGGGAAAAAGGCACATATGTCCTTTTTGGCCAATGTGCACCACACCCAAACTGCTACTTCCTTCCAATACAGTGATAATTTCAGCTCAAAGATGAGATGATCTGCATGGACTGGTGCTCTGAATGCGGAGGAGAGGGCAGGAGTAACTGCAATAGTTAATGTGGTGGAATAAACTGTCTCATAAGTAATGACTGTATCAAGGTCATAAGGTTAAGCAGGAAATAACAGGACCATGCTGAGTATAGAGCCATCCCAAACACTAAACCAATGTCCACATAAAAGCAAAAGGAATAATTTACAGTGCCACACTCTCAAAACACACACACACACACACACACACACACACACACACACACACACACACACACATATAAGAAGTGTACAAGCAAACTAAATAAAACCAGCTGAATGCACGCTGATTAGAGCTTCAGCTTTCACTCATCCACCCAAATTACCCAGCTTCTCCTCATTCCCGTAAATACACTGCACACACAACTGCAGTTCCTCTTTTTTTTAATCCTACCTGCCGATGCTAACTCATAAATCAAACACACACATATATATATAAATATATATATATAACAATATATGATTTTTAAACTATTTATTTGTATGATGCAGCTGCAAATAAGTTTTTGAACACCTGTCTATCAGCTAGAATTCTGACCCTCAAAGACCTGTTAGTCTGCCTTTAAAATGTCCACCCACACTACATTTATTTTCCTAAATTAGATGCACCTGTTTAAGGTCGTTAGCTGCATAAAGACACCTGTCCACCCCATACAATCAGTAAGAATCCAACTACTAACATGGCCAAGACCAAAGAGCTGTCCAAAGACACTAGAGACAAAATTGTACACCTCCACAAGGCTGGAAAGGGCTACGGGGAAATTGCCAAGCAGCTTGGTGAAAAAAGGTGCACTGTTGGAGCAATCATTAGAAAATGGAAGAAGCTAAACATGACTGTCAATCTCCCTCGGACTGGAGCTCCATGCAAGATCTCACCTCGTGGGCTCTCAATGATCCTGAAGAAGGTGAGAAATCAGCCCAGAACTACACGGGAGGAGCTGGTCAATGACCTTAAAAGAGCTGGGACCACCGTTTCCAAGGTTACTGTTGGTAATACACTAAGATGTCATGGTTTGAAATCATGCATGGCACGGAAGGTTCCCCTGCTTAAACCAGCACATGTCCAGGCACGTCTTAAGTTTGCCAATGACCATTTGGATGATCCAGAGGAGTAATGGGAGAAAGTCATGTGGTCAGATGAGACCAAAATAGAACTTGTGGGTCAAAATTCCACTAAACGTGTTTGGAGGAAGAAGAATGATGAGTACCATCCCAAGAACACCATCCCTACTGTGAAGCATGGGGGTGGTAGCATCATGCTTTGGGGGTGTTTTTCTGCACATGGGACAGGGCGACTGCACTGTATTAAGGAGAGGATGACCGGGGCCATGTATCGCGAGATTTTGGGGAACAACCTTCTTCCCTCAGTTAGATGGGTCGAGGCTGGGTCTTCCAACATGACAATGACCCGAAGCACACAGCCAGGATAACCAAGGAGTGGCTCTGTAAGAAGCATATCAAGGTTCTGGCGTGGCCTAGCCAGTCTCCAGACCTAAACCCAATAGAGAATCTTTGGAGGGAGCTCAAACTCCGTGTTTCTCAGCGACAGGCCAGAAACCTGACTGATCTAGAGAAGATCTGTGTGGAGGAGTGGGCCAAAATCCCTCCTGCAGTGTGTGCAAACCTGGTGAAAAACTACAGGAAACGTTTGACCTCTGTAATTGCAAACAAAGGCTCCTGTACCTAATATTAACATTGACTTTCTTAGGTGTTCAAATACTTATTTGCAGCTGTATCATACAAATAAATAGTTAAAAAAATCATACATTGTGATTTCTGGATTTTTTTTTTAGATCATGTCTCTCACAGTGGACATGCACCTACGATGACAATTTCAGACCCCTCCATGATTTCTAAGTGGTAAACCTTGCAGAATAGCAGGGTGTTCAAATACTTATTTTCCTCACTGTATATATATATATATATATAATATCCCAGGAACTCCAGAGCTGACAGTGACAAATCGTGGTTTTTCTTTTATTCAACACTACAATGAGATGATGATGACAACACTCGTAGCAAGTCTGTTCTTATGTTTACACTGTGTGGCATTACATGTACGCACTAATTATACAGCTAAAAATATCAGATTTGGCCAAAAATTATATTATTTTACTGGAAAATAAATCAGATTTCTTTGAAAATGCATAATGTTTATATCTTAACCATTCCCACCAACATTTCAGAAGCATTTTTTAACTTTCCTGGATTTAGGTTAGACCTCATGTACTCATGGTAAATAATCAATTACTTATTTTATCGTTTTAATTCCAATATCCATTCGGTACACTCACAAAATCCACATTTGCCACAGTGTCAAGAAAATACAAACCACCACTGGCCAGAAGTCTGAGGCTGTACCACTGTCCTGTCATGATTATGTTTAAATGTGTCCTATCATGAAAATACTTTTAGCATGAACCTCTTCATTCAGGGAAGAGGTCAGACAGGGGCTCGGTGGTGGTGAAGAGGTGCTGGATAATTGGGCAACTACTGCAAGTGTGATGAGGGTGGCAGCTAGAGAAGTACTTGGTGTGACATCTGGAAATAGAAAGGAAGACAAAGAGACGTGGTGGTGGAATGAGGAAGTGCAGGAGAGCATAAGGTTAAAAAGAATGGCAAAACTGAATTGGAATCGACAGAGTGATTAGAAAAGTAGGCAGGAGTACAAGGAGATGCGGCAGCAGGTAAAGAGGGATGTGGCAAAAGCCAAGGAAAAGGCATATGAGGAGCTGTATGAGAGGTTGGACACTAAGGAAAGAGAAAATAATTAATGGATGGTGTGGAGTTGATGAGTGAAGCAGGAGATGGATAGGATTAGTAAGGAGGAAGTGAGAACAGCAATAAAGAGGATGAAGAGTGGAAAGTCGGTTGGACCAAATGACATACCGGTAGAAGCATGGAGATGTTTAGGAGAGATGGCAGTGGAGTTTTTAACAAGATTGTTTAACAGGATTTTGGAAGGTGAGAAGATGCCTGACGAATGGAGAAGGAGTGTGCTGGTACTGATCTTTAAGAATAAGGGAGATGTGCAGACCTGCAGTAACTTCATGGGAATAAAGTTGATCAGTCACAACATGAAGTTATGGAAAAGAGTGGTGGAAGCCAGGCTGAGGGAAGAGGTGATCATCTGTGAGCAACAGTATGGTTTCATGCCAAGGAAAAGCACCACAGATGCATTATTTGCTTTGAGGATGTTGATGGAGAAGTATAGAGAAGGTCAGAAGGAGTTGCGTTGTGTGTGTGTGGATTTAGAGAAGGCGTACGACAGGGTGCCGAGAGAGGAGTTGTGGTACTGTATGAGGAAGTCAGGTGTGTCAGAGAAGTATGTGAGGGTGGTGCAGGACATGTATGAAGACAGTGTGACAGCAGTGAAGTGTCCAATAGGAAGGACAGACTGGTTCAATGTGGAGGTTGGACTGCATCAAGGTTCGGCTCTGAGCCCTTTCCTGTTTGCAGGGGTGATGGACAGGTTGACAGATGAGGTCAGACAGGAGTCTCCATGGCATATGATGTTTGCGGACGATATTATGATTTGTGGTGAGAGTAGGGAGCAGGTTGAGAAGAGCCTGGAGAGGTGGAGATATGCGCTGGAGAGAAGGCTAATGAAAGTCAGTAGGAGTAAGACAGAGTACATGTGTGTGAATTAGAGGGAGGGCAGTGGAGGGGTGCAGTTGCAGGGTGAAGAGGTGGAGAAGTCAAGTCAAGTCAAGTCAAGTTTATTTGTATAGCGCTTTTCACAACAGACATTGTCTCAAAGCAGCTTTACAGAAAACAACAGTGAAGGTGAATGGTGTGCGTTTGTCCCTGATGAGCAAGCCGTGGCGACAGTGGCAAGGAAAAACTCCCTTAGATGATATGAGGAAGAAACCTTGAGAGGAACCAGACTCAAAGGGGAACCCATCCTCATATGGGTGACATCAAGAGTTTGGTCATAAATCTTTCAACAAGAAGGTGGAGGAGTGTAGGTACCTGGTACCTACCTGCAGGTAGTTGGGTTGAAAGAGGCAGATGTAGAGGACAGGTGGGTATGGAGATAGATGATCAGCTGTGGCGACCCCTAATAAGAAAACCCGAAAGAAGAAGAAGTCCCTTTTGGCCATGGAGCCTACTAATCATCAGGCCCATTACAACCTTTCTAATAAAGATCAGATATAGCATTCAAACAAGGTGAAACAAACCATAATGTTTCCAAGTGATGTAAAATCTCTTATATGAGGGTTTCTGCAGGAAAACGCATTGTTCTCACACTAAAAATGTCCAATATAAGTTGGACATTTTTAGTGTGAGAACAATGCGTTTTCCTGCAGAAACCCTCATATAAGAGATTTTACATCACTTGGAAACATTATTAAACATCTAATCCAGCAGTCCGTATTGCGTTACATATAAACAGAGGTACAATGAGATTTTTGTGCAGGGGTGATGAAAAGTTCACCATCAGTATGCGCTTCTTAATGGGAGATAAATTCTGAAAAATTTATGGATAAAATAAATTAAAATGAGGTTGTTATGCAGTAGCACACCCCCAGTCAAATCTTATAACTGAAAAGGAACAGGCCATCTGTGCTGTGTATATATATATATATATATATATATATATATATATATATATATATATATATATATATACACACAGCACGGGGTTCCCAATATCAAGGTCCGTGACGTCGGAGTGACGTGGGGCCGCCTTCCCGTGGGCTCACCACCTGCAGGAGGGACCGTAAGGGACGGTGCTGTGAGGATTGGGCAGCAGTCGAAGGCGGGGGCCAGCTTAGACTGCTGCCCCCGCGACCCGAATTACAGATAAGCGGGAGAAAATGAATGAATGATGAATATATATATACACACCAAAGCTTCAAGCCTTCATGGGTGAAGTCATTAGAATCCTAGTGCTTCAACTGGCTGTGAATAGCTCATTTAAGTGCACTCAAGAAACCGTGGTGTTAATGAAAGAGGTAAGAACAGCAGGACCTCCAGACAAGAAAACTGAACAGAGATGAGGGGAATTGGAGATGCTGAGTCAGAAACTTTTTTCCCTGCCAAAGCTTATTTTGTACAGAAGCATGATGCAGAAGTTCTCCTTCTGTCTCTGGAATGCACAGCGCCTCCACAACACATGCAGGCAGGCAAGAGTTTAGTGTTCTAATTTTCCCAAAGAGCGGTCCCACATGGTGTCTAACAAAACAGCACACACTCTGTAGCCATCTGACTTCAAAAATGGCCACTGCAATGCAAAAACCACGAGCTGGGAAAAGTTATGGAAAATAAAAGCTACTGGTTCTGATTTCAAACAACAGCAAATATGACAGAAAAATTTAACCTTTTTGATATGAATGTGTGGTAAATAATAACAAGCCGGCAGAAAAATGTGGAATTAGAGACATCAAGTCTGTTTAAAAAGGTCAGCAGCAAAGCACTTCTGAAAACACACATGCATTGTGTTGGTCTGATGTGTGCATGTGTGTCAGAAGTGTGTGTGTTTTTGAATAGTTTTAATTGACCCACACACAACCAGGTATTTACTCAAAGAGAAAAAGGCTAATGTTTAATCCTCTGTGGCCTACTATTGTTTTTGGTGAATTTTACTTTACCTAGTGAAAGCTAAAAACGAGGCCCACACACCTCATCTGAACTGTGGGAATGTTCAATTTCCCCATTCCTGCTACATTACCAGAGTTGATTTACTCAGGTAGACACAAGCAGCAATTGACAACTTTTCTCACCGACAAAACAAGTAGCTTGGCAGGTTCACGGTCATGGCGTGGGATTACTAGTGCACAGGGAAATTTAAAGGATTTTACCAACACAAACAAGACAAATATGTGTCTGGGCTGTTTGTATGTTATTTATAGTGGCCAAGTGACAAATATGTCCAGTAGGTTTGCAGTCACCAGCATTCATACAAAAGAAAGAACACCAAAGCTTGCCTTTTGACTTTAATCCAGTTCGCAAACACAATGTGAGACATTTTTTCTAGAAAAGGATAACTATAACCAAGTCTAGGTCTGGGGTTCAAGCCCCGGTATCGCCAAGCTGCCACTCTTGGGCCCTTGAGCAAGGCCCTTAACCCTCTATGCTCCGGGGGTCTCTTACGAGGGAAATATCAAGGTCCGTGACGTCGGAGTGACGTGGGGCCGCCTTCCCGTGGGCTCACCACCTGCAGGAGGGACCGTAAGGGACGGTGCTGTGAGGATTGGGCAGCAGTCGAAGGCGGGGGCCTGCTTAGACTGCTGCCCCCGCGACCCGAATTACGGATAAGCGGGAGAAAATGAATGAAGGATGAATGATGAATAACCAAGTCTTCCCCTAAATAGGAATTTATTAGTAGAAGATAGTGTTCCTGTACTTAAATAAAATACACTGCGCATCAGACCTTTATAGGGAGAAAGTTTTCTATTGCTACAGAAACACAGTGAGAAAACCATCACTCCAAACACTCTCACCAGAACTGTGAGTTACGCTTGTGGTCACGCCACAGCTTCTCTTTTTACACAATGCATGTATTCAGTTCAAAGTTGTAAGGAACGGCATGTTTTCCAAAAATGTACTAGAGTTAAAAGTAAAACTTTCCAAAAAATACAGATATTAAATACAAAAATGTACTGAAGTCCAAATACTTTGATACTATCCAAGTTATTTACTTGTTTGTGTCTATAGTAATATAAGTCTCATTACCTGCTAACTATCCTTTTTAACACTGACAGTACTCTAAGAATCCAAAACATAGGACTGGGAAGCATACTCAGAATACTGAACTTTACCTCTTATCAGAATAGGTACTGTGGATGATGGGCTCTGTGGGCTCGCAAATGGTGAGGAAGTTCTTTCATCTTTTGTCCTTTAACAATGGGTTCAGTGCCATTGTTCTCTGCAGTTTGAGCTAATCATGCAGATTGTGTATGGTGTGGGAGATTGTGGCTCTACAACACAGATTTTTTTTTGGAAAACTTAACAATTATATTTGCGTGTGTGTGTGTGTGTGTGTGTGTGTGTGTGTGTGTGTGTGTGTGTTTGCCCTGAATATCAACTCATTTACATTTATGGCATTTGGCAGACACTGTTGCACTTGGCAGAGCGACTTGCAATTAGCTCATTTATACAACTAAGCAGTTGAGGATTAGGGCCTTACTAGGGGCCGAGGAGTGACAGCATGGTGGTGCTGGGATTTGAACTTTACTACTTTCTGATCAGAAGTCCAACATCTTACCCACTGAACATGGTGCATTTGTAGAAGTTTTCTGTGTACAGAGTGCATGATGTGTCTAGATGCTTTTTTGGAAATGATCTGATGAGGCCAAATCTGTTTTACAGTTGACATTAGCGTTCATTTATCAATCTTTTTTTCCAGTTAGAGAAAGATTGTCCATTAGGGACTGGGTGACCTTTCAGCACACATTTGGGACAATACTCAAAGAGTTTTTAAAGCTTTTGCAGCAGCTCAGAATTCCATAATACCTTCTGTAATTGTGTTAAATCTGCACCCTGTATGCTTCCTGCTGTTCATCCAGTCTGCTTTGATTGGCCTCAAACATTTGGTTTGCGACCACTGCTGAGTCTATTTTGACGAGCCTTTGACGGAATAGTCATAGAACCCCAGAATACTGTAAGTAATGGTACATCACAATGCCCTATACACCTTATGGCATACACAAATGACCAAGAAACAAGCCTGTACAAACAAATATCTAGAACTGCAATTCAGTTGTATATAGAGAGCTGATAATGAAGGCACACAGACACACACACTTACATTTCACACCTCCAAGATATACCCAAAACCTTTTCCACTCTGTTTCTGACATTTGCACTGCTCTGATTTGACAATGAAACACAACAGTGGGAGCATTTAGAGGAGAATGCACACCAATACAAATCAGTGCAATAACCACACACTGCATACTGTTTAGACAGGAACAATTTAAAAAATTTTTTTTTACTGATAATCAAGTGACAGTTTAGTGAAATAAGTGAAGCACAGTACCTGGACCGCTGTCAACTGTGCTCTCGGATCAAAAATGCGCAGTTTTTTGTCCTGGGGAAAAAAAAAAAAGAGAAGACAGATAAAGGCAGGTATACAGTGCAGACACCAGAGTGCTGGTGAGAATCACAACAGCATAATGCATAATATAAATGAACAAATATGAGGACTAGTGCAAGTGGTAAAGTGAGGTGAGATTTAGCCATACATTGTACATGCACTGCCACTTGGGAAACAACTAAAAATGTTTTGAAAATATCACACTAGATCAAGAGAATCATAATTTTATTTTTGTCCTGTTCAATATTTTCTTATATAATCCTGTAGCATGGAGGTCATGCCAACTGTCTTTTGTGAAAACACAAACTGTTCAGGTTGCTGGTCAGGTTGCATGCATTTGAAAGTGTGTGGGGTTTTATTCTGGGTTGATCTTGGAGTATAGGAAGTTTAATGGCTGAAACGGAACAAATCGCTCCTATTATATGTTTTAACATTGCTTATAATTATAATCATTCTGTAGTGTGGTCCATATTAATAGCCAAAATTATTTGAAGTTGCTTTTTTAGAGCTGTAAATATAATTCATGTGTTTAAACCAGCAGATCAGTGACCACTGGCTGACCCCTCACATGCAAAGTTAATGAGGAGAACTGATCAGAAAAGACGTATCGGATGATTGAGGAGAAACGAGCAATAATAGAAACAGGATGTGACCAGTGCACCCATGTCTACTAGTCACTGAAACAAAGCCCTAATCAAAGCCAGACACACACACACACACACACACACACACACACACACACACACACACACACACACACACACACACACACACATCATTTTAACTAAAAGGGGCTCAGAATCAAAAGCTGTTGGATTCCCATTCATATTTTACAATACAAAAAGAAATACACCAATGTCTACAGATATATCATAATTATCATATTTATTTTCCACTAGATTTTGCATTTTTTCAACACACCAAAAATAACAGAGTATATATAAGTATATTGTCAAGTTGAAATAAAATTTTATTTAATCTCACAAAACAAATCCCTGTATTATTTTATGAATATGTTTTGAGATAACAATGCCCAATTTAACTGTCACATAAATGCAGCTTGATGGTAGAAACAGAGCATTGGTCAGTAAAAAGAATTAAAAAAAAAGTAAGAAAAAGATCGTAACTATATTTAGGTATATCTTTGACAAGATACAAGAGTTTAACTGAGCTATAAAGAGCTGAGAGGGTGTGAGAAAAGAGCTAGCGAGAGAGAGAGAGAGAGAGAGAGAGAGAGAGAGAGAGAGAGAGAGAGAGAGCGAAAGAAAGAAGGAAAGAAAGAAAGAAAGAAAGAAAGAAAGAAAGAAAGAAAGAAAGAAAGAAAGAAAGAAAGAAAGAGATGCAAATAGTGAAAATAGATCTTTTTTTTACAGTCTTTATTGTTATTAAAATTGTCATATTGAATGTCTAGATCTAACTTTCCCTGAAATACATATGTAAAACATAATATGAACCCTAACCGCCCACTTCATCAGAGAGAAGGTTAGAGAAGAGACGTCATGCCAGCATCACGCTCGAGGAAAGCCATGCAAAATTATTCAAAGGAGCACAATAAACAGAGGCAAGACAAAAATCAGTGTAAGTGGTTGTCTATTTTAGACATCGCCATGGCTTTTTATGACTGAATAAACTTAATGGGAGAGATGTGTATCTAGGCTGTTATGGCTGAGAGCAAATGGAGTTTGACTTGATTTCTATGAAGAAGCGTTTCCAAAAACTGGGCAGCCCACCCACAAGCTGTGCCACTGCAGGAAGGAAAGAGAGTTCAGTCTCTGGAGCTCCAGTATAAGCCTGGCCCTTATACAGGCTGTAGAGCCTAATAAACAAGCTATAAGTTCAGCTCAACATACCCACTAAGCAGCATTTCAATCAGCGCATATTTAATCAGTCTAACAACTGGCCCTGTTAACCTCTTTCAGTCCAAACAGCCCAAAGAGAAGACACTTAAAATTCCTAGGTATGAGGGATCTGCAAGGTTAAGGGGTGAAAAGTCCATTGATGGGTGTACTTTAAAAAGATCATAGCTGACCAGTGGTGGGCGTTCAGGGCCAACAAAGCCTTCTCTGCTGGCCTAAACACTATCAGAAGCACTGACCTACATTTACAACCTAAATTCCAATATTTGTTCCATGAAATTGTATTAGTTTATTCCCCACAGTTATTCTCTTCATTTTGTAGCGTTTCTCTTGGCTGCACTGCTTCCAGTATGTGGATGTTAGATTTTTTGTCCAATTAGATTTCAGCCTCTATGTGCTGCCATGTCATACTAATCTGCCAAGGGCCTGCAAAGTCTGTCCTGCTGGCCTTTTTCTAGCATAGTCTCTTTAAGAAATAGCTCTGTTTTGTTTAAATCAGATTTCATATTCGCCTCACATTAAAAAAATTTTGAAGAAAAGCTAGACATCGTGAGGAGAGATCAGCCAACTCCGAAGCTAGCTAGCTTGTCTCAGCCAGGGAAAGGGTTTGTTCATTTTAATATTTTTGTCATGTTATTAGACACATTTTGATTCTGAACTGTTTCAGATGATGTAGGTGGCACAGTTGCGGTGGTAGTGTAGAGGTTTGGAGTTTCTTAACTGGATTTCTTGCTGTAGTAAAATGGTACCCTCCATATGTGAAATTCCTCCCTCTCTGTAATGCCACGTGTTGTTATATTGAGTTTTTGTATTGTATTGATGGTTTCTATAATGTGACGTGATAGTGGTGGTATTAAGAGGTGGATTAAGTCGGTTAAGTCTCCACTGAAGGCCCAGGAACCAAATGCTCGGCCCGCCGCTGGACTTACCTATACATGTATGATTTACTATCCTTGCGAGGACCTTCTGAAGCTTGTATCATAAACACTGTCAAGGCTTTTATTCTCAAAATGCCCACACCAAACATCCTTTCAACACAGACTTAGTACTGTTTGTTTTTTATCTCATCTACAGTATCCTATGTAATCCAGTGGCTTTTAGTTTAAGCCTGGTTTCTCTAAAGATGTGTGCCTTGTTACTTTTCAGTAGGTTTTTCTCTATTGTGATTTCTTTATTGCTGATTTATGAGAGTCTATTGATAAAGTGGTTCAACATTTAATGCTTTGGGCTATGATCAGTAGATCAGGGGTTTGGGGTTTGGGCTTCAGCACAAACAACACTGTTATACCTCAACCCTATCAGCTCCAGGGAGCTGTATCATGGCTGACACTCCTAATAAGCTTGAAAAGTATATGTAAAGTCTTCTTCTTAAAAGTATTATAGAAATACAATTGAATTGAAAATAAATGTATATTATATAAAAATAACTCTTTTCTTTGTTGCGTTCAGGGAAACGCTTCCGCTCCCTGAAAGCAAACACAGAGAAAATGAGGAGGAGTTTCTTCCTGCAGGCTATTCGGAGTTTAAACCAGGAAACACCCAGGATCTAAATGCTGGTCACTCTATCCATCATCACACTTCTGCAAATATTTTTCTTTTCGCATTAAAACACTTCTCTAGACTGTCACTTTAACTGTGGATTTGCAGAGCACAGTGCACTTTATACCACACCACACCGCACACGGTCACTTTAAAGACAATCACATTGTCAGGGATTCACCCTGCCACGCCCCCCTCTGTAGCTGTCAGGGATTCACCCTGCCACGCTCCGCCCAGCTCCAGGTCCCTCCAGAGAGCTCCGCCCAGCTCCAGGTCCCTCCAGAGAGCTCCGCCCAGCTCCAGGTCCCTCCAGAGAGCTCCGCCCAGCTCCAGGTCCCTCCAGAGAGCTCCGCCCAGCTCCTGGCTCCTCCAGAGGGCACGACTCCGCTCCAGGCTCCTCCCGAGAGCTCGTCTCCGCCTCCGAGCGACCCCACAAGCTCGTCTCCGCTTCAGTGTCCCAAAGAGAGCTCCACTGATGTCGTGGACCTCCAGGCGAGCCCTTCTCTGCTCGTGGATCTCCAGGCAGGCTTCACCTCATTTCCAGGCTGCCCAGTAGACTCCGATCTGCTCCTAAGGGTCCCAAGGAGCGCCCCTACGCCCAGGGGTTTCCCTGTGCACTCACCCCGGCTCCAGGACTGCGAAAGGGAAGTTGAACCGCTGCCCCCGGGTTCCACCGACGGCGACGGCTCACCCCACAGTCCCGCAGAAGGCGACGGCTCACCCCACAGTCCCGCAGAAGGCGACGGCTCGTCTCCAGCGCCCGCAGAAGGCGACGGCTCGCCCCCGGGCTCCGCAGAAGGCGACGGCTCGCCCCCGGGCTCCGCAGAAGGCGACGGCTCGCCCCCGGGTCCTCTTCAGGACGAAGGATCGCATCCAGGCTTTACGCAGGGCGAAGGATCGCATCCAGGCTTTACGCAGGGCGAAGGATCGCATCCAGGCTTTACGCAGGGCGAAGGATCGCATCCAAGCTCCACAGAGGGCGACGTCTCGCCCCCAGGGCCTCTTCAGGACGACGGATCGCCCACAGGATCCCCGCATGGCGACGTCGGTCCTCCAGGTCCCTCTGACGGCGACGTCAATCCTCCAGGTCCCTCTGACGGCGACGTCGGTCCTCCAGGTCCCTCTGACGGCGACGTCGGTCCTCCAGGTCCCTCAGAGGGTGGTACGACGTTCCTGGTCTCCGCCCGGGACGTCCTCCACTCCCCGGTCATTGTCATGGTTGGCGTCCAGTTCCGGTTCCCCGCCATGGATCACTCCGGCTTCAATCCCCGCCAGGGGCTTTACTCAGCCTCCCGTCAGCACCGAGGGCGTGGCTCCGTTCCGGATCCTCCTGCAAGGTGTTGTTCCATGCCGGCTCTCCGCAGAGGATGTTCACCAGGCCTCCGTTGCTCCCAGGCGTCTAAGGAGGTCTTCCTCGGAGTGCCCTGGCCCGCCTGGCATAGGTGGGTTTTGGGGCGTCAGGTGTCGCCCCTGGATGGGGGGGTACTGTCAGGGATTCACCCTGCCACGCCCCCCTCTGTAGCTGTCAGGGATTCACCCTGCCACGCCCCCCTCTGTAGCTGTCAGGGATTCACCCTGCCACGCCCCCGTCTGTAGCTGTCAGAGATCCACCCTGCCACGCCCCCCTCGATAGCAGTCACGCTGCTTCCCAAGATTACCGACAGCTGTGGCTCATGAAAGATCAGACTACATAAACTCACGTTCTTGAGTCACAGGCTGTCGGTCGTTGTATTGTCATGCAGGTAAATCGCGTGGCTGCTCAAACGCCGGGATTCACCGCTGGCTATTTCTCCGAACTCCATTTCCTTATTGAAGTACTCATTACCGAAAGCTTTACTTGCATTGGGATTAGGCGTTTGACATTCGCGCTCATAGTGGATACTTCGTTACGAGCGGATGTCTGGGTTTGCTTTTGTTTTCATTGGTGTATGAGTGTTTTGTTTTTTGCACCTCAATAAAGAACATGATTGGACTTTATCTGCTTCCGCGTCTGCAGCCTGACACACATCAACCACCTTATGTGATTACTGTTTACTGTACATAAGCATACCCTGTATCCATAAGCATACTCTGTATATACACTTTTTCCTATATAAATCTTTATATCTTTATATATATATATATATATATATATATATATATATATATATATATATATATATATATATATATATATATATATATATATATATTATATTTTATACAGTTTATTCTCTTTATTTATCCCCCCTGGTGGTCTAGTGGTTAAGATGCAGCGCTCCCCATCTGCCTTCTTTTTTCTTTGTTTTAATTCTTCTCCCCATCCTATTTCCTCATGCCGGACAGTCGTACAAAGCATTTCACTGCATGTCGTACTCTGTATGTATGTGTATGTGACAAATAAAATTTTATTTAAAATTGATGTGACTTGAATGGAAAATTGAAGTGACTAAAGTGAAGTGGCTAAATTTATAAAGTAACCAGTGTGGAAAAAAGTTAAAACTGATGCAGTAAAAGTGTTGTTGTTGTAGTTTTGTCATTTCTGAAGATGCTTGACGTTGCCAAAGCATGAAATAAATTTTGTAACATTTTACATTAGGTAATTTGAAGTATCAGCAGTGTCTGGTAGTGCATGCAACTGAAAGGCCTTGCGGTTAGCCTTCCTTTTCCTTGAGTAACTGTTTGTATCACTTATTACTTTTTTTTTGTATAGCACTTATACCAATAGACATCATCCCATCACATTTTATAAATGTATCCTTGATGGACAAGCCATAAGCAGTGGCTAGGAAACACTCCCTAGACAATATAAAGAAGATGCATAGCCTATTTTCATCTAGGTGAAACTGAATTCTGTGATTATTAATTAGTAAATTAAATTTTACATTCAAATCAATTGTATTTGTTGTTGAGTGTGTTGAGAAGATGGAGGAAATATTTTGAGCAGCTGATGAATGAGGAAAATAAGAGAGAGAGAAGGTTTGGATGGTGTGAAGATTGTAAAGCAGAAAGTGGATAGGATTAGTAAGGAGGAAGTGAGAGAAGCAATTAAGAGGATGAAGAGTGGAAAGTTGGTTGGACCAGATGACATACCGGTAGAAGCGTGGAGATGTTTAGGAGAGATGGCAGTGGATTTTTTAACCAGATTGTGTAATAAC
Organism: Silurus aristotelis; assembly: GCF_946808225.1. Taxonomy (NCBI): domain Eukaryota; kingdom Metazoa; phylum Chordata; class Actinopteri; order Siluriformes; family Siluridae; genus Silurus; species Silurus aristotelis. The sequence goes on along the minus strand of NC_139590.1, from coordinate 17,363,300 downwards.
ATTTTGGAAGGTGAGAGGATGCCTGAGGAATGGAGAAGGACTGTGCTGGTCCCGGTTTTTAAGAATAAGGGAGATGTGCAGACCTTCAGTAACTACAGGGGAATAAAGTTGATCAGTCACACCATGAAGTTATGGGAAAGAGTAGTGGAAGCAAGGCTGAGAGAAGAGGTGACCATCTGTGAGCAGCAGTATGGTTTCATGCCGAGGAAGAGCACCACAGATGCCTTATTTGCTTTGAGAATGTTAATGGAGAAGTATAGAGAAGGTCAGAAGGAGTTGCATTGTGTGTTTGTGGATTTAGAGAAAGCGTACAACAGGGTGCCAAGAGAGGAGTTGTGGTACTGTATGAGGAAGTCAGGTGTGTCAGAGAAGTATGTGAGGGTGGTGCAGGACATGTATGAAGACAGTGTGACAGCAGTAAAGTGTGCAGTAGGAACTACAGACTGGTTCAAGGTGGAGTTGACTGTGTGCTAAATGGTCAAAAGTTAAGTGGTGTAATGAGGAAAGTATTTAAATAACTACCATGACTTATTTAGCAGTTCCACTGGAACTGATTAGCAAGCTGAGTACATAGAGTTAAATGCATTATCTATAGAATAGATATTAAAGAAATATATTAGCATTACGGTTTACAGATTTGACTGCACTCACTCACACATACCTGAGCTAAACACTTCTGTTAGCTTTTCAGTAAATCCTTTTGGGAAAGACTAGGAATGTTTTTTAGGAATGCACTGCTTTCTTATAAGAGCGCCATATGTAGTAGTGAAGTAACTTAATAATTATCAGCAGAATAAAGCGTATAAAAAAGTCTTCTTAGTTTGTCACTGAAACTCACAGAAGGACTAAAAAGCAGTTATTTATCCTGTTTTCCCAGAAAAATAAAAGATAGCCTAACAAACATACAATCAGCCATGAGCTTACACAAGCCTTAAACTCTCAGCAGTCCTCATCTACAAAAACCACATGGCTAAAGCCATAAAATATGCGTCTCTGCACCTCCAAATGAAGCCTGTCATGAGACCTTTTTTCTGGCCTGTGCCCAATTTAACTGCTCTCTCTGCTTTCTTTAGTGAAAAGGAAGAAAATTGTATTTAAAGAAAGGGTCTATTCAGTTCAATTACAATCTAGCACAGCAAAGGCCAGAACCTCTCGAGCTGGTCTGTGATGTAGTGTCACGTTTCTCTCGCTTTCCTGTTTTACTGATCCTTTTTTCTTTCCCCTCATTTCAGTCATTTTTACTTCACAGTGCCAAATGTCGTTAAATGATCTTAGTTCACTCAGTTACAGATGGTTTCTGTACTGTAGTAATGAAGTTATCTGCCCTACAATTAACTCATATCTCCAAACATCTCTAATCTAACACAGAAACAGTGCCACAGCATTCTGAAGTGGTATGTCTAATGTAAAACAGCCTGCAGTGATGCTTCTGTTGCTGAAGCCTGTGGTTTAAATGAAGGCAAGCTGGTATGCAGATGCTTCCAGACTCCTCGATGATTTTATTTTTGGCAAGCTGTGTGTTTGCAAATTTTAACTGAACATATGCATTAAAATTTATTGCAAAACACAATTTTATTTCGCTGAATTATTAAAAAATATGTTTTCAAATTGTGAAAAATATTAGCACTGAAATTAGACATTTTAAGCTAAAGCAAAACAATACATTGCATTAGGGTTATATTTATTTCCAAAAACGAATCAATTATTCAGAAGTAACCTGAACTGTGAACAAATTCTGTTCTACAATAACACAGCAGTATAATATACATTGAACAGTGTTCACATTCAGTAACACAGACTGCATGGTATTCTGGGTAAATATTTACAGTGGTGAAAAATGATACTGTATCAAAGGACATTACTCTAACTAATTCATTTCCTGCTGCATTTTGACTGTATAATACACAACAGAGTGTAGAGAATTACAGAACTACATAGAGGAATGATTTATAATCACACTATTCTGCATCACCCAGATGAGGATGGATTCCATTTTGAGTTTGGTTTCTGGAGTTTCTGTCCTACGCTCTCAGGGAGTTTAGCCTTGCCACTGTCACCTCTGGCTTGCTGATTAGGAAACAGTGTAAAATGTCTATGCTAAATCTGTGTATTTCTACAAAGCTGCTTCACTAAATTGCTATAATTCTATAGTTTATAAAACAGTGTGTACATTATCCTTTCATTCAAAGTAATGTATTTCCATTTTATTACATCCACACTGGGGCTAAACTGGGAGAAATCAGCATAGCTTCACATCAGGAAATTTGCCCCGATGCTTCATTTAGTCCATTTGAGGCCACACGGAGCACTGTGTTTCCCACGGACCATTATCAATGATGCACCACCCACTAACACAGAAGATGCTGCAAAATGAAACAATTAAGGACCGAGGAGAAAACAGCGAGGGTTGAGGAAAAGATTTAGGCCAAAGAACTCAACAAGAAGTTTCAGAAGAAAGTAAAACATAAAGCACGGCTACTGTTTTTAAAATTATTTGAAATAGATTTTTATATTTTTATTTATATACAGTGCTTTAAAAAAACGTCCGCCATGGCTGTGTAGAGTAGGAAGTGGAGTGGAGATGTTTAAAACTGCCGATAAATACAAGGATTTAGTGCGTGTAAAATTTCATGCAGCTTTTCCCGGAGACAACAATACCACATCATGATACTGTGTGAGATTCAATAAATAAATACATGAGTAAGAAGAATAATGAGTTTCATTAATCACATTTTTCCATAACCTACTCTACACAGCCACTTTTTAAACGCAATTTGTATTTTGATGTAATATGGCAATTAAATGCACTTAATGGCTCTTATTTAGGATTTGTCTTGAAAAAAGGAAAAGTACTTTAGTAAATCCAAATACTCAATTAATAGATGGAATAATTGATTACTAAAAAAAAATCAATAGCAGCAGCCCTAATAAAGAGGATCATTAATTATTTCCTGTTTGGCTCTAACAGTAATTGGTTGAATTAAAGCAGGGCTGCTGTATGCATGGGTTACATGCTGTCATATGAAGCACTAAACCACTGACTGGACCAGAAGAAACTTGCTACTGCATCATTCTTTTGCATTACAGAGGTCATAATTCTATGCTTTTTCAACAAATGAGGTGAGGTACAGGCTTGATTAAAGGAAACGCTCCACAGGGGGTAGGGTGGAGGTGACATATGGGACAAGGCACAAGCACGACACAGGGGCAAAGGGGAGGAAAGCTGCAAGCTCAAGACTTTTATTATGTTTATTAAGTATTATTATTATAATAGTTGTTTACCCTGATTAAGAAAAAGATTTATGTATCTGAGTTATCATTTTAGTTAATGACTATAGTCAATTAGTGTGACAAATATCCATCTCCTTTCACATGAAAAGATCATTTAAATTGGCAATGAAATTCACCAGCAACAGACCTTTCTGAATATAAAAAATTAGTCAGTGGTCAAACGATTGCAGAGAATTACAAAAGTGTGAAATCACATTGGCCAACAGGGTACCAGTGGAAATTGGGCTACTGTTGGCCAAAGTTGGAGAAGGAGAGGAGGAAGATGTCTACAGAGACGGCAGGGAAAGGAGAAGTGGAGGAGAGTGGAGGTTCAAGTTGGCACTTGAAATGTTTGTACAATGATTGGTAAAGGGAGAGAGGTAGCTGATATGATGGAGAGGAGAAAGGTTGACATGTTGTATGTTCAGGAGACCAAGTGGAAAGGGAGTAAGGCCAGGAATATTGGAGGTGGGTTTAAACTCTTTCATGGTGTGGATGGAAAGAGAAATGGTGTAGGGGTGATCCTGAAGGAAGAGTACAGTAAGGGTGTAGTGGAGGTGAAGAGAGTTTCTGATAGGGGGTTGAATGTGAAGCTGGAAGTTGAAGGGATGATGATAAATGTCACCAGTGCCTATGCTCCATAAGTGGGTTGTGAGATGGAGAAGAAGGAAAAATTGGAGTAGAGGAAGGTGCACACAGGTGGACTATATTCTATGAAGAAGATGCAACCTGAAGGAGATTTGAGACTGTTTGGTGTTGGCAGGGGACAGTGTAACTAGACAGCATCGAATGGTGGAGGTGAAAAAGAAGAGGAGGAGAGTGAGGACTGAAAGAAGAATAAGATGGTGGATACTGAAGGAGAAAGACTGTAGTGTAAAGTTCAGAGAAAAGGTCAGACAGGAGCTCAGTGGTGGTAAAGAGGTGCAGGATGATTGGGCAACTACTGCAGAAGTGATAATGTAGACAGCTAGGAAAGTAGCTAGGAAACAGGATTGGAATCAGCAGAGAGATGAGAAAAGTAGGCAGGAGTACAAGGAGATGCGGCAGCAGGTAAAGAGGGATGTGGCGGAATCCAGGGAAAAGGCACATGAGGAGCTGTATGAGAAGTTGGACACTGAGGAAGGAGAAAAGGATTTATACCGTTTGGCCAGGCAGAGGGACCGAGCTGGGAAGGATGTGCTGCTAGTTAGAGCAATAAAAGATGGAGATAGAAATGTGTTGACTAGTGAGGAAAGTGGGTTGAGAAGATGGAGGAAGTATTTTGAGAAGCTGATTATTGGCAAAAATGAGAGAGAGAGAAGGTGGGATGGTGTGGAGATGGTGAAGAAGAAAGTGGAGAGGATTAGTAAGGAGGAAGTTAGAGCAGCAATTAGGAGGATGAAAAGTGGAAAGTCGGTTGGACCAGAAGAATGAAGAGATGGCAGTGGAATGGAGTTTTTAACCAGGTTGTTCAACAAGATTTTGGAAGGTGCGAGGATGCTGGGGGGAGTGGCCTGGTACCGGATATTAAGAATAAGGGAGATGTGCAGACCTGCAGTAACTACAGGGGAATAAAGTTGATCAGTCACACCATGAAGTTATGGAAAAGAGTAGTGGAAGCCAGGCTGAGAGAAGTGACCATCTGTGAGCAACAGTATGGTTTCATGACGAGGAAGAGCACCATGGGCACAAATAGAGAAGTATGTGAATGTGGTGCAGGACATGTATGAGGACAGTGTGACAGCAGTGAAGTGTGCAGTGGTAAGAGTAGGGAGCAGGTTCAGAAGAGCCTGGAGAAGTGGAGGTACGCGCTGGAGAGAGGGGGAATGAAAGTCAGTAGGAGTAAGACAGACTACATGTGTATGAATGAGAGGGAGGGCAGTGGAGTGGTGCGGTTGCAGAAAGAGAAGAGGTGAAGATGGTGGAGGAGTTCAGGTACCTGGGGTCAACAGTGCAAAGTAATGGAGAGTGTGTTAGGAAAGTGAAGAAAAGAGTGCAGGCAGGGTGGAGTGGGTGGAGAAGAGTGACAGGAGTGATTTGTGATAGAAGAGTATCTGCAAGAGGGAGAGGGAAAGTTTATAGGACTGTGGTGAGACCTGCGATGTTGTATGGTTTAGAGACAGTGGCATTGAGTAAAAGACAGAAGGTGGAGCTGGAGGTAGCAGAGCTGAAGATGTTAAGGTTTTTGTTGGGAGTGACGAGGATGGACAGTGTTAGAAATGAGTTTATTAGACAGACAGCGCATGTAGGACGTTTTGAAAACAAGGTGAGGGAGGTGAGATTAAGTTGGTTTGGACATGTGCAGAGGAGGGACATGAGGTATATTGGTAGGAGAATGCTGAGGATGGAGCCACCAGGAGGGAGAAAAAGAAGAAGGTCAAGGAGGAAGTTTATGGATGTAGTGAGGGAAGACATGCAGGTAGACATGTAGATGTAGAGGACAGGGGGGTATGGAGACAGATAAGTCGCTGTGGCAACCCATAATGGGAGAACCCGAAAGAAAAAAGAAGAATAAATAGCCAAGAAGACTACAATTTATAAACATTTTAAACATCTGAACATTTAATCACGTAATGATTGTAATCAGATGCAGAACAGAGGTTAAGAGCTGGGCAAATTTCATACAGCATACATGGTCTTTTTTTTTTTTTTTTACACTATTTGTATAATATTTTCATTAGAGTTTGAAAGCTAAATATAAAGTTTAACCCTCTCTAACACCTAATCGACTCTGGCCTATTCAAATGTGATCATTGGAAAATGGCTATGTACTCAATCTCCATTTCTCTGTGCAAAACAAGGACGAGCAATTGTCTTATCTACATACTGCTACACTGACCTGCTGAAGACACCATCTACACTGAGATTGAGGAGATGCAAACAGCCTGCAAAACAGATACTCTGGTGAGCTCTACTGGCAACACAGTGAAACAGCACTTTACATTCTGCAGTCAGTATGTAAACACAAAAAGTAACACAAACCATTTAAAGCAAATGTTAATAATGAATATTATATGATTATATGATGATTATATCATACTGATCACAAACCATTTCTGTTCTGTACTGTTCTGTTTTATTTCTACTGTTCAGACAGCCTTTTCTAACTTACAAATTCTTCACAAAAGTATGAAAAGTGTATTTATATTATATATATATATAAATATTTTGCTAATACAACAATGTTTCAAACAGTTGTTTTGTTCAAAATTGTATGACAGTCACTGTAACGCATCAAAATTTGCAAACACAGAATGAAAAATTAGATAATTTGTGTTGTATTAGCTTTAAACTCAAAGCTGCATACGGTCTAATTTGTCTAATTATGACTAAAAGGAGTAGACAAAATCCACATTCTTCACTAATTTATAAATTTTTATCTTTGGTATACTTGCACTGTCACACTCACATCTGGTCATCTGGCAAAATAAGCAGAATTAATATTCATGGTATAAATTCTATGTAACAGGGTTTGGTTTGTAAGTGTGAAACAGACGAGCAGCTGAGAATCTCTATTAGCTCAGTTCTCCTTTAGTGGAGTAAAGAGTACATTAGTATACAGGAGGCACACACATCTCAAAGTGTGTGATCTTGTTAGACAGACACCTGGATGTGTTTTGGGGTTCAAATCTGGTAGCTGGTGTTTCAATGTCTGAACATTTCAGCGTTTTGTTTCTCTGAAATAAGAATTTGTTTATTTGTTAAGGAAGGATACTTGGCTCAACTATACTCATGACTTAATAAAATTATTCTGTCTAACCTGTATGAAACCGAGCAATTAATAGAGCTCTCATAATTAACCGCAGGTGAGTTTGGAATGAGGGTGAGGGTTTGAACTGATTCATCACAGCTTTACATAAAAAACAACACACAGTCTGTAACATGGACCAGTTACAAACAAGACTATTTTTCCAGGGACCCAGTTGGGTGTTTGGGGTGAAACACATAACTAAACACAATAATGTGCATATTATATTACTTTTATACATATTATATGGTTTGATTATTAATTTAAATATTACAAATATAATGAAAATGTAACAACTGCGAGCTTAATTTATAGATGCATAGTCACAAAACTGTGACTAAAACAAGTGTGTCATCTTTCAAAATATGCGCAAGTCAATAAAACGGAAATAAAATAAAAAAGGTTAACTTTTTTTTTTTTTTTGCAGCCTGGTACCAAATGATGGAGCCTTGTTCTATATTCACCATTTACAAATCTCTTGGATTCTCTTATCCTTTCCTCTGTAAATACTCTTCATTTTTCACTCAAATGATGATGAAAAAGAACATGTGTGTGTGTGTGTAACTCAGCTTTGCTAAATTGCATTTTCTCTCCTTTTAATGTCTTGTGTTTCTTTAGATCATTGATGATAAACCTGCCGAATGCTTTCCTGTACTTATAAGAAGCGTGTTTACATTCTATGTACACAGCTTACATTCTATGTAGGCCATTGGGGCTCTTCAAATAACTGGGCCTAGAGTGGTTAACAGTGGATGTTGCTCTGTATGTCGCAGTGTGATATTGGTATTGGATATTGTGATGCTGCTGCTACATTGGTTAGATATCAGTATTAATTTTAATTAACATTCTTTACAAAAACATAGAGTCACCTTGCAGGTGGAGGCCAACAGGGAGCCGTCCTCTTTCCAGGCCAGACCATGCAACTGCTCCTTATGTTGCTCCAGAACTGTCTCATACACACACACACACACACACACACACACACACACACACACACACACACACACACACACACACACACACACACACACACACACACACACATTTAATAAATGAAAGATGGTACTTAGATCAAACTGAAAATGACTTGATTGTTATTACCCACACTAATGGTGGTCAGCCAACACATACGGTTTAAAGTTTAGCATTTCTCTCTGTTGAATAGACTTAAAGAGACGTTAATGCCAGACATGACTTCATACTCTATGTACACTTTATCATTTGTCAGGTGATATTGTTCGTATTAAGTGCTGTGGATTTCAGAATGTATTATTATTTTAGTATCTAGCTGTAACGATTAATGTGAAGATAGAAGTTTCAATCAATCAAAATCATGAAAAACCATGTCAGTTGCTTGACCATCCTTAGTGCATTTCAAAAGGCAACGATTTGCTTTATAGACAATCCAGCTACTAGAAAATATGCAAACTTCACACAGGACACATTGGGAAGACACACACACACACACACACACACACACACACACACATACACACACGGAACAGCAGGAATGAAGATGCATGGTGAACACAGCCTGGCAAATGTGTGTTATGGATGGTGAGTTAAACATATCCTCTGGCAGGCCACATCTCATAAAGCTGTAGACTGAGTGGGCACAGCCAGGCACTAGTCCCAAGCACACTCAAAACCCGTGAATCAATCAAACAAATTTGAGCTCTTATCACTGAATAGCAAAACAATGTCTGTAAGGAGACATAATAAAAAACACATACTAAGCAGGAGATCCACACAAGTTATGAGAAATGGTGTGAAAAGACAATAAAATGTGGTGAGAGATGGAGGGCCAATAGGTGGCAGCAGTGAGAGGCAGCCATCATGGTGCCAGGATCAAACAGCCACTCGGCTTCAATCTTTTACCTCACCTGCTCCAGCTCAGACCCCAGAGGACTGTAAAATCAGCCCTGGAAACAACCAGAGGCTATGCCAATCAAAACAAGGACAAATTAAACATACAGACAGAACAGAAATAAGACAGTCCAGAACAGAGACCATGAAGACACAATGCTCAAGTGCTGCTGTAAATTTGCTGTAAAATTGCTTTAGTCTTTAGTAATGAATTCATATATACTAACTTTTAGAGATTGTAGGCTGTGACTAGTTAAATCTGTGCATGTACCTGCTAGGGCTTTGTCTCTGCTGGTGTCCCAGACCTGGACGCCCCTGCTTGAGCCGACCGCCAGCAAGCCTGCAGCAGCAGGATGAAAAAGCACCAGCTCCAGCCTTCCTTCACCAGGGCTAAAAGATGCATTAGCACTTACAGGCTGCTCCTGACCAGGCTCAAACACACGCCATACCTTTACCTGCAGAAACATCATGTCCCATCATGTTGGTCTTTAATGTTAAATAAAAAAAATTATAAAATTTCCTATTATAAAATTATTTTACCCAGATATAAAATTGTTAGGCCTAATGCTACACTGTTTATTAATTTCAAGTTTCATATAGTCTGGCTATACTGCCAGAAACATTTGCTAATTTTAAACATAAAAAATAAAATTTATTTAATTTATCTGCAAATAAAATAAAAAAGTTTGAAATGAGGAAAGAAAAATCCTATTCGGTTTATAATCATATAATGCTTACAAACAGCTTCCTCCTGTCCCCCAGAAAATGTCTAAATTGAGCTTATGTAACATGCTGCTCTTGTGTTTTCTAGTTTGTGCCCCTGGGTATAACTCAAACATTTCCACAGTGCGGCTAATTAAATTACATTTTATTAGTATAGCATGATTTTGATCAAAGAAATCAATAGAAAAAATCTAAAATGCTAAATTCTGATTCTTTAAATACTCTTCAGTTTAGTGTTTTGTACAGTGGTATGAAAAGCTTGCGAGACTTTGTGAATCAGCCTGTCAAAACAAGTACAATTACAAAACAGTGTTCAGCCGATTGTTTCAGCATATCTGCGTCTCCTCCCCTAGCTCGACTTACTGAGTCAATCTCTAACAACTCCTATATACCCCAAAATCTTTAAAATATAACTGTGTTTAGAAAATTATGTGAATATCAAATATTCACTTCATTCAAACATTATAATGTTATAGTTCATCGCCCAGGCTTTAACATAGCACTAAGAAGCACTAATTAATGAAGTAAATGACCTATACATCTTGTTACTTGTTTAACTTTCAACAAGAAACAACAGGAAGTAAATTTCAGATTATAAAGTAACTCTTGATGACCTTTTAATTACAGCATGTAGGTGTGGAGTAGTAAAAATACTTGGTGTAATTTTTGACACCAGTCTCCACTAGTCTGAGATCATACTCATACTAGCTATAGAAGATATCCTCACTGCTCAGTTCTTTTTAAAAGTTAAATGCAAAATATTGTATGCCTGTTACTGTATTACTTAACATATTTATTTCCTTGTCATTTGGATTCGTTTTTATTTTTATGTTCAGGCTACCAATGTAAGGATTGGTGTATATGTGTGTTTTGTCTACATTGCAATAAATAAAATTAAACAAAAACCGAAGCAGCACAGGCATTACCGTCTCATCAGCTGAGCAGGTGGCCAAGAGATTGTCATCAAATGGGGAGAAATCCAGATCAGTCACCTGGTCTAAGAAAGGAAGAAAGGGTTTAGTGTGAAGTATATAAAGAAACACATCTGTGTTAACAAACAAATAAACAAATCAGCTACCAGAATCTCCCATAGCTGTTTAACTGTAAGAGATATGTTTACTGAGATCGCCACAATATATGATTTACATAATTTTTGTGCTCAACAAACCATTCAGTAAATCATTGTGCCATGTGGACTGAGGGAGTGTAACTTTGTATTAATTTGCTTTGTATTAACTTTAATAATTAAAGTGGAACAAAAACTCCTCCCAAAGCAAAACACGGCCACTGGAGTTTCTTTTAACCATCATGTTTCCACCTGTATATATACATACACTATATGGCCAGGAGAGAGCCTTGACATTTGAACCCCACTAAACCTTTGGGCAAAACAAGAAATATGACAATACTCTATATATTTTAAAATCGCTGGTTCAATTAAATACAACATTAAGACAGGTTTGCAGTTATAAGGAAATAACATTATTTTACTAGGCATCTTACCTGCATGACAGGGAATTTGCATTACTGTCCATTTGCCATCAGGTCCAGGGTCAACTGAGCAAAGCCCAACCATCCCACCACCTTCAAAAAAGGAGCAGAGGAAAAAAAGGTAAGGACCGAAAAAGATCCCTGATTATTAGATACATTCTAGTTTTAATAGAAATCCAGCAAACACATTCTAGCTTTTAATATTCAGCATAAAAGGAAGTAAAGGGCCAATAAGGAATAAAACTGTGCCATATCTTCTGAAACTAGTGACATATTATACAGTAGGTTTACTGGTGGTGCTATTATGTGTTTTGTGTATATGTCCCACACTGTTTTGTATTGTCTGGTCTTTTGTCTGCACTGTTTGCACTGGTTGCACACAATGCACTTTTTGTGGCGAGGACAACATACTTTAGCCCTGTTATTCAGCTCTATGTTGTGTGATGTAGCTTTAAGTTGTTTTATGAAGCACCAGGGTTCTGGAGAAACGTTGTGCTGCGTCAGTGTTGAAAAGTGTCTTCCCAAGTGTAGGAAAAATAAGGCTATTTTGGACTGCATTTCAAATAAAATGACACTACACAGATTTAAGCCAGCACACAATGTTACATATTCAGTTTAGTCACATGCTGTCAATGTGAGTCACTACCCATCATTACAACAGAAATGGACATGCTAGAGTTTCTCCCTCCTATCCAGAAAGAATGGCCAATTCTGCTCTCTAGACCTCCAGCTACAAATAGCTATGGTATATTCAGCAGTTTTGATGGATGATGAGTAAATTTAACTAAAGGTATTGTGTTGGTTTTGGTTACTTTCTCCTGTTCTGGAAGGGCTCCACAAAAAAAAACACTCACCCTGTTTTTTTTGTGGAGCCCTTCTAGAACAAGAAAAAAGTAACCAAAACCAACACAATACCTTTAGTTAAATTTACTCATTATTATCTTCACTGAATTAATTTTAATTGTGCAGTGTTTTTAACAATAGACAAGTAACAGATAGATAATAGACAAAGTGACAAGTAACAACATATAGAAACTTTTAGAAATTGAAATGAGAAACTTTAAGAGAAACCAAACCCAAGTTTAATATATGCATTTATTACATTTCAGTTACTGTTCTGTATTCTTCTGTAACTGTATACTATATAGTGAAACTGTACAGTGTGTTGAACAGAATACCACATTGTTCATAAGAGTCCTGGAAGGTGCAGGATGGTCTTTATGATTACAGCAAAATGTACAGACTAACATTGTTAAATTCTGAACTTAAACTTAAAACATAAATACTTGAAACACCAGCACATATTCTGTTCTCCACCTGTCTGCTATTGTATTTACCAGTTATAATAAACTAACAAAGAAAAAGAAATAGGAACTTGCCGGCCTGGTCGGTGTTGAAGGCCAGGAGGCTGCAGCTAGATTTAATGTGGTTCCCCTGAGAGCTGA